>NC_135236.1:533022129-533325159 GCF_051348905.1 Ranitomeya variabilis
GTCACATTTTTCTAGCACTCCCATCCTACATCGCCCCGATGTAGACAAACCCTTTATCATGGAGGTGGTTGCCTCATCTGTTGGTGCAGGAGCAGTCCTCTTCCAAAAGGATGCTCAAGGTCGGAAGCATCCTTGCTTCTTCTTTTCAAAGACCTTTTCACCAGCAGAGAGGAATTATTCCATCGGGGACAGGGAGTTGCTGGCCATGAAATTGGCCTTCTCAGAGTGGAGACATCTCTTGGAGGGAGCTCGTTTTCCTTTCCAAGTCTTCACAGACCATAAAAATCTGGTGTACCTACAGACAGCCCAGCGGTTAAATTCTCGCCAGGCTAGGTGGTCCTTGTTCTTCTCCCGGTTCCATTTCACCCTCCATTTTTCATCTGGGGAGAAGAACGTTCATGCCGACGCTCTTTCTCGCTCCGTGGTGTCATCAGTGGAGGAGGAAGAGGAGCCTTGGCTTATTGTCCCCACTGAGAGCCTGAGAACCGTAGCCCCGGTTTCGCTAGAGTCTGTGCCTCCGGGCAAGACTTTTGTACCACCCAATTTGCGACCGGAGGTTCTCTCGTGGGCTCATTCGTCCAGGGTGGGTGGACATTTTGGGACAAAAAGGACATGTGAGCTGTTGGCGAGGACGTATTGGTGGCCACATATGGCCCGTGATGTCAGGGATTATATTCTGGCATGTGTCTCCTGCGCCAAAAATAAGTCTCCTCGACAACGGCCAGCTGGGTTACTCTATCCATTGCCGGTGGCAGACAGGCCCTGGGAGATGGTCGGGATGGACTTTGTGGTGGGTTTGCCCAAGTCTCGGGGCTGTACCATCATTTGGGTTATCACCGATCACTTCTCCAAAATGGTGCATTTGGTGCCGCTTCCGCGGTTACCTACGGCACGGGCCTTGGCAGCGTTGTTCATAAAGCACATCTTTCGCCTACATGGTATGCCAGACAAGATTGTCAGTGACCGGGGTCCCCAGTTTGCGTCTCGGTTCTGGAGAGAGCTTTGTCGTCTTCTCAGCATTGAGTTAAATCTCTCCTCCGCATATCATCCCGAGACGAATGGATTGGTAGAGAGGGCCAATCAGACCTTGGTCACATATCTGCAACATTTTGTTTCAGCCAGACAGGATGACTGGGCATCCTTGTTACCGTGGGCAGAGTTTGCGCTGAACAATGTGGTTGCCGACTCCACTGGACAAACCCCATTCCTCCTCAACTATGGTCAGCATCCGCGGGTACCTGTGCCTATGCCCGTGTCTTCTGCCGACTCCAGGGTGGCAGACTGGGCTGTGGAAGCACGGGATATTTGGGACCGCACTCAGGATGCCATTCAGGCCTCTAAGGAGAGAATGAGGTCCTCCGCCGATGCACATCGGCGCCCCGCTCCGACCTTTGCTCCTGGCGACTTAGTGTGGCTCTCCGCCCGTAACATCAGGCTGCGAGTGGAGTCCGCTAAGTTTGCACCTCGCTACTTGGGTCCTTTTAAGGTCCTCGAACAGGTTAATGCTGTGGTCTATCGTTTGGCCCTTCCGCCACGCCTGGGTATCACCGACACCTTTCATGTGTCCCTCTTGAAACCTGTATACATGTCCCGGTTTTCCGAGTCATCTGCTGGGACATCAGGTTCGTCTTCGGACGATTACGAGGTGAACGTTATTTTGGGGTGCAAGGTGGTACGTGGCAAAAAACTTTATTTGGTGGATTGGAAGGGTCATGGCCCTGAGGACAGGTCCTGGGAGTCTGTTGAGCACATTCGGGCTCTGCAGCTCATTGCTGCCTTCGAGCGTGGTGAGGCCCAAGGAGGGGGGGCCATGTTAGGGGTTGAGTTCCCGCCTCTGCACAGGGGGAGTCTCGGGCCATCTCCGCTGCGGTCTCCCATTCTTCTCCTGCCGCAGTGGAGCCTGCTCAGCGGAGACGTCGGTCCCAGCGTCCTGCTCAGTCCCAGTCTGTACAAAGAGTTACTGCTGCTTTTCCTGCTTCGGCTATTGAAGTCAGTGCTGGGCAGCGGCTAGCAGACACTTCTGGGACTAAGTCCTGCTCTTCTCGTTCTGAGCATGCCCTGAGTGAGATCTCTCAGTGGAGATCGAGGGTCACATGGTCAGATGCTGCAGCTAAGTCCATTGGTCCTTTCAGGAAGGTCCTGTAGGTGCTAGGACTAAATCCTGCTTGGCACACACTGAGCATGCCCAGGGCAAGATCTCTCAGTGGAGATTTAGGGTCACATGCTCAGGTATGGCAGCTTCTCATTGGTCCTTCAGGGAAGGTCTTTTACTTGCTGCAGCTATATAAGGCTCGCATGGCCGCACGGCCATGCGCTAGTATTGCTTTCATTTATGTACTTTGCGCCAGTGTGGTCTTGTATGTGTGTGTTCAGGGACCCGGCTGAAATAAGACCCTAGAATGCTGGCACCTCCGGCGAGGAGTAAGTATGCTTGTGTGTTCAGGGACCTGGCCGAAATAAGCCCCTAGAATGCTGGCATCTCCGGCGAGGAGTTTCGTGTGCGTGCAAGACCACTGACTGCTCTTGTTAGACAGTTAGCCTGTGCCTCTGTGGAGTCTAACAGGGCGCAGCGCTTTGTGTTCACGGCTACTCTGTGAAGTAACAGAGTTAGCTCACACTGCTATTAGTTCCGCTATTTACTGGCAGCAGGTTCTCCTGCACGGTGGACCCCGGGCTGCGAACGCATCTACCCTAATAAAATATAAACTTTCATTAGGTGCCTTCCGCTTGCCCAGTCATAACAGGTGGTGGGGCTTTGTGATGGTGGCGGGGCTCCGCAGGCATTTCTTCAAAATCTGAAAGCCCCCACAGTTCCATTGCTGTGATGTGGTGTGGTGGTCTCTGGCAAAATGGCCGCTAGTAGCGGCGCATGCTCAGATTCAGAGATCTTGTTCTGAGATTGGGAGACGAGATCTCAGGACAAGATCTGAATCTGAGCATGCGCCGCTCCCGGCGGCTATTTTTATGGAGACCACCGCACCGCATCACAGCAACGGATCAGTGGGGGCTTCCGGGCTCTGAAGAATTGCTGGTGGAGCCCTGCCACCACCACAGAGCCATGCTACCACCACACCACAGAGCACCACCACCACCGCACCACAGCCACACCAGCCTGGGATAGGAGGCTGCATCGGGACCGCCGCCACTGGGACCTCTGCCACAGGATTTGTAAGTATATTCCTACCATAAGATGCACCCCCATTTTCCCCAAAAAATTTTTGGGAAAAAAGTACGTCTTATGGTTTGGAAAGTACGGTATGTTGAAACACCAAAAATCCTAATTACATTTTTTGTTAGCATTATATCTGGTATTGTTCATCTGTATTTAGAAAACTAAACTCATTTTTGAAACATTTTTTTGTCAGTAAATTAAAAGGGTTAAAAGTTGGTCATCAATTTCTCATTTTTCCAACATTTACAAAAGCAGTTTTTAGGGACCACATAACATTGGAAGTTACTTAGGGAGGCCTATATGAAACAAAGTACCTAAATGACACCATTCTAAAAACTTTACCTCTGAAAGTGCTCATAAGTTCCACATTCAAAAAGTTTATTAACCCTTCAGGTGCTTCAAAGCAATTCATGGAATATGGAAGGAAAAAATGATTTTTTTTATTTTTATAATGGTAACTCAAGAAAATGGAAACAAAAACAAGTTATGCAATTTCTTCTGAGTAAGCCGATACCCCATATGTGGGGAAAAACTACTGTTTGGGTGCGCAGCAGTGCTCAGAAGAGAAGAAGTACCTTTTAACTTTTTGGACGCAAGATTGGCTGGAATTAAGAGCAGACGCCATATCACGTTTGGTGAGCCCCTGAAGTGCACAAACAGTGGAAATCCCCCACAAGTGATGGCATTTTGTAAAATAGATCCCTCAAGAAATGTATCTAGATCTGTGGTAAGCACCTTGAACACCCAGGTGCTTCACAGAAGTTTTATAACGTTGAGCCTTGAAAATAAAAGATCACATTTTAGCCACAAAAATGTTGTTTTAGCTCCAAACTTTTTATTTTCAAAAGGGTAAAAGGAGAAAATGGAACAAAAAATATGTCGTGCAACTTCTCCTAAGCATGACGATGCCCCATATGTGAGGGAAAACTTCTGTTTGGTCACATGGCGGCGCTCGGAAGGAAAGGTGCACAGTTTGACTTTTTTAACTTAAAATTGGATGGAATCGAGAGCAGACACCATGTTGCGTTTTGAGAGCCCCCGGTGTGCCTAAACAGTGGAAACCCTCCACAAGTGAACCCATTTTGGACACAAGGCACTTATATGGATGTGTGGTTAGCACCTTGAACCCCAGGTGGGTCACAGAAGTTTATAACATTGAGCAGTGAAAATGAAAAATCACATTTTAACCACAAAAATGTTTTTTAGCCCCCAAATTTTTCATTTTCACAATGGTCACACAAGAAAATGGACCATACAATTTGTTTCCAATTTCTCCTAAGCATGCTAATACCCTATATGTGGGGGAAAACTACCGTTTGGGCATATATACAGGCTCTGAAGGGAAGAAGCACCATTTGACTTCTTGAATGCAAAATTGGCCAGAATCAAGAGCAGATGCCATGTTGTGTTTGGAGAGCCCCTGATGTGCCTATGCAGTGAAAACCCTCAAAAAGTGATCCCATTTTGTAAACTAGACCCCTCAAGGAATTAATCTAGATTTGTGGTGAGCACCTTGGAGCCCCACGTGCTTAACAGAAGTTTATAACTTGAGCAGTGAAAATAAAAAAATCACATTTTAACTACAAAAAATGTTGTTTTAGCCCCAATTTTTTTCATTTTCACAAGGTTAACAGGAGAAAATGGAGCCCAAAATATGTTATGCAATTTCTCTTGAGTACGTTGACTCCTCATATGTGGGGGAAAACTACTTTTGAGGAAAAGTGCAAAGCACAGAAAGGAAGAAGCAGCATATTGCAGTTCAGATTTTGCTGGAATGGGTTAAGGGTGTCATGTCACATTTGCAGAGCCCATGAGGTGCCAGAACAGTAGAAACACTCTATAAGTAACCGCATTTTACAAATACAACCCCCAATGAATTCATCTAGGGGTGCAGTGAGCATGTTGACAACACATATGCCTCACAAAGTTTTATACCATTAGGCGGTAATGAAGGAAAAGTTAGTTTTACCACTAATATGTTGTTTTAGCCCCAAGTTTTTAATTTTTATAAGAGGTAATAGGCAAAAATGAACCTCTCAGTTTGTTGTCAATTTCTCCCGAGTGTGTCAATACCCCGTATGTAGGAACAGATGAATGACCTTGGGGAGACCAAAACATCCAACACTGCGGAGACACCATCACGTGTTTCTCAACGCAGTGATCCAGAACACTGCCCCCATCCCTTATGGGAAATATGCAAACGCATGTAAAGTAAGCTGCGGAGACACCATCATGTGTTTCTCAACGCAAGCAATGAATAGCCAGGCCTTTCTCCGGGAAGGAACAACCACGGGAAGGGCAGCATCCAATAAAGGAGAATATCCAATAAAGGAAGACCACCTATGCCAAGCATGGTATCCATCCACAAACAGCTGTTTCGGGGTTTTTGCCCCTCATCAGTGTGGAGTAGGAAAATTCATTGCTTGCTTCTCGATCACTGCTTTGAGAAACACGTGATGGTGTCTCCACAGTGTTGGAAGTTTTGGTCTCCCCGAGGTCATTCATCTGTTCCTTCATAGCCTTTCACCAGGCACTGCTCCTAATAGTCAGTTTCCTACTCCACACTAATGAGGGGAAAAAACCCTGAAACAGCTGTTTGTGGATGGATACCATGCTTGGCATAGGTGGTCTTCCTTTATTGGATATTCTCCTTTATTGGATGCTGCCCTTCCCGTGGTTGTTCCTTCCCAGAGAAAGGCCTGGCTATTCATTGCTTGCGTTGAGAAACACGTGATGGTGTCTCCGCAGCTTACTTTACATGCGTTTGCATATTTCCCATAAGGGATGGGGGCAGTGTTCTGGATCATTGCGTTGAGAAACACGTGATGGTGTCTCCGCAGTGTTGGATGTTTTGGTCTCCCCGAGGTCATTCATCTGTTCCTTCATAGCCTTTCACCAGGCACTGCTCCTAATAGCCAGTTTCCTACTCCACCCTGATGAGGGGCAAAAACCCCGAAACAGCTGTTTGTGGATGGATAGTGCAGCGCCCCAGAGTCCTGGTCGTTGCAGTACTGTGGCTCCGCCACTATGGGGAGCTATGGTGCGTCCGATGGCACTGAAGGAGTTCATCTGATCAGGTATCACAGACACCAATACATTTCACAGCCGGGCCTCCGGGGGGAGCTAAGGGTGCTATTCATTAGGCCACTCCCCACCATAGTGGGTAAACTGGGGGTCAGGCAGGAAGTTAGATCAGAAAGCTGACTGGGTTGGAACCAGGCAACACCTTGTGGCAGAGGGTGTTGTAGGGGAAGATACAGTAGGGTCTCTGTCAGGGGTGGGATCCTGACAGAGGCTTGGCAACGAGAACGAACGTAACGGGACCGTGCCTGCTCCGGGTAGCGGCGGTGCCCAAGAAAGGATTAGAAGAGAGATAGATTGTGCTGAGTGAGAAACGGGATCACGCAAAGGAGAAATACCAGTAGGAGTCGTGCTGTAAGACCGAAGCAACATCCTACTGAGGCGCACTACCGGTGGCTGGAACGCCGAGGGAGTAGAATAACATTCAGCTTCAAGCAATACTCCAAACAGCGGCAGGACAGTCAGTCTCAGGCGGGCTGTCTAACTCAAATCACCTATGAAGTCTTGGGAGGCAATTGTGGGAGAGGGGCGTCTCTAGGGTCCCGGAAGAACTCCAGGCCTACCCGTCAAACGGGTGCCGTTCCTACCCGAACCTCAGGGAGGGACGGAGGATTAGCAGAACATCATCTAGTCGAGTTGTGAGGGAACATCAGAAACAGACACAACAGTTGTGGGGTACTTTCCGTAAGCACAGCAGGGAAGGACTACAACACATAGCGCTAGGGGGAAGGCACAGATTTCCTCCTGTGAAGAGAACTCTGGAAGTGCCATTGGTCCGGCCGGACTTGCGCAGCCTGGTGAGCCGTATTCTGGATTGAGGACTCAGAGATCTTCAGTAAAGAGGTAAAGAGACTGCAACCTGGTGTCCTTGTTATTTATCGCGACCTGCACCCCACAACTGCACCGTTACAACACCACTTATTTCACCGGACGTCCCCCACTGACAGACAGGGCCACGGACCGGGTCTAGCCACCGTGACAACCCCAGGACTGAGATCCCAGAGGCCCGGCTCCGGGTACCCCTAGGCCCTGCGGCGGTGTGGGGGCGCTCCAACTTGGCGTCACGAACAGGATCTACTTAAGCCTGAAGAATCAGGTCATGTGTGCTTTGGAACTGTGATTTGGTGTGCTTGGACTGTACTTTATTGAGTGGACTGCGCTGTGCTGTTAACCGCCAAAACCGCCGCCATTGTAGCGCTGAGGAGAGGCGCAGGAGAAGAAGAGGGGCGTGGAGTAGGCGTAGAGCAAGTTAGAGAGCGCGAAAAACAATGGCCGCCCAGTCTAAACATTTCCTGGTCATGAGGACGTGTCCGTCAACGGTTGAGGTCCACCTCCTGATCCTGTTTGGAGGGTGGAGACCATGGAGACGGGGCCGCCCATGAAAGGGACCGCGGGAAGAGGACACCGAAGGAGGAGAAAAGATGGCGACACCGAGAGCACCGCGTGGGACTGCCCCGATCCAGCCTGAGGCTGCACCGCCCGACACAGCCCCAGATGCGCCAGCGTTGCGGGAGCTGACCCTTACGGAGCTACCGATGGGCCGATCCCCCTTGCCGCCGTCGGCGGAGTGTGTAGCTGCAGCCGAGGCCCGCCAGCTAGCGCGCCGCGTGGAGGCCGAGGCCCGCGTGCTCGCTCGGCTGGGTCAACCCACGGAGGTCCGTCTAACTCCGGTGTCCCCTGCTCCTCCTGACCCGGCCGCGGCTGAAGGTGCGCTGCAAACACAAGGCCTGAAGATTATGCCAGAGGCCGAGCACCTGCGGCGCTTGATGGCTGCATGGCGGAACCGACCGCAACCGGCAGCCCAGATCGATTTAACCACCGTCGCGGAGGTCCCATCGTCCCACTGGGGTGTAGTGGTCTCCTTCAACCCCCGATATGGAAGAGGGGTTATCCAGGAGATCGGGGAGCCGCTACAAATCCACGTGGACCGGAAGGAGGTCGAGCACTGCGGAGGAAGGTTTGCCCGCGACCTGGAGCCCGGTGATGCCGTGACTTACACCCGGTGGAGGAGAGCAACAGGCGAAGCTGGCTGGATGGCACGGGGCGTCCAGCGATGCGTTGCGCTCCAGGCCGCCACTGAAACAGCTGATGATGAACCTCCTGCCGAAAAGGCCAAAGAACCCGACCCGGCGGAGCAGCAGAGAACCCGGACCCACCATGTGCTGTGGGGGCGAGCAGGATCCTCGGTGAGAAGAACATCACGGCGGGGGATCTTGTCGTTGCTGGGACCAGAGCCACTTCCTGGTGAGGCAGCGTGGCCCGTTGGCCTGGTGAGGCCCGGAAGAAAACCACCTGCTGCGCCAAATGAGTAAGCATGACTGCTTTAAGAAAATGTGAATAGTTCTCTGTTTAACTGTTTGTTTACTGTTGCTGCTAAACCCGTCCAGGGTTAATTCCTCATGGATCCCTTTGTTGACCCGGGATCCTTGTTGTTTTGTTTATTTTTTCTAAAGTTTTTGCACAAGTCTTAAGAACTGCAGTAATCATGGACCGTGCATGATACAGACTTTTCCTTGTAAATAGTTTGCACCTTATTAAAGGCGCTTCTCACTGGTTTTACTTAGAAAGAGACTCTTTGCGAAGATACCACACCGGAGCCTTTGCTGAGTATGGACTGGTAGCTAGAGAACCAATGCTACCTCCTAAAGACTTGGTCCCTGCTTAAAGGGGACATCCACGTGTATATTTGAAGAACCGTATTGCTTTAAGATTGATGGATAGCAATAATGTCTGGATGAGCGAAAGTGATGATAATTCTTACATGTAAAAGTTATATGTATTTGATTGGTTAAATGTAAAGAAATGCAGATGATGTTTCCAGAAAGAAAGTAGTAATGAGGATTGATGTTATAAGGGGATAGGTGATAATGTTGATAAGAAACTGGGGATAGAAGGTAAACCCTGAGTCCTCCATAGTAAGTCAGTTATTGTAAAGAAAGAGTTAATAATGTGTTACAGAGGACAGAAAGTGAACCCGTAGGGGTTAGGTAGTGAGTCCTCCTAGGAGCTATACGTAGATGGCTCAGTGCTTCTAAAACTGAAAGTAATGTTATGATCTATACTGTGTATAGAAGTTGAAAAGGCAGTAGGCTCTGGCTGAACGGGGCGGTCCTGTAACAGAAAGGAGAGGCAGTAGGCCTGGTGCCGATAGGACAGGCGGTCCTGCAGATTCAAAGAAGGAGAATGAAAAGTTAGCTTACCTTATAATGTGATTATAGGAAGGCCTTTGGTGGATACAGAGTGTATGTCCTTAAAGGCAATGTTAAAGTACTGTTCAGCAATTTTTGCACTTAGTAGAATACCCGGTTGGGTAACAGGAGTTATTTATAGCCTGTAATTTATAATGTTTAATGTTTAACCATGTTTTGTAACGTTCAAGTGTCCTCACCTCCCATAAAGGGAAGCTTGTTCAAGTATATGTATTGTTATTTGCACTCAACAAAAATTGTATGTCTTTTTGCTAAACTTGTATTGTTGTTTTCTTCCCAGTCCCGGAGTACTGTGTTTAACCAGGGGGGAGTGCAGCGCCCCAGAGTCCTGGTCGTTGCAGTACTGTGGCTCCGCCACTATGGGGAGCTATGGTGCGTCCGATGGCACTGAAGGAGTTCATCTGATCAGGTATCACAGACACCAATACATTTCACAGCCGGGCCTCCGGGGGGAGCTAAGGGTGCTATTCATTAGGCCACTCCCCACCATAGTGGGTAAACTGGGGGTCAGGCAGGAAGTTAGATCAGAAAGCTGACTGGGTTGGAACCAGGCAACACCTTGTGGCAGAGGGTGTTGTAGGGGAAGATACAGTAGGGTCTCTGTCAGGGGTGGGATCCTGACAGAGGCTTGGCAACGAGAACGAACGTAACGGGACCGTGCCTGCTCCGGGTAGCGGCGGTGCCCAAGAAAGGATTAGAAGAGAGATAGATTGTGCTGAGTGAGAAACGGGATCACGCAAAGGAGAAATACCAGTAGGAGTCGTGCTGTAAGACCGAAGCAACATCCTACTGAGGCGCACTACCGGTGGCCAGAACGCCGAGGGAGTAGAATAACATTCAGCTTCAAGCAATACTCCAAACAGCGGCAGGACAGTCAGTCTCAGGCGGGCTGTCTAACTCAAATCACCTATGAAGTCTTGGGAGGCAATTGTGGGAGAGGGGCGTCTCTAGGGTCCCGGAAGAACTCCAGGCCTACCCGTCAAACGGGTGCCGTTCCTACCCGAACCTCAGGGAGGGACGGAGGATTAGCAGAACATCATCTAGTCGAGTTGTGAGGGAACATCAGAAACAGACACAACAGTTGTGGGGTACTTTCCGTAAGCACAGCAGAGAAGGACTACAACACATAGCGCTAGGGGGAAGGCACAGATTTCCTCCTGTGAAGAGAACTCTGGAAGTGCCATTGGTCCGGCCGGACTTGCGCAGCCTGGTGAGCCGTATTCTGGATTGAGGACTCAGAGATCTTCAGTAAAGAGGTAAAGAGACTGCAACCTGGTGTCCTTGTTATTTATCGCGACCTGCACCCCACAACTGCACCGTTACAACACCACTTATTTCACCGGACGTCCCCCACTGACAGACAGGGCCACGGACCGGGTCTAGCCACCGTGACAACCCCAGGACTGAGATCCCAGAGGCCCGGCTCCGGGTACCCCTAGGCCCTGCGGCGGTGTGGGGGCGCTCCAATACCATGCTTGGCATAGGTGGTCTTCCTTTATTGGATATTCTCCTTTATTGGATGCTGCCCTTCCCGTGGTTGTTCCTTCCCGGAGAAAGGCCTGGCTATTCATTGCCTGCGTTGAGAAACACGTGATGGTGTCTCCGCAGCTTACTTTACAATACCCCGTATGTATCAGGAGCTACTTTTCAGGAACAGTGCAAAGCTCAGAAGGGAAGCGCCATATTATAGTGCAGATTTCACTGTTATAGATTGAGCGTGCAATGGAGCCCCTGAGGTGCCAGAACAGTAGTACACCCCATAATTGACCCTATTTTAAAAGCTACACCTTTCAATAAATCAATGTAAGTGTGCAGTGATCATATTGACACTACAGCTGTGTCACATAATTTTATATGATGGAGAAGTGAAGAAAAAATAATTACATTTTTTACCACAAAAATGTTGTTTTCAAAGCAATCAAAAAGACAAATGTAAATAAAATGGTATCTCTGAAAATGTCATCTTGTCTCACTCTTGCAAAAAACAAGCCGTCATACAGCTCCATCAGTGGAAACATAAAAAAAGCTATATATCTCCCCATAAGGCAATGCAAACACAATTCTTTTTTCTATAAAATAGTTTTATTGTGTAAAATCATCAGCAGAGCATTACAAAATTATATGAATGTGGTATTGCTGTAAATGTACTAACTCAAAGAATAAAAACTGCCTTATAAATTTTACAACACTCAGAATGGCATTAAAAAAACAATTCTTGAATTGATGGTTTTTCTTAATTCTATCTCCCAAAAATCAGATTAGGAAGAGGTCAAAACATGTTATATGGCTGAAAATGATACCAATAAAAATGTCTACTTGTCCCGCAAAAAGCAAGCCCTCACATGACTTTGTTGGATAAAATATGTAAAAATTATAGCTCTCAAAATATGACGATGCAAAAACTTGTTTTTGCAAAAAAAGTATCTTTTAGTGTGTGACAACAGCCAACAATAAAAAAATATAAATCTGGTATCGCTGTAATCGCGCCGACCCGAAGAATTAAGTTGTCTAATTACATGCACCACACGAATCCCGGCGGAAGATTCCCTATATTGAGGAAGATGGAGACACTATGGATGCCGTCTGGCCTATTATCCAGCGGTGTCTGTCTTTTTAGGTATGCATAAAAGTGCTGTCAGCCAGATGGAGTCCAGAGTAACATTGCTGCCTCATTATAGTGAATGGATCCCTCAGGGTTTTCATTTGAATCACGTCACTTGGAGATTTTGATTGAAACTGCAAAATAAGTGATCCTCATAGAGCGTCGGATAAATGTGACAAAAATGTTATATAAAATGTTTGCGATAAAATCTTCAAATCAATCCACAAAAAAGCAAATCCCCGCAAAAGAAATTTAGCAAATTCTGAGCTCCCAAATCCAAATGCCCCCCTCTGTTCTGAGACCCAGTGTGCCTAAATAACATTTAGCGTCCAAATGATTGGCATTTCTGTAGCAATGAGAGTCCTCCTAATTTAAGAGTGCTTGTCTCCAGAAACACAAGCTGGACACTACAATGTAGTGGGGACTACAGTGTACTGGCACTACAGCGTATGGATACTGCAATGGCAGTGTTAGGCCATGTTCACACGCTGCGGTTTTTACCGCGGAACCGCCGCGATTTTGATGCTGCGGGTCCGCAGCAGTTTCCATAGCGTTTACATTAACATGTAAACCCTATGGAAACCGCAAACCGCAGTGCACATGCTGCGGGAAAAACCGCGCAGAAACGCAGCGGTTTACAACCCGCAGCATGTCACTTCTTTGTGCAGAATCGCTGCGATTCTGCACCCATAGGAATGCATTGAACCGCTTACTTCCCGCATGGGGCTGTGCCCACGTTGCGGGAAGTAAGCGGATAATGTGTGGGTGGTACCCGGGGTGGAGGAGAGGAGACTCTCCTCCAGGCCCTGGGAACCATAAAATAGTGTAAAAAAAAGAATTAAAATAAAAAATGAAGCTATACTCACCTCTCAGCGCTGCCCGCGGCCGTCCGGTCTCAGTTGCTGTGCCGAACAGGACCTGTGGTGACGTCGCGGTCACATGACCGTGTTGACGCCGCGGTCACATGACCGTGACGTCACGAAGGTCCTTGTCGGCACAGCCGCTTGCAGCGCCGGGGAGATCGCGACGTCAGAGAGTGAGTATAGCCAATTTTTATTATTTTTTACATTACTATTGATGCTGCATATTGCTGCATATGCAGCATCAATAGTACAGCAGTAATCCCGCAGCGGAAACCGCGGAACAAACCGCGATAAATCTGCAGGGATAACCACAGCGGTTTTGCCCTGCAGATTTTCAATTCCGCTGCGGGATTAACCCGCAGAGGAACCCGCAGCGTGTGAACATGGCCTTAGGTGTCGAGTTCCTGCCGCTGGACAGGGGGAATCTCGAACCATGTCTGCTGTGGTATCCTTCTTCTCCAGCCGCAGTGGAGCCTGCTCAGCGGAGACATCGGTCCCAGCGCCTGGCTCGGACAGATACTGCACGTTTGGTTACTGCTGCCCTTCCAGGTTCAGCCATTGTAACCAGTACCATTCGGCGGCGAGCAGGGGCGCCTGGGACTAAGTCCTGCTTTTCTCCTTCTGAGCAAGCCCAAGGGAAGACCTCTCATTGGAGGTCGGGGTCACATGCTCAGGTTCTTTAGCAGCTCCTATTGGTCCACTAGGAAGGTCCTGAAGAGCTACAACTAAAAAAGGTTTGCATGGCCGCACGGCCATGTGCTAGTATCAAATGTGTTTGGCTTATGCCAGTGGATACTATACCACTCTGTATATGCGTGGTGTTAGTCTGTTTAGCTTTGGGGCTGTACACTCAGGCAGGCAGCTAGCATCAGTGGGGGCAATTAGCCTTGGCTTAGCATCTGATTCCTTCATGTGTGCTGTTAGCACAGAAGAGTTCCAGAGCAAGCATAACCCTAGTTAGGGTATTAGTTTCTCTGTACAGCACAACTCTGTGAAGCAACAGAGGTCACTTACATTTCACACGGGGTGAAGTTTAACCCACGTGTGAGCTGAGTGTCCATCCGCCATTACCTTACAGCAGGTATCTCTGCACGGTGGTCCCCGGGCTGCGAACACACCTCATATCAATCTCTCTATTACTTGGTGCGTTCCGCTAGCCCTAACAGGCTGTCTGAAATTTTCACTCCACCGATTTCCACTGCTGCTTGTTTCTGGAAAACACCCATGGAGTCAAAATCATCACTACATCTGTAGATTTATTACCAAAGGGGTATAATTTACAAAATGGGGTCCCTTGAAGGTGATTCTGCTTTTCCAGCACTTAGCTATTTACCCATTTACCCCTGTGAAAATGTAAAATCTTGGGCTAAAGCTAAAATTTGGTGTCAATTGGGGGTTGTAGTTTGTTAAAACAGATCGTTTATGGGAGGTTTCGGCTGTTTTTTCCCCTCAGTGACTCTGCCAATATGACACGGCACCCTCAAACTATTCCAGCTAAATCTAAACTCCGGTATGGCACTTCTTCCCTTCTAAGCTTTGCACTGTGCCTCAAAAGTTATTTTTGACCACAGTGGTGTATTGGTGTACTCAGAAGAAATTGCAAAACACATTTTAGGATCCATTTTCCCCTGCTATCTGTATGAAAATGAAAAATCTGAGGCTAAAACATTTTTATGGGAAAAATGTACCGTATTTTTCGGACTATAAGACGCACCCCAAATTTGGGGTGAAAATTGCAGAAAAAAAGATTTCTTATAAGATGGGGGTCTGTCTTATTGTCTGAATTTAAGATCTCTTACCTGAGGGCAGGCAGTGGCAGAGCAGGGTCACAGGAGGCACGGTGTCAGCAGAGGTGCGGTGATGCTGAGGCGCGGTGGGCGGTACAGCATGCACCTAAGCAGGGTCCCTCCCTGCTTAGGTGGGCGACGCCATGGCCTGGTGTCCATGGGGAGGCTGTGGTGGTGGCAGATGTGCGGTCACTTCCTCAGGTGGCGGCGGCCAGGGTCCCTTCCACATTAGAGGTGACGCCCGGTATTGAAGGAGTGCAGCAGAGCTGGGTGAGTCACGGTTTTCCTGGTGGCGGCGGCCATCTTCCTGAGGCCACGCGTGTGCAGATTCAGTACTCTGCTTCACAGGGCTTCAGGAAAATGGCCACGGGAGACCGCGCATGCGCAGATTGAGATCGCGGCGGCCATTTTCCTGAAGCCGAGATCTCAATCTGCAAACTCGGCTTCAGGAAAATGGCCACCGCGATCTCAATCTGCGCACGCGTGGCCTCCCGCGGCCATTTTCCTGAAGCCCCAGGAAGCAGAAAACTCAATCTGCGCACGCGCGGCCTCAGGAAGATGGCCGCCGCCACCGGGAACACCATGACTCACCCAGCTCTGCTGCTCTCCTTCAATACCGGGCCGCGGCATCACCTCTAATGTGGAAGGGACCCTGCTCACGCCATACCGCTCACCGCACGACATCATCCCCACACCTCTGCCGCCACCACACTGCCGGTAAGCCTGCATTCCAACTATAAGACTCACCCCCCCTTTTTTCCTCACAATTTTTTTGGGAAAAAAGTGCGTCTTATAGTCGGAAAAATACGGAATATTTTTTTTCTTATTCACAGATCAACCTTGCAAAGTTCTGTGAAGCACCTTTGGGTGCAATGTGTTCACCACATGTCTAGATAAATTCCTTGTGTGGTCTATTTTCCAAAATGGGGTAAATTTTGAGGGGTTTCAACTTTTTAGGCAAATTAGG
The DNA here is from genome assembly GCF_051348905.1 of Ranitomeya variabilis. Taxonomy (NCBI): domain Eukaryota; kingdom Metazoa; phylum Chordata; class Amphibia; order Anura; family Dendrobatidae; genus Ranitomeya; species Ranitomeya variabilis. The sequence goes on from NC_135236.1 coordinate 533,037,811, forward strand.
GGCTCTCCAAACGCAACACGACACCCGCAGATGATTCCATCAAAATCTGCGTTCCAAAACCTCACTCCTTCCTTTCTGTGCCCAAACAGTAGATTTCCCCCACATATGGGGTACCTGCACACTCACGAGAAATTTCAAAACAAATTTTGAGTTCCATTCTCTCCTGTTACCCTAATGAAAATAAAACTTTTGGGGCTATATGAACATTTTTGTGAGAAAAATGTGATTTGTTATTTTCACGGCTCTATGTTATAAACTTCTATGAGGTAAATGGGGGTTCAAGGTGCTCATCACATATCTAGACACATTCCTTGAGGTGTCTAGTTTTCAAAATGGGGTCATTTGGGGGGGGGGGTTTCCACTGTTTAGGTACATTAGGTGCTTTCCAAATGCGACATGGCATCCTCTAATGATTCCAGCAAATTTCACATTCAAAAAGTCAAATGGTGCTTCCTTCCCTTCCGAGCCCTGCCGTAAGGGAAGTTTTGCTCCATATTTACTCAGGAGCAATTGCACTACAAATTTTACTGTGTATTTTCTCCTGTTACCCTTGTAAAAATAAAAAGTTTAGTGTTAATATATCATTTTTGTAGGAAAAATTTGATTTTTTTAGTTTCACGGCTCAACATTATAAATGTCTGTAAAGGAACTCTTACTTCTGTAGTGTTTAAGCCCTTATAGTCAGTGGGTTCCTCTCTCTCTCCGATGTGTATTTTCCAAACAAGTGAAAACGTTCCAGTTTTGAGAATTCTATAAATTTTTTCTTCAAAGATTGAATTTTTCTGGAAAATTTAGCAAATTTAAATTTCAAAAGATCTGCTTATCTCTACCAATTACACATTACACTAATCAAATTATACACTATATGTATCCAAAGGTTTAAGTAGGGGAAATTAGTCGTGAAGAGCAGAGAATTACACCTGATGTATTTTTCATTCTTGGTAACAAAAGAAAGTTCCAAATTTAGTTGGTGCATGTTACCCCAGTGGGCTTTTTGATCAGGGCTGGCTAATATTACACCAGTCAGATAAATTCCACCCTGTTTGCCTGTGGTATATGTATCCATGTAAATTTAATGTGAACCAGTCAAGGCTTTTGATACTGTATTGAATTTGTACAGTGAGAAATTGTAGCACTTAGTCCAATTCAAGAAAAGCTAAGGTTGGGCACATCTGTATAGGGAAAATATTAGTAACAGATGAGTGCGAATTTCAGCCGATTGGAAGAAACATCAACAATCTTCAATATGTAGCATGTCATCTTTTGTAAGATTTCCATGGACAGTTTTTTGTGCTAGCCACTCCGTCTAGCAGGTCTTAGGTGGTACTATGCTGTTCATCCTTTAACCCCTCTTGGTTTGAGTCTATGGAGTGGCTGCTTGCTAGTGTATTTGGCTGGCAGAGGATGAAAGCCAAGTGATAACCAATATGTCAGGAGCAGAATTGTAAGGAGGTGGCGGGGACCCTCGTCTGCCCCCTCTCTCCCGTGTGCTGGCCCTGTGCCCCTCATGCGGTACCCGGATGGTGTACCTGTTTATTACTGCATTAACCGCTTCATGACCTTTGGGTTTTCCGTTTTTCATGTTCGTTTTTCGCTCCCCGCTTTCCCAGAGCCATAACTTTTTTATTTCTCCGTCAATATGGCCATGTGAGGGCTTTTTTTTGCAGGACGAGTTGTACTTTTGAATGACATCTTTGGTTTTACCATGACGTGTATTAGAAAATGGGAAAAAAATTCCAAGTGCAGTGAAATTGCAAAAAAAGTGCAATTCCCTGCGTGTTTTTTGTTTGTTTTTTTTGCTAGGTTCTCTAAATGCTAAAACTGACCTGCCATTATGATTTTCCAGGTCATTACAAGTTCATAGACACCAAACATGTCTAGGTTATTTTTTATCTAAGTGGTGAAAAAGAATTCCAAACTTTGCTAAAAAAAAAAAAAATTGCGCCGTTTTCCGATACCCGTAGCGACTCCATTTTTCGTGATCTCGGGTTGGGTGAGGGCTTATTTTTTGCGGGCTGAGCTGACATTTTTAGTGATACCATTTTGGTGCAGATACATTCTTTTGATCGCCCGTTATTGCATTTTAATGCCATGTCGCGGTGACCAAAAAAATGTAATTTGGGCATTTAAATTTTTTTTCTCGCTATGCCGTTTAGCGATCAGGTTACCGTATTTTTCGGACTACAAGATGCACTTTTTCCCCCCAAAAAAAGGGGGGAAAATGGGGGGTCCGTCTAATAGTCGCAATGCAGGCTTACCATGGCGGCAGAGGTACGGTAGCAGAGGTGTGGTGGCAGAGGTGCGGCGGCAGACGTGCGGGGATGAGGAGGCGCAGTGAGCGGGGTCTCTTTCCCCGGTGAGGTGATGCAGCAGCCCGGTAAGCAGCAGAGCCGGGTGAATCCTGTTGTTAGCGGTGGTGGTGGCAGCCATCTTCCCGAGGCCGCACGTGCGCAGATGGAGTGCTCTGCTTCCCGGGGCTTCAGGAAAATGGCCGCGGGATGCCGCGCGTGCGCAGATGGGGATCGCGGCGGCCATTTTCCTGAAGTTCGTGGCTTCAGGAAAATGGCCGCCGCGATCTCCATCTGCGCACGCGCGGCATCCTGCGGCCATTTTCCTGAAGCCCCGGGAAGCAGAGCGCTTCATCTGCGCACCCGCGGCCTCGGGAAGATGGCCGCCACCACCGCTAACAACAGTATTCACCCGGCTCTGCTGCTTACCGGGCTGCTGCATCACCTCACCGGGGAAAGAGACCCCGCTCACTGTGCCTCCTCATCCCCGCACGTCTGCCGCCACACCTCTGCCACCACACCTCTGCTACCATACCTCTCACTGCGCCTCCTCATCCCAGGACCTACTCATCCCAGGACCTCCTCATCCCAGGACCTCCTCATCCCAGCACCTCCTCATCCCAGCACCTCTGCCGGTATCCACTGCTGCAACCCTCCCATGGACACCAGGCTGTGGCGTTGCCCACCTAAGCAGGAAGGGACCCTGCTCAGGTGCACGCCGTACCGCATCACCCCACCTCTGCCGACACCATGCCTCCTGTGACCCTGCTCTGCCACCGCCAGCCCTCAGGTAAGATACTGTAAATTCGGACAATAAGACGGACCCCCATCTTATAAAAAATCTTTTTTTCTGCAATTTTCACCCCAAATTTGGGGTGCGCCTTATGGTCCGGTGCGTCTTATAGTCCGAAAAATACGGTAATCCTTTTTTTGATAGATCGGGCGATTCTGAATGCGACGATACCAAATATGTGTATATTTGATTTTATTTTTATTGTTTTATTTTGAAAATAATTGATTTAAACTTTTATATTTTTTTTATTTATTTCATGGGAGGCTAGAAGCTGGAATAGCCTGATCGGCTCCTCTACATAGCAATGTAATAGCATGTAATAGTAATAGCATGTAATAGCAGATCGCTCCTATGTAGCTTGCTATTACAGGCTTGCTATTAGCGCCGACCACAGGGTGGTGCTCACAGCAAGCTGGCATCAGCAACCATAGAGGTCTCAAGGAGACCTCTGGCAACTATGCCGACGCTTCGCTGACCCCTGATCATGTGACGGGGGTCGGCGATGAGCGTATTTCTGGCCGCTCGGCCGGAAGCGGTAGTTAAATGCCGCTGTCAGCGTTTGACAGCGGCATTAATCTAATTAATAGTGGCGGGTGGATTGTGATTCCACTCGCCGCTATTGCACGCATGGAGCGACCCCAGACACAGGGCAGTGGGGTACTCGGTACCGGGTCCCTCTGTCTCGGTTCTGGGGATGTCACGGTGGCCCAACCCGGTCCGTGGCCCTGCTAAGGGGCGTCCAATTAAAGGTGTAGGTGAAAGTTTGTCAAGTGTTCGTGACGCCACCTGTGGTGTTCGGTCAGGGTGACCGACGCTGCTGGGGGTCCGCTAGGGTGATGGAATGGCAGCTAGATGGTATACCTTCCCACAGGTGAAGTATGTCCCCAGGGCTTCCTTTAACGTGTAGATGGTGATGGTGTAGTTCGCAGTAAATAACAAGGACACAAGGTTGCAGTCTCTTTACCTTTTACTGTAGACTTTGGTATCCACAATCCAGAGCACTGCTAACAGGGCTGGCTGAGACCGGCCGGTCCAAAGGAACATCCAGAGTTCCCTTTACAGGTGGAAATCAGTAGCCTTCCTACTTGCGCCTGTGTGTTGTAGTACCTCCCTGCTGAGCACCACGGGATAGTCCTCACAACTCTTGTATCTGTTCCTGATGTTCTCTCTCTCCGTCCCCCAGATGATATGGATAGGATGCACCCGTATGATGGGGTAGGCCTGGAGTTATTTTATAGGGACCCTAGAGACGCCCCTCTCCCACAATTGCCTCCATTGTCTGCATAGGTGTAAAGGGTGGACAGCCAACCTAAAGTTAACTGCCCTGCCGTTATCTGGAGTAATGCGTAGAGCCAGTACTCCCTCAGTGTCCGGCCACCGGCTACGCGCCTCAGAAGGATGTTGCCACGGTCTTGGGGCACGACTCCTCCCGGTATTATCTCCTAGTGCTGTGATCTCGTTTCTCACTTCTCCACAATATACTTTGCTTCTTGTCCTTTCTTAGGATGCAGCCGCAAGGTAGTGCAGGCACGGCTCCGTAACGATCTGTCTCTTGCTAGGCCACTGTCAGGATCCCACCCCTGACAGGGACCTCCCTGGATCTTCCCAGCAACTCTCTCTCTAGATATCTCCTGGGCAAAACCCAGTCAGCTTCTCCCTAACTTCCTATCCAACCCCCAGTTTTACCAGAGTGTGGGGAGTGGCCTAATAAATAGAACCTTTTGCTCCCCCTGGTGGCCGGAATGTGAAGTGTAGTGTGTGACTGTGATACCTGGTCAGGTGAACTCTTTTAGTACAATCAGACGTACCATCACTCCCCTTAGTGGCAGAGCGACAATACTGCATGACCAGGACTCTGGGGCGCTGCACTCACATGTCAGCTGTTGAAAACAGCTGACATGTCGCAGCTTTGATGTGGGCTTACCGCCGGAGCCCACATCAAAACATGGGATCTGACCTCGGACGTACTATCCCGTCCGAGGTCAGAAAGGGGTTAATGCTATATTCATGTGATGTACTGTGCTTGTGATGTCTTTATGCTGTATCATTGTAATGTATGTGCTGTGATGTTCTTTGTGTTTTGCATTATTATTAACATGTACTGTAGTGTGCTGTGTTTGCCATGCACATGTTAGAGGCAGGGACAGAAGGGGTTAACCCAGGAGGCTGGGCTAGCAGCTTCCAAGCAGACAGGAAGTCCCTGTATGCAGCTGAGTGGCCAGGCATGCTTGCCTGTTGCTAGGTGTGCTCTCCTGCTGGGAGTTAGCCATACCCCTAGAGGGGAACAGAGCTGCCAGTGGACTGTCGGGTAGCAGGCACAGGGACTGCATGTGTGCCCCACAAGAGACTTTCAGCTCCTGGGATCTGCCTGGGAGTTAGGCTACTTTCACACTAGTCCATCGTACGGGCCCGTCGCAATGCGTCGGGCCGACGTACCGACGGACACTGTGAAATAACTGCAAGACGTGGGCAGCGGATGCAGTTTTACAACGCATTTGCTGCCCATTCTGCAGTCCAGGAGGAGGGGGCAGAGTTTCGGCCTCACATGTGCGGTTGAAAATGGCGGACACGACGCACAAAAAAAGTTACATGTAACTTTTTTTGTGCCGACTGTCCGTCAAAACACGACGCATCCGTCGCACGGATGCGAAGTGTGGCAATCCGTCGCAATGCGTCGCTAATGCAAGTCTATGGAGAAAGAATGCATCCTGCGGGCAACTGCAGGATGCGTTTTTTCTCCAAAACGACGCATTGCAACATCCGTCACACAACGCAAGTGTGAAAGTATCCTTACCCAAGAGACTTGCAGCTCCTGGAATTTGTCTGGAGCTACTGCCTCTGCTGCTGCAGCCAATGCTGGAGATAGGGACAGCTCAGAAATTGTACCTTCCTTTCTTCATCACCTTTATTAAATACAAGTTGCCACTGTTGGGCCCTACAACGTGTGATGTGTGGTGCCTCCGTTCCAGCATGGAGAGGAGCCAGATGTCTGAGGTAACCCACTGTGACCCGGGACTGGGACTAGAACTGTCATTGCATGTGCAAGGGGCTGGAGTGCTCACTGACTGTGACCTAGTGGACTTGGCTATGACTACCACCCCGTTCCACCTTGTTACAGAATCATCAGGCAGCAGGTCGAAGTCAGAAACAGGAATCAAAATGGCTGGGCAGTGGAAGAGCAATAGGAGTGAACCAGAGTAAGAGACCATCTAACAGTCAACTAGAAGAAGGAAGTTAGGGATTTAAATAGTGTGAGCGCTGCCCAAGGCTCACTAGTAAGATGACCACCCACAGGAGTAAACCCCCAAGCTCCCTGCCTAGATGGCACCAATAGTTCCAGAATATCAACCCCAACTGTTTCACTGTAGCTCCACGTCACCCTTAACGATGATGCAACTACACCCAATGAAAAAGCATAGATGGAGAGCACATATGTGGATATAACATGATCTTATTAGGAAATACAGTAACCTTTTCCACCCCTCAGCAGCCTGCAGTACTTCCCCCTGCCTACTATCTGTAAATGCTCAGAAATGTCCTCAGTTTAAACAGTAACTAGACCACACGGGAGAAGTGGATACAGCCACAGGTTATTTTGAGCTTAAATAATAGCATGAGATGGAAAGGGCTGTAGTAGAGAAATGTATAGTTGGTTCAGAGATTTGTGTTGGCGTAGCTGTTTTTATTGTGTCATTACCTTTCAGCCACTAGCTAGGTAACATATTTTTTAGCTGCCATGATGAATGCATTGTGTCTAGCACATCACAAAAGTATTTTTATTATTTGTCCATCAGCGCAGGTCTGACAGGTTGGAATGATGTATCCAGGCTAGATGGACCATGTGGGTAAATAAGGCTGGCATCAAATGAGACATATTCAAGAGACCCAACCATGAACTGTGGAGTGAGACCTTCCATTCCTGGTGGTAAATGCTTCAAAAAGCAATGCATTCCATTTCATTAACTTATCATTTATCTTGTAAAATCAGTTCTGAGGCAACCACATAGGGTAATTCTGCACAGTATATAAGGCTGATCCTTCCAACTTTCAAAATATATAACTTGGACCAAGAAGCGATTGCTTGCTTAAACTTGACCAAGAAAGGTGTTACATTCAGGCTTTAACAATTATAATATTTCACAACACCACAATTCCCAAATATCTCATTTTAGACACTAGTTTTGAGTCTGAAATGGAATCCAAAGGGAGCATGACTGACTTGTCTCAATTTATAGCAAGACCAGTGATCTCACTAAAGTCATTGTGGTCTCCAAATACCCACACAGATCCACTCAAAACAAAAGAAAATCATCTACATATAGAAAGTACAATCTTTCCTTCTACAGACCATATTGTCCCTCACTATCTCCAGTGTTGCATTAATTATAGTTGCCAGAGGTGCTACCACTGTGGAGAAAATTAGGTGTGACAGGGAACACCACATTCTTGTGGGTAATGAGAATTTGACAATATCTGTTTGCTTTTATTCTGGCTTTTGGTGTAGAGTACTGCAACTGTGCCCTGGCTATAAAATTATCACCGAAGCCCATCTGCCGCAACCTAGCCCAAAATTAAATGCCTTGCCAACATCCAATGACAATACTACCCTCTGGCCCACACTGTTTGCAATGGCCTTGTTTGGAATTAATCCTGACTGATCAGGATGAATAACTGACAATTCTAACCTTGATAATCTATTGGCCAACATCTTTGCATGTAGCTCAATATCAACATTCAGCAACAATATATACCAATAAGACTCCAGCAAGCTCGGAACTTTGCCCAGTTTGGGGAAAACTGAAATTATAGCCTCATGCATGGAGGGTGGTAGTGTGCCATCTTATAGGCATGAATTATATAATGTTAATATGAGAGGCTGGATCACTTTTTTTTTGTAAATGTCGTCTGTAGTGTTGAGCGATACCGTCCGATACTTGAAAGTATCGGTATCGGAAAGTATCGGCCGATACCGGCAAAATATCGGATCCAATCCGATACCGATACCCGATACCAATACAAGTCAATGGGACTCATGTATCGGACGGTATTCCTGATGGTTCCCAGGGTCTGAAGGAGAGGAAACTCTCCTTCAGGCCCTGGGAACCATATAAATGTGTAAAAGAAAGAATTAAAATAAAAAATATCGCTATACTCACCTGTCCGACGCAGCCGGGACTTCAGCGAGGGAACCGGCAGCGTTGTTTGTTTAAAATTCGCGCTATTACTTGGTTACGTGAATTCCCGGCTTGTGATTGGTCAGGTCGGCCATGTTGCCGGGACGCGGACCAATCACAGCAAGCCGTGACGAAATTACGTCACGGCTTGCTGTGATTGGTCCGCGTCCCGGCAATATGGCCGCCCTGACCAATCACAAGCCGTGACGTCACGGGAGGCTGGACACGCGCTCATTTTAAAATGGGCGCGTGTCCAGCCTCCCGTGACGTCACGGCTTGTGATTGGTTGCGCCGCGGTCAACCAATCACAAGCCGGGAGGCTGGACGCGCTCATTTTAAAATGGGCGCGTGTCCAGCCTCCCGTGACGTCACGGCTTGTGATTGGTTGCGCCGCGGTCAACCAATCACAAGCCGGGAGGCTGGACGCGCTCATTTTAAAATGGGCGCGTGTCCAGCCTCCCGTGACGTCACGGCTTGTGATTGGTTGCGCCGCGGTCAACCAATCACAAGCCGGGAGGCTGGACGCGCTCATTTTAAAATGGGCGCGTGTCCAGCCTCCCGTGACGTCACGGCTTGTGATTGGTCAGGGCGGCCATATTGCCGGGACGCGGACCAATCACAGCAAGCCGTGACGTAATTTCGTCACGGCTTGCTGTGATTGGTCCGCGTCCCGGCAACATGGCCGACCTGACCAATCACAAGCCGGGAATTCACGTAACCAAGTAATAGCGCGAATTTTAAACAAACAACGCTGCCGGTTCCCTCGCTGAAGTCCCGGCTGCGTCGGAGAGGTGAGGATAGCGATATTTTTTATTTTAATTCTCTCTTTTACACATTTTAACATTAATGTTGTTGCGATACCCGATATCCGATACCACAAGAGTATCGGAATCCCGGTATCGGAATTCCGATACAGCAAGTATCGGCCGATACCCGATACTTGCAGCATCGGAATGCTCAACACTAGTCGTCTGGCAGACCATCCCTTTGTAGTACTTTGTTACTTTGTACTTTGTATGCTGCTACTTTTTCTACTCACCTGTCCCGGATCCTAGCCTTACTTCCTTCACCCCGGTCTGCTAGACTCTGATGAGCTCCACTTCGTGCTCTCCAGATGACGTGATTCCATGTGAGCCTCTGCCAGGGTCTATACATAGTGGCTTGCGAAAGTATCCACCCCTTTGCTTTTTACCAATTCTGTTACATTACATGTGTTTAAATATTTTTGTAATCCGACTTGTGTGTGATACATCAGCAGTAAATACTATAGTCTAAGTTGGTGAAGTGAAGGGAGAAAAATATAGGCATAAATTTAATTTACGGGATCAAATATGTGAAAATTTGCATGTCCATATGAATTATACCTTTTACGATGAAGCCCCTAAAAATTTCTGATGCAAGCAAATACCTTTATAAATCACATGCTTAGTGAGAGGAAGTCTACCTGTGTGCAATAAGTGTAACATGGTCTCTAAGTAGAAAAATGTTTAGAATTGAGAGTCCTCAGTGGTTGATACCTTTTAATGGCTAACTGAAAAGATGGTAACAAATTGCAAGCTTTCGAGACTACACAGGTCTCTTCATCAGGCATAGACTAATACAAATTCTGAAGAATCACATATTTATGCACAACATAGCACAGAAACAAAAAAAAACATGGATAAGACAGGTGGCATGAAGCAGAATTACCATGAGTGATAAACAGTTATGTCCATAAATGTTTAGCCAATTCTTAGATAAGGAATGTTTTATTGTCCTCTGATTGGGGTCTATGTTGTGATGACCCCTCATAGTCTAAGGGGCAAGTTCCTTAGTTGATGTAAAAAGACATAAATCCATGCGACACATTCATTCCTGCAGTGAGAGTGTCAAAGGTCGTCATCAGTTTATATTCCCAGACTCTTCTGTCTCTCTTAGATTTGAAGTTACCTTTTAACACAAGTAATTTCATGTCCATAATGCTATGATTTGGGAGACAAAAATGTATTGCCACAGGTAGATCCATTCTTTTTTCTCTTATTGTGTGGCGGTGAGAATTCATTCTTGTTCTCAGTTTCTGCCCTGTCTCCCCCACATACAGACCCCCAGTTGGACATTTAGTACAAATGATTAGGTACACCACATTAGAAGTGACGCAGCTGAAAGTACCTGGTATCTTGTAGTCCTGATGTGAGTTGGGGATCTTTATCTTGTCCGTGGTCATTATGAATGGACAGGTTTTACATTTTTTCTGATTGCAGTGAAAGGTACCTGCAGCTGTTGAAGAGGACAGGGAGCTCTTGACAATGATGCTTCTTAGATTTGGGGGCTGTCTAAATCACAGTAGTGGGGGTCTGGGAAAATGGATCGTAAGCGGGCATCTTTTTGTAGTAAAGGTTGCAATTTCCGTGCAGCTCCCCTTAGCACCTCCAGATTTGGATTGTAGGTAACTACTAGAGGTACCCGGTTATTTTCTTCTTTAGCTTTGTAATGTAGCAGGTGATTCCTTGATATTATGGTGGCTCTTGTAATCTGGTTTTCAATTGTTCTTGGATGGTAGCCCTGATTCAAAAAGGTCTTTCTGAGGCAATCAAGGTGTTCATCCCTATCCATTGGGTTGGAACATATACGATTGTATCTGATGGCTTGGCTGTAGACAATGGAGTTTATGTGTTTTGGATGGAAACTGTCCCATTTAAGGTATGTTGGACGGTCGATTGGCTTCTGATACAGGGATGTCTCTATTTTATTGTTCTGCAGCTTAATGATGGTGTCCAAAAAGTTAATTTCAGTACAGGAGTAGCTGAGTGTCAAGTTGATGGTAGAGTGAAATTGATTAAAATGAAAATGACCCAAAACATACTGCTAAACTAACACTCAAGTGGCTTAAGGGGAAAAGTGTAAATGTTTTGGAGTGGCCTAGTCAAAACCCAGACCTTAATCCAATTGAGAATCTGTGGTCAGACTAGAAGATTGCTGTTCACCAGAGGAAGCCATCTAACTTGAAGGCACTGTAGCAGTTTTGCCTTAAGGAATGGGCAAAAATCCCAGTGGCTAGCCATGGAAAGCTCATAGAGACTTATCCAAAGCGACTTGCAGCTGTAAATGCTGCAAAAAGAGGCTCTACAAAGTACTGACTTTGATTGTGGAACAGTTATGCACACTCAGTAGCTTTGTCCTATTTGTTGTTTGCTTCACAATAAAAAGAAAATCAAATGTCCACAGTTGTAGGCATGTTCTTTACGTAAACTGATGCAACCCACCCCACCCCTCAAAAAAAGACAGTTAAATTCCAGGTTGTGAGGTAGGAAAACATGAAAAAATGCCTTGGGGTCTGAATACTTTTGCAAGCCACTGTAGGGATGACCAAGACACACACCTGTGTATTGTTAGTAAGACTTCAGTGTTGCTAGACTCTGGCTTGCATTACACATTTTGACCTACTCAGCTGCTGTCTGCAGTCTACTGGACATCTCTCACCTGCTTGCCTGCAGTCTCCTGGATGTCACCTGGATGCTTGCGCATGATCTCCAGAATGTCTTCCACCTGCCAGCAGTTTTCAGCACCTTGCCTGCTTGCCTGTGGTTTCCTGACGTCTTCTGCTTACCTGCCTGCAGTGTTCTGGAAGTCCTCCACCTACCTGCTGGAATGAGAGTTACTGCAGGTTGTAGGCTTGTCAACTCAAATCTGAATTCACAGGTACATCGCTCAATACAGATGCATAAGGTCCTCCATGCTGCTGCTGATGAACATTTTCTATACAGAGACAGAAAAACATAAATGCAGTGTCTCTGTGTAATGTTTATGGGAGACATCATTGCAGATAATCTCTACTCACTAGCTCAGAGACAACTGAAAATTGGAAATAAAGCTTGTAGAGGGGAAGCTTGTTGAAAAATGCAGGAGAAAAGCTATATTATGAACAGAAATAATGTTATTCCTGATGTACACACACAGGACAGTTTATTCTAAAAATTTACCTGAACTATTAGGTAACCTAAGACTTTTTAGAATAACAGAATGTTAACCTTAATGATGAAATACATCTTCATAATATTTTTTAATTGGGCAAATGTATCTAATTTGAAAAATTGAGTAATAGTGCTTTGCCATATTGTATTTTAGATTATTTTGTGTTCATAGCTCATATGTAAACCTAGAAATCTCAATGGTCACAAACAAAATACAAATAAATTATACTGTGACTCTATAGTCAAACTTACTATCATTAATCCTCTTCTTGGTAATCTGCTTAATGAATGTTAGCATTACAAATTTTTGGAAAAAAAGATAGAAGAATGTATCAGTGGATTGTGATATTATATAGGATTAGTTTGGCTTGTTTCCATAGAGAGACACAAATAGGTCTGCACAGGGCTGTAGACCTGAAACTATCTTTAATTACGATCTATTGCAAAGTTACTTTATTTTCAATTTTAGATGCATAGGAACAATAAGAAAAATTATTTTGCTTTAACTTTTTTTTAATTGTAATACTATAGAGCAATTTGTTAGTACAAGACCGAATACTGTAGATCTGCTTTATGTGTACGCATGCATTTAATATTGTACTGTATTTGTAAGGTATTTCACTACTGTAGTTTTAAATGTTGTATTGACTTAATTTATAAAATTAATAAAAAGCATACAGTTTATTGTAATGGTCAAAATGAGTGTGGAACACTGAATATACTATACTAGTGTTATGATCCTTAGTGGCTGAGGATAACAGAACTGACCAGCTAAGTAACTGAACATAGAACGAGCTCTAGGGAGGTGGTAACTGGACTGACTGCAATCCTGATCTTAACCAAATACACTAAAGGTAGCCGGTGAACGTGCCTGAATTCCTAGACGTCACGACGCAGCCTGAGAAACTAGCTACCCCTAGAGATAGAAAATAAGACCTCACTTGCCTCAGAGAAATACCCCCAAAGATATAGAAAGCCCCCAACAAATAATAACGGTGAGGTAAGGGGAAAATACAAACGTAGTAATGAAAACAGATTCAGCAAATGAGGCCCGCTAGTACTAGATAGCAGAAGACAGATAGGAAACTGTGCGGTCAGTAAAAAACCCTATACAAAATATCCATGCTGAGAATTCAAGAACCCCCACATCAACTAACGGTGTGAGGGGAGAAACTCAGCCCTCTAGAGCTACCAGCAAGCAAGGAAATCACATATTAGCAAGCTGGACAAGGACAGATAATAAACCAAGAAACATATTGAACACTGATGATCAAAAAATGAACAAACAGAAACTTAGCTTCTCTTGGAGAGACTGATAACGAAGGGATTCAGGAGAGATCAAAATAGCACTGAATACATCGACAGCAGGCAACCACTGAAAGTCCAGGTGAGCTAAATAGGAAACCAGCTAACAGATAACGAGACAGCTGAACCAGCCTCAGACCTGCAGAATGACACAAAGAGCCACCAGAGGGAGCCCAAAGACAGCACTCACACAGTACCACTTGTGACCACAAGAGGGAGCCCAAAAACAGAGTTCACAACAACTAGATGGCAGCCCGATTCTAACGCATCGGGTATTCTAGAATATGTATGTAGTTTATTTATGAAGATTTTAGAATAATACATTGAATACACAGGATTCGGCCAACCGTGACCAATTAGCAAAGCGTGGTACAAATACCGTGCCAATTTGCGGCTGGACTGCACCTGTCGCTGATTGTTCGCGGCCGGCCATGTAGTATATAGCACAGCCACGTAGTATATAACAGCCCACGTAGTAAATAGCACAGCCACGTAGTATATTGCACAGCCAAGTAGTATATAGCACAGCCACATAGTATATAGCACAGCTCACGGAGTATATAGCACAGCCCACGGAGTACATAGCATAGCCACATAGTATTTAACACAGCCCATGGAGTATATAGCACAGTCCACAAAGCATATAACACAGACATGTAGTTTATAACAGCCCACGTAGCATATGACATAGCTCACGTAGTATATAACAGCCCACACACGCAGTATATAACACAGCCCACGTGGTGTATAACACAGCCCACGTAGTGTATAACACAGCCCACGTAGTATATAACAGCCCACGTAGTGTATAACACAGCCCAAGTAGTATATAGCACAGCCCACATAGTATATAACAGCCCAAGTAGTGTATAACACAGCCCACGTAGTATATAGCACAGCCACATAGTATATAACACAGCCCACGTAGTGTATAACACAGCCCACGTAGTATATAACAGCCCACGTAGTATATAGCACAGCCCACGTAGTATATAACAGCCCATGTAGTGTATAACACAGCCAAGTAGTATATAGCACAGCCCAAGTAGTATATTGCACAGCCACGTACTATATTGCACAGCCACATAGTATATTGCACAGCCCACGTAGTATATTGCACAGCCCGTGTAGTATATAGCAATGTGGGCATCATATCCCTGTTAAAAAAATATTTTTTTCTGGTCCCAAGAGTGCATTGCGGTCTCGTGAGATGATGACGTAGCGAGACTGCTACTTCATCATCTCGTGAGATCGCAATGCATGGATGGCAGCAAAATATCTCAAAAAAGTTGGGACAGGGCTACTGTATGTGTACAATTGGGTACCATAGTAGTATATTCAAAGTCTTTGCAACTTTTTGTTAAGGAACATTTTTCTGAAATTGCTTTACAATTTTTAGATGTAGTTGTTCGCAGTCTGGTGAACCTCTGACCATCTTTGCTATTGAGAGGCTCTGCCGCTAACATGCTCTTTTATGCAATAATTTGACTTGGCTGAAAATTAACCCTCAAGCTGTTTTTAATTAGTTCAACATTTCCAGTCTTTTGTTAGCCCTGTCCCAATTTTTTTTTCAGATGGGTTGCTGCCATCAATTTTTAAATTGATTTTTTTTTTAGAACAAATGGAAAAATGTCTAACCTTCAACTTGTGATCTGTGTTCCATGTTCTGTTGTAAAGAAAATAGGGGTATAAGAGATTTCCAAATAATTGCATTTTAATTTTCTTTACATCTTACACAGCGTTCCAACTGTTTGGAATTGGGATTGTACGTATGTTAAGCTGTTTTTTTAACAAATAAAAAAAAAGCATTTGCTATATTCTTTAAGTTGTGACACAATGTTTTTCTAATTTTATTTATTTACTATAACAATTTTTAATGAAGCCCTCCCATTAACTTTTTATTTACTAAATCTGAGTATATGTGTATGTAATGTAGTATAGTGATCGCATACTCACCTACCGCTGCCTTCTCCAGGATCCAGTGCTGTTCTGCTCCTCTTCTCAGTGACATCAGTGCTCTTCAGACTCTTTGGGTCAAACTGCACTCTCCGTGACCAGGAATTAACTTTAACAGTGAAACTCTATGGAATGTCAGAACAAGGCTTTAGAGCCTTATATTGTAAAAGAGACTAACGGTTCATACTCATAGAGCATAGAGTGAGCAGGTTAATCTAAAGAGCAGTGATGTTAATGAGAAGAGGAGCAGAATGGTGCTGAGTACTGGAAGGGGAGTATATAACATACTACACTAAATACGCATACATACAGACTTACTAAACAAAAAAGTTTGTGGGAGGGCTTCTTTATCAAATTTTTTAAGTCCTGATTTAATGTCTTATTTTGTAATAGTGCACAGATACCTATTTGGACAATAACTGATGCTAAACAGTCCTAAGCCTTAAGACTTTGGTTGCAACACATGTAAAGTCTCAGCATTGTGCAGGTTAATGGGGTCATTATGTGACCTTCAAGGTGCCACATCTACAACAAACAAGTTTCAAAAAATCCAAATCATCACATTTAGGGTTGAGCGAAACGGGTCGGCAATTTTCAGAAGTCGCCGACTTTTGGCAAAGTCGGGTTTCATGAAAACCGACCCGACCCCTGTGTGGGGTCGGCCATGAAGTCGGCGATCTTCTGAATCTGGAATCGGAATTCCGATACCGATTCCCGATATGTTTAAGATATTGGGAATTGGTATCGGAATTCAGATTTAAGTGTAAAATAAAGAATTAAAATAAAAAATATCGCTATACTTACCATCTGATGCGCCCTGGTACTAAGCGGGAACCTTCCTTCCTTAGAATCAGCCTTCCAGGACCTTGCGGTGACGTCGCTGTGACGTTGCGGCTTGTGATTGGTCGCGCGGCCGCCCATGTGACCGCTCGCGCGACCAATCACAAGCCGCGACGTCATCGTGACGTCACCGAGGGTCCTGGAAGGGCTGATTCTTAGGAAGGAAGGCTGCCGGAAAGAAGCAGGGCGCGTCCGAGGGTGAGTATATACCTAATAGGAATATACTCACCCTTGGCTTCTTTCCGGCAGCCTTCCTTCCTAAGAATCAGCCCTTCCAGGACCCTCGGTGACGTCACGGTGACGTCGCGGCTTGTGATTGGTCGCGCGAGCGGTCACATGGGCGGCCGCGCGACCAATCACAAGCCGCGACGTCACAGCGACGTCACCGCAAGGTCCTGGAAGGCTGATTCTAAGGAAGGAAGGTTCCCGCTTAGTACCAGGGCGCATCAGATGGTAAGTATAGCGATATTTTTTATTTTAATTCTTTATTTTACACTTAAATCTGAATTCCGATACCAATTCCCAATATCTTAAACATATCGGGAATCGGTATCGGAATTCCGATTCCAGATTCAGAAGATCGCCGACTTCATGGCGACGTCACCGCAAGGTCCTGGAAGGCTGATTCTAAGGAAGGAAGGTTCCCGCTTAGTACCAGGGCGCATCAGATGGTAAGTATGGCGATATTTTTTATTTTAATTCTTTATTTTACACTTAAATATGGATCCCAGGGCCTGAAGGAGAGTTTCCGCTCCTTCAGACCCTGGGAACCATTGGAAACCCAATACACTGCATTGGGTTTCGAGTTTCGGCCGACCCCGACCCCGACTTTTTTATAGGATCGGCCGATTTCACTCGACCCGACTTTTGAAAAAGTCGCGTTTCGTGAAACCCGACCCGATCCTACAAATGTAAAGGTCGCTCAACCCTAATCACATTGTAGCCTTAGCTCCATAACACCTTGGGCTCTCTGTATTTTTCAGTCATCCTTGGTAGTTGTTATGCTGGGGCTGACAGCAGCATGACTAATGGAGATGTTTCCCTTTACCCAGTATTGAAAGCTGCTCATCAAAGTTAAATAATTGCTAGAAATCAAACACAGCCAATGTCTTTTCTTGATTATTTAGGCATATCTGTAGCGCACGGTGAACGTTATTTCTGGCATTCTGCATTAATAAATTAGTATATGAAAGTTACATTTTCCACACTGTTGCACTAATATTAGATATAAATTGGCCTGCTAATTCAGATATGGAAATTTTAATGTTGCTTAACTTACATAAACGTATAGTTAAGAAATCTGATGGACATATTTTCAATAAAACTTTACTTCATTGTATACCACTGCTCTTATTTCAGACCTTCCAGTTATTTAAATGGTTCCCTGGTATCAAAATTATGGCCAATTACACTAATGTTGTACAGAAATAGAAAAAAAGATTTCGTTAAGAAAGTCAAGGAAGAAATTTGTGCACCGTTTTCCACTCATACATTAAACTGCCAACCAAATAGCACAGGAATTAATTCAATAAGGCTTCAGGCAGGAAGGCAGAAAAGAATAAAAGGAAAATAAATAGGTGGAGGCAATCGTTAACAGAGATATGCAAAGCGTTATACAGTGGTGAAGAAAAGGGGCAAATAAATTTAGAGGCCAAGAAGAACCTGAAGTAATGCTTTTACCAACCATAGATATTCCTAGTTCTGGATTAATATTGAATCAGTGGGAACTTATCACTTTCACGCATATTAGCATTGTGAGGGGTTGACTCACTAGGCTGCTTACAGAGGTAAACACAGGAACAGAACTTGGGTAAAGGTACCGTCACACGCAGCGACGCTGCAGTGATATAGACAACGAGCCGATCGCTGCAGCGTCGCTGTTTAGGTCGCTGTAGAGATGTCAAACACAGCAGCTCCACAACAATGCAGGAGCGATCCTGTGATGTAACGGTGACTCACTTATCGTTCTCACAGGTCATTAGCTCCATGTTTAACATTACTGACATTGTTGCTTTTGCTGTCAAACACGACGATCTGACGACCAAATAAAGTTCTGGACTTCTAGCTCCAACCAGCGATATCACAGCGGGATCCAGATCGCTGCTGCGTGTCAAACACAATGAGATCGCTATCCAGGACGCTGCAACGTCACGGATCGTTGTCGTTCTCGTTGTAAAGTTGTTTAGTGTGAAGGTAGCTGGTTTGATAGAGCACAGCAGAAACCTAGCAGGGTTGAGCAAATAAACTTGGTCTACTGAAACAGTCTAAGGGACCTTTTTAAATGCTTAGGAATCCTTTGCAGGTGTTTTTTTTTAAATATTCTAATTTACTGAGATAATGACTTTTGGGTTTTCATTTGCTGTCAGCCATAATCATCAACATTAACAGAAATAAAGGCTTGAAAATGATCACTCTGTTTGTAATGACTCTATATAATATATGAGTTTCACTTTTTGTACTGAAGAAATAAATTAACTTTTTGTCGATATTCAAGTTTTGTGAGAAGCACCTGTACATTTGTTCCCATAAAAATGTTGCTATATCTGCAAATTTTTCTTTTTCCCAAGGGTAACAGGAGAACATGAACCATGTTAGGGCTAGCGGAACGCACCAAGTAAATATAGAGGTTTTATTATAATAGATGCGTTCGCAGCCCGGGGTCCACCATGCAGGAGAACCTGCTGCTAGCAAATGGCGGAACTATATGGCGGTATGAGCTAACCCTGTTACTTCACAGAGTAGCTGAAACTCAAAGCACTGCGCCCTGTTTGACTTCACAGTGGCACAGGCTAACTACTCAACTGAGAGCAGTCAGTGGTCATGCATGCACACAAACTCCTCGCCGGAGGTGCCAGCATTCTAGGGGCTTATTTCAGCCAGGTCCCTGAATGCATTCACACAAAATCTCCTCGCCGGAGGTGCCAGCATTCTAGGGGCTTATTTCAGCTGGGTCCCTGAACACAAACTCACATGACCACACTGGCGCAAAGCACATAACATAGAACAATACTAGTGCATGGCCGTGCGGCCATGCGAGCCTTAAATAGTTGCAGCACGTACAGGACCTTCCTAGAAGAACCGATGAGAGGCTGCCACAGAGCGTGAGCACCTACAGGACCTTCCTGGAGGTCCAATGGCCTTAGCTGCAGTATCTGATCATGTGACCCTCGATCTCCACTGAGAGATCTTACTCTGGGCATGCTCAGAACGAGAAAAGCAGGACTTAGTCCCAGAAGCGTCTGCTTGCCGCTGCCCAGCACTGACTTCCATGGCAGAAGCAGGAAAAACAGCAGTAACTCTTTGTACAGAGTCAGACTGAGCGAGACGCTGGTACCGACATCTCCGCTGAGCAGGCTCCACTGCGGCAGAAGAAGAATGGGAGACCGCAGCGGAGAAGGCCCGAGATTCCCCCTGTACAGAGGCGGGAACTCGACCCCTAACATTACCCCCCCTCCTAGGGTCCCCCTCCTTGAGCCTCGCTACATTCGAAGGCAGCAATGAGCTGCGGAGCCTGAATGTGCTCAGCAGGCTCCCAGGACCTATCCTCAGGACCGTAACCCATGCAGTCCACCAAATAAATTTTTTTGCCACGAACCACCTTGCACCCCAAAATAGCGTTCACCTCGTAATCATCCGTAGACGAACCCGATGTCCCGACAGACGACTCAGAAAACCGGGACATGTATACGGCCTTAAGGAGGAACACATGAAAGGTGTCGGTGATACCTAGGCGTGTAGGAAGGGCTAGACGGTAGACCACAGGATTAACCTGTTCGAGGACCTTGAAGGGACCCAAGTAGCGAGGTGCAAACTTAGTTGACTCAACACGCAGCCTGATGTTACGAGCGGAGAGACACACTAAGTCGCCAGGAGCAAAGGTCTGGGCAGGGCGCCAATGTGCATCGGCGGAGGACCTCATTCTCTCCTTGGAGGCCCGGATGGCATCCTGAGTGTGGTCCCAAGTGTCTTGTGCCTCCACTGCCCAGTCTGCCACTCTGGAGTCAGCAGAGGACACGGGTATAGGCACAGGAACCCGCGGATGTTGGCCGTAATTTTAGGAGGAAAGGAATCTGACCGGTGGAGTCAGCTACAGAGTTGTTAAGGGCAAACTCAGCCCACGGTAACAAGGATGCCCAGTCATCCTGCCTGGCAGAAACAAAATCTCGTAAATAAGTGACCAGAGTCTAATTGGCCCTCTCAACCAACCCATTCATCTCGGGATGATAAGCCGAGGAGAGATTTAACTCAATACTGAGTAGACGACAAAGCTCCCTCCAGAATCGAGATGCAAACTGGGGACCCCGGTCACTGACAATTTTGTCCGGCATACCATGTAAGCGAAAGATATGCTTGATGAACAAGGCTGCCAGAGCCCGTGCAGAAGGTAGCCGTGGAAGAGGCACCAAATGAACCATTTTGGAAAAATGGTCGGTGATCACCCAGATAATGGTGCAGTTACGAGACTTGGGTAAGCCCACCACAAAGTCCATCCCGACCATCTCCCAGGGCCTGTCCGCCACCGGCAGAGGGTAAACCAACCCAGCTGGCCGTTGCCGAGGGGACTGGTTCTTGGCGCAAGAGACACACGCCCGAACATAGTCTGCGACATCACGAGCCATATGCGGCCACCAGTATGTTCTTGCCAGTAACTCTGATGTCCTTTTGGAACCAAAATGTCCACCACCCTGGACGAGTGTGCCTGTTGTGAATTCTGCTCTTGGGTTCCCTCCGGTGGTTGTTGATATTAATGCAGTTGTCCCTGGGTTGCAATCCTGGGCAGGTGTCCCTGCTGATTGCAGCTCTGACTGGGATATTTAGGTGTGCAGGATTCATTAGCCCTTGCCAGTTGTCCATTGTTCTTGGAGGTTTTGCATCTCTGTCTGGTTCCTCCTGCCCTGCTGCCAAATCAGCTAAGATAAGTGTCTGGTTTTGTTTCTGCAGTACACATGCTGTATGCTTTACAATTCAGTACTATTCAATGTTTTTTCTTGTCCAGCTTAGACTGTTGTGGATATTTTTAGGGTTTTAATACTGACCGCTTAGTATTCTGTCCTATCCTTTCCTATTTAGCTAGCGTGGCCTCTTTTGCTAAATCCTGATTTCTGCCTGCGTGTGTCTTTCCTCTAATACTCACAGTCAATATTTGTGGGGGGCTGCCTATCCTTTGGGGTTCTGCTCTGAGGCAAGATAGAATTCCCATTTCCATCTATAGGGATATTTAGTCCTCCGGCTGTGTCGAAGTGTCTAGGATGTGTTAGGTACACCCCACGGCTATTTCTAGTTGCGGTGACAGTTTAGGGTTTGCGGTCAGTATAGGTTCCACCTACTCCTGAGAAAGTCTCATGCGGCTCCAAGGTCACCGGATCATAACAGTACAACTGGCCAACAATGAGTTAAATGCATCTCAGAAGAAGGGAAGAAAGAGCCATTATTTTTTTCTGTAGCCTGCTTTGTCTTTTCTTTCCTTTCCTCTTTTTCTCTGGGTGGCTGAGGAGCCTTGTGCTAGCATGGATGTTCAGGGATTAGCTTCTCGTGTAGACCAGCTTGCTGCTAGGGTACAGGGTATTTCTGATTATATTGTTCAGACTCCAGTTTTACAGCCTAAGATTCCTACTCCTGATTTGTTTTTTGGGGACAGGTCCAAATTTTTGAATTTTAAATACAACTGTAAACTGTTTTTTGCTCTGAGACCTCGATCCTCTGGTGATTCCATTCAGCAGGTTAAAATTGTCATTTCCCTGCTGCGTGGCGATCCTCAGGATTGGGCATTTTCCCTGGAATCTGGGAATCCGGCCTTGCTTAATGTAGACGCCTTTTTTTCAGGCTTTAGGATTATTATATGATGAACCAAATTCTGTGGATCAAGCGGAGAAGACCTTGTTGGTCCTGTCTCAGGGTCAAGAAGCGGCAGAATTGTATTGTCAGAAATTTAGAAAATGGTCGGTGTTGACTAAATGGAATGATGATGCTTTGGTGGCCTTCTTTGTCACGTGATGTGCGTTCTTTTGTGCAGTCCTGTGGGACTTGTGCGCGGGCCAAGCCTTGTTGTTCCCGTGCTAGTGGGTTGCTTTTGCCTTTGCCGGTCCCTGAGAGGCCCTGGACGCATATTTCTATGGATTTTATTTCTGATCTTCTGGTTTCCCAGAAGATGTCTGTCATCTGGGTTGTTTGTGACCGGTTCTCTAAAATGGTCCATTTGGTGCCTTTGCCTAAATTGCCTTCCTCTTCTGATTTGGTTCCGTTGTTTTTTCAGCATGTGGTTCGTTTGCATAGTATTCCGGAGAATATTGTGTCCGACAGAGGTTCCCAGTTTGTTTTTTCGGTTTTGGCGGGCCTTTTGTGCTAAGCTGGGCATTGATTTGTCTTTTTCTTCCGCATTCCATCCTCAGACAAATGGCCAGACCGAGCAAACTAATCAGACTTTAGAAACTTATCTGAGATGCTTTGTGTCTGCTGATCAGGATGATTGGGTGGCTTTCTTGCCATTGGCTGAGTTTTCCCTTAATAATCGGGCTAGTTCAGCTACCTTGGTTTCGCCCTTCTTTTGTAATTTTGGTTTTCATCCTCGTTTTTCTTCGGTGCAGGTTGAGCCTTCTGACTGTCCTGGTGTGGATTCTGTGGTTGACAGATTGCAGCAGATTTGGGATTATGTGGTGGACAATTTGGTATTGTCTCAGGAGGAGGCTCAATGTTTTGCTAACCGTCGTCGGTGTGTTGGTTCCCGGCTTCGGGTTGGGGATCTGGTCTGGTTGTCTTCCCGTCAAGTTCCTATGAAGGTTTATTCCCCTAAGTTTAAGCCTCGCTTTATTGGTCCTTATAGGATCTCTGAGATTATTAATCCGGTGTCTTTTCGATTGGCCCTTCCGGCTTCTTTTGCTATCCATAATGTCTTCCATAGATCTTTATTGCAGAAATATGTGGTGCCCGTTGTTCCCTCTGTTGATCCTCCGGCCCCTGTGTTGGTTGATGGGGAGTTGGAGTATGTGGTTGAGAAGATTTTGGATTCTCGCTTTTCGAGGTGGAGGCTTCAGTACCTTGTCAAATGGAAGGGTTATGGCCAGGAGGATAATTCTTGGGTTTTTGCCTCTGATGTCCATGCTGCTGATTTGGTCCGTGCCTTTCATCTGGCTCGTCCTGATCGGCCTGGGGGCTCTGGTGAGTGTTCGGTGACCCCTCTTCAAGGGGGGGTGCTGTTGTGAATTCTGCTCTTGGGTTCCCTCCGGTGGTTGTTGATAGTAATGCAGTTGTCCCTATGTTGCAATCCTGGGCAGGTGTCCCTGCTGATTGCAGCTCTGACTGGGATATTTAGGTGTTCAGGATTCATTAGCCCTTGCCAGTTGTCCATTGTTCTTGGAAGTTTTGCATCTCTATTTGGTTCCTCCTGCCCTGCTGCCAAATCAGCTAAGATAAGTGTCTGGTTTTGTTTCTGCAGTACACATGCTGTGTGCTTTACAATTCAGTACTATTCAATGTTTTTTCTTGTCCAGCTTAGACTGTGTTTGGATATTTCAGTCAAGTTGGATTCTCAGGAGATGCAGATATACATTCCATGTCTTTAGTTAGATGGTGGAATTTTTGTATTATCTGCTGTGGATATTTTTAGGGTTTTAATACTGACCGCTTAGTATTCTGTCCTATCCTTTCCTATTTAGCTAGCATGGCCTCTTTTGCTAAATCCTGATTTCTGCCTGCGTGTGTCTTTCCTCTAATACTCACAGTCAATATTTGTGTGGGGCTGCCTATCCTTTGGGGTTCTGCTCTGAGGCAAGATAGAATTCCCATTTCCATCTATAGGGGTATTTAGTCCTCCGGCTGTGTCGAGGTGTCTAGGATGTGTTAGGTACACCCCACGGCTATTTCTAGTTGCAGTGACAGTTTAGGGTTTGTGGTCAGTATAGGTTCCACCTACTCCTGAGAAAGTCTCATGCGGCTCCAAGGTCACCGGATCATAACATGTGCCCAAGAGAGAACCTCTGGTCACAAACTGGATGGTACAAAAGTCTTGAACGGAGGCACAGACTCTAGCGTAACCGGGGCCACAGTCCTCAGGCTCTCAGTGGGGACAATAAGCCGAGGATCCTCTTCCTCCTCCACAGATGACATAACGGAGCGAGAGTGAGCATCGGCACAAATGTTCTTGTCCCCAGAAAGAAAATGGAGGGTGAAATGAAACCGGGAGAAGAACAAGGACCATCTGGCCTGGAGAGAATTTAACCACTGGGCTGTCTGCAGGTACAAAAATTTTTTATGATCTGTGAAGACTTGGAAGGGAAAACGAGCTCCCTCCAAGAGATGTCTCCACTCCGAGAAAGCCAACTTCATGGCTAGCAACTCCCTGTCCCCGATGGAATAATTCCTCTCTGCTGGTGAGAAAGTCAAAGAAAAAATAAGCAAGGATGCTTCCGACCTTGAGCATCCTTTTGGAAGGGGACTGCTCCAGCACCAACAGATGAGGCATCCACCTCCATGATAAAAGGCTTATCTACATCGGGGCAATGTAGGATGTGAGCGCTAGCGAAGTGTGACTTTATGGAGTTAAAGGCCTTGGAGACCTCCTCAGACCACAATTTGGGATTTGCTCCCTTCTTGGTGATGGAAACCAAGAGAGCTACCAAAGTTGAGAAGTGCGGAATGAACTGGAGATAATAATTAATGAACCCCATAAAGCGCTGCACCGCTTTAAGAGAATGGGGTTCCTGCCAGTCCATCACAGCCTGTAGTTTGGCAGGATCCATAGCCAATACCTGGGCAGAGATGATATAGCCTAGGAAAGGTAAGGACTCCTGCTCAAACATACACTTCTCCAACTTGGCATAGAGGGAGTTTGCCCGTAGGAGGTTGAAGACTTTGCAAACATGTCTCCGGTGGGAGTCAATATCTGGAGAGTAGATGAGAATATCATCCAGATAGACTATGACCGAGGTGGAGAGCCTATCCCAGAAGATGTCATTCGCAAAGTCTTGGAAAATGGCTGGGGCATTACAGAGCCCGAAGGGCATCTCCAGATATTCATAGTGCCCATCCCTGGTGTTAAAAGCCGTCTTCCATTCGCCCCCCTCACAGATGCAAATCAGGTTGTAAGCACCCCGCAGATCTAATTTAGTAAATACCCTTGCTCCCTGAAGCCTACCGAAGAGCTCAGATATCAAGGGCAAAGGATACTTATGTCACGGGGAGACTAGGTGAGCGAGATCTAAAAACCCGGGCCCCTGCAGTTTCCCTCAGACTAGGGAAATCCTGACTGACCCTCTACCTGGAGTTTACACTGATGGTGTGCATGTCCAGGCCTCGAACCTCACCCTGACTCCTGTTTTAACCCTAGGCTGATACCTCCACCCTCCACCCAGTGAAGAGGTAATATTCCAATACCCACAGTTAGCACAGACAAGGATAAAGGAAAATATACACCACGCCGCAGTCACTCAGGAATACACTATAAATGTGCAGGGCAAAATAAATACAAATATAGGAAGGAGTAAATAAGACAGAGGAAAATACACCACCAGCAACGAATCTCCAACAACCAGCTCTCCACTCCAGACCGAGATAACAATGCACAAGACAGAAGCTATAATCGGCGATGCCCAATGAACAGGAGAACTATTTAAAGGCCATGGGAATGGCCCAGCTTCCAATCCGGGGATTAGGTAAATTAACCCTGGAACAGCTAGATAAA
The DNA here is from genome assembly GCF_051348905.1 of Ranitomeya variabilis. Classification (NCBI taxonomy): domain Eukaryota; kingdom Metazoa; phylum Chordata; class Amphibia; order Anura; family Dendrobatidae; genus Ranitomeya; species Ranitomeya variabilis. The sequence goes on from NC_135236.1 coordinate 533,063,793, forward strand.
ATCTAGCAGACGCCAATGAGCAAATAGTGGTCAAAAGCGGAATTACCGCTGTCTGTCGGACGACCTGGTCTGAACAGCGTCCGACATGACAATCTATTCTTAACGGTGATGGCGTTATGTCCCCTGTAATCTATGCATGGACGCAGTTCCCCATTCTTCTTCTGCATGAAGAAGAACCCAGCCCCAGCAGGTGACACTGACTTCCTGATTAACCCTCTTGTCAGATTCTCTTGAATGTACTGAGACATTGCCTCCGTCTGTGGGAGAGATAGCGGATAGACTTGACCCCGAGGAGGCTCAGCACCAGGCAAGAGGTCAATAGGACAGTCATGGGGGCGATGGGGCGGAAGGGTCTCCGCCACCTTTTTGGAGAACACGTCCGCATAAGACCAATATTGTTTGGGGAGAAAGGATAGATCTGCCTACCTCTACCTACCTCTGTAGTAGCAACCTGAATGCACTCCCTCTGACGTCTACGCCCACAAGATTTACCCCATCCCCAAATTCTGCCAGAGGACCACTCGATATGAGGAGAGTGGTACCGTAGCCAAGATATCCCCAACAGGACCTCATCAATTCCCTCAGGAATGACGAGCAGAGATATAATCTCCTGATGGGAAGGCGACATGAACAGAGTAAAAGGTATGGTCTGGTGTGTTATCTGTGAGGGCAGTGTCGACCCATTCACCACTCGTACCGTTACTGGTTGAGCTAGCATAACCAGGGGTATTGCGTGACGTTGGGCGAAGGCAGAAGACATAAAATTGCCCTCCGCCCCTGAATCCACACAGAGCTCTACCGAGTGGGAGGATGAGCCTATAATAATTGTCCCCTTAAAGGACAATATGGAGGCAAACGTATACATCAGAAAAATGACTGCAGCACTCACTGTTTAAGGGCGCTCGTTCAAAGTCCAGGGAACCCTCCTGGGTAATAAACGTAGTCAGAAGATCATAGGAACAGCGCTCCAGCCGGGTGTTATAATTCAAAATAAATCTTTATTCCAGCCATGTTACAGCAACGTTTCGACCGTACACCGGTCTTTCTCAAGCATACATAATAGTGTTATAGGCAGTCTTAAATAGTGTGGACACCACGCAGGGAGCCAATCACCATCCAGTACCAGCCCACAATATAATATCATATACAATATAGAAAAAACAGACATCAGACACGTGCATATACATAGATATCCCATAAGTAAACTAACAACATATGTATTAATCTAATAATCTATATAGAAATATAAAAACAATGCAATATTTTTCCGCAGCTCATGTAATCACTTAATGCATCTCCGTCTCCATGGTGACCAGCTACCAATGAAACGATCTTCAGCATTCCCTTCCTGTGTGAGTAGGACCAATCCGGACTTACGGCGCCAACACATATATGTGACCTATCCACCACCTTCACATAAAGCCGAACCTCATTCCTATCCAATCAGATCTACTGATCTATTGATAATGTACTCACATCATCGTTAGTGGTCGTCCCATAAGGCCCCACCGTTGCGTCGCAGACTCACATGTCATCGCGGTGTGGGAGCGTCAGCATCCCACGTCATGGCCACGCCCCATCACATAATCAGAATGGAGCCATGCCCAGCGTGACACGTATCCAACGTCACACACCACAGACCCCACGTGACCGCCGCTTACCGGTTGTCTTGGAGACGCCAAAGAGCTATAAGGAATAACGATCTAATCGCACTATCAAGCAAAACTCGGAACAAAGTTCACAAGCGCATGTGCCTAACACAAGGGAAGTTCCCACCGCACAAAAAGATGTGATGAGAACTCCTCCCCGCATAAAGGCGCCCGCTCAGTGCATCAATGGGCTCTTAAAATCTTCAATAATATAGTACAGATCCCCAGTATTATATATCAAGGGACCATCAATAAGTCCAAGGTGGCCCAAAATAACCAACCTCATGTAATCACTAAGAAAAAGGAAAACAAGTGAAAAATACATACAGCAAGTGGAAAAAACAGCAATAATGACACAAATAATGGGACAGTCGGAATAGAGACTGGAGACCAAAAATAGCATATAAATAATTCAATAAATGTTATGTGCTAGTCAAGCACTTAATCAAAAGTTTTCCACGTCCAAATCCATTGCCCACCGACTGTCTCATTCATTGTCCATCTAAAAATACAAATAAAAAATATTAAAACACATTCAATACACCAGTGTCTAAAAAATACTTAAAAACAAGGATGACGTCACTCCTTTGAGGGGACGTTCATACATTTTACGATTTTAAGGGGTACATATATGCAAATTGAAATCTATATTCAAACCCCTAGGTTGTAATGAACCCAGGGTATAGATCCACCTCATCTCTTTAGTTTTAAGCATCTTTACCCTATCACCCCCCCTCCTCTGGATCGGAACACTGTCAATGACTCTAAACCTTAATTGGTTCACCGAATGTTTGTTCTCCAGAAAATGTTTAGGAATCGGCAGGTCAGTAAGTCCCGTCCTGATGGTACTTTTATGTTTGCTGATGCGGGACCTTATTTCCATGGTAGTCTCCCCTATGTACACCAGTCCACACGGACAGGTGATCATATAAATAACAAAACTCGATGTGCAGGTGTATCTCTCTTTCAAATAAAACTTCTTCCCCGTATGGGGGTGACAGAAAAAATCTCCTCTCAACATATTATTGCAGCAAGCGCAACCAAGGCATGGAAAATTACCAAGCCTTGGCGCGCTTAAAGTCTGCTGATATGACACTTTTGATGTACCCACATCTGATTTCACTAATTTGTCACCCAGGTTCTTTCCCCTCCTGTAAGACATCATGGGGAATGTTTTAAAACCTGCAACTTGGGGTAGGCCTCGTTGTAAGAGAGCCCAATGCTTTTTTATTATACTACCTATGCGATTACTGACCGAGCTAAACGTGGAAACAAAAGGAATTCGTTCACATGACCGCTTTAAAGGCATATTCTTTCGGACACTTTCACGTGGCATAGTGAGGGCCTTTATCCTAAAGTTATTCACTTCTTTTTTAGGATATCCTCTTTTCACAAATTTAGAACACATGTCACTCAGCCATTGGTTCACTAAATTCTCATCAGACACTATTCTACGTACTCTTAGTAGTTGGCTCCAGGGGAGTGAATCAACCATCCTTCTAGGGTGATTGCTGTCAAATAACAACAGACTATTTCGGTCTGTTTCTTTCACAAAAATATCGGTCTTTAATCTATCTCCCTCTCTGTAAACTAAGGTATCCAAGAATTGCAATTGGGTAGTTGAGTGTACCAGTGTAAATTGTAGTTCTGCATAAATCTCATTAAGGTTATTATGGAAGGTTTGTAATTCAACCAGATTACCATCCCATATTAGAAAAATATCATCAATGTAGCGCCACCAAGCTCTGATGTGGCGCCAGAGGATGGATTGGTACACAAACCTGTCCTCGAATACCTACCTCTCAACTGAATGTAGTACTCATCCCCAAAGAGGAAATAATTCCTCCTGAGGATGAGCTCCAACAGTGTGAGGACAAGCTGTGCACCCTCCGGGGCCATGTCAGAGCCCGATAGCGCACATTGAACTGCCTCAAGGCCTTTTTCATGCTCGATCGACGTATACAGTGATGTAACATCGAATGATGCTAGGATCACATTATCAGACACTGTCACAGCTTCGATCTTATCAAGGAAATCATTTGTGTCTCTAATATAGGACTTTGCTGACACAGCAAAGGGACGCAGTACTCGATCCAGAAAGATGGCAGTCTTGTGGAATAGTGACCCCCTCCCCGACACTATCGGTCTACCCGGGTGGTTAAACAAATCTTTGTGGATTTTAGGTAATACATATAGTACCGGTACAACCGGCATATCCACAGTCAAAAATTCAGACAGCTTGTGGTCAATGAGTCCCGTGGCTAGGGAGTCACTGATCACAAGCTGTAACTCCTTCTGGAACTTTAGAGTAGGTGTTGTGAATTTGGTTTTTGGGCTCCCCCGGTGGTCACTGGTGGTACTGGACTTGTGTGCTTCACTTTCTCTGTTCACCTGTTTCCATCAGGATATGGGTGTATCCTATTTAGCCTTGCTGCTCAGTTATTCTAGTGCCGGCCATCAATGTAACCAGAGCCTTTCTGTTGCATGTTCCTGCTTCTAGACTACTATCAGCTAAGTTGGACTCTTAGTCCTAAGTTTGTTTTGCATTTTTGTTCCAGTTCACAGTTATGTTATTTTTCTGTAGCTGGAAGCTCTTGTGGGCCGAAATTGCCACTCCGGTGTCATGAGTTGACACATGAGTCTTAAAGTAATTTCGGGATGGTATTTTAATAGGGTTTTCAGCTGACCGTGAAGTTCCCTATTGTATCTTCTTGCTATCTAGTAAGCGGACCTCGCTTTGCTGAACCTACCTTCATACTGCGTATGTCTTTTCCTCTGAACTCACCGTCAATATATGTGGGGGGCTTCTGTCTCCTTTTTGGGGGAATTTCCCTAGAGGTAAGCCAGGTCTGTCTTTTCCTCTATTAGGGTTAGTTAGTCCTCCGGCTGGCGCTAGGCGTCTAGGGATAAAACGTAGGTACGCCACCCGGCCACTGTTAGTTGTGTGATAGGTTTAGCTCACGGTCAGCTCGAGATTCCATCACCCAGGAGCTAGTCTGTAGTTTAAGTTCTCTGACGTTTCCTTGCCATTGGGAACCATGACAGTATGGCCGGCCAAGGGTTAAAACCGTTGGCAGAAGAAAGGAGAGAAAAAGAAGTCTGCAGATTTTTTTTTTTTTTTTTTTTTTTCTTCTGAGCTTGCTTTTTAGTTGACTCAGTTGCATTTCTGCTCTAATTGCAGCCTTTGTCTCTCTCTCTCCTTCTAATCCTTGAATGGCTCTGATCTCACCTGATTAAAATGGATCCTCAGAGTTTGGCTACAGGTTTGAATAATCTTGCTATGAAGGTTCAAAATTTACAGGATTTTGTTATTCATGCTCCTATATCTGAACCTAGAATTCCTATACCAGAATTTTTCTCCGGGGATAGATCTCGTTTCCTGAATTTCAAAAATAATTGTAAATTATTTCTTTCCCTGAGATCTCGCTCCGCTGGAGATCCCGCACAGCAGGTTAAGATAGTAATTTCCTTGCTGCGGGGTGACCCTCAAAGCTGGGCATTTGCATTGGCACCCGGGGATCCTGCGTTGCTCAATGTGGATGCGTTTTTTCTGGCTTTGGGGTTGCTTTATGAGGAACCTAACTTAGAGATTCAGGCTGAAAAAGCCTTGATGGCCCTATCTCAAGGGCAAGATGAAGCTGAAATATACTGCCAAAAATTTCGTAAATGGTCTGTGCTTACTCAGTGGAATGAGTGCGCCCTAGCTGCGAATTTCAGAGAGGGTCTCTCTGATGCCATTAAAGATGTTATGGTGGGGTTCCCTGCACCTACAGGTCTGAATGAGTCCATGACAATGGCTATTCGGATTGATCGGCGTTTGCGGGAGCGCAAACCTGTGCACCATTTGGCGGTGTCTTCTGAGAAGGCTCCAGAAAATATGCAATGTGATAGAATTCTGTCCAGAAGCGAACGGCAGAATTTTAGGCGAAAGAATGGGTTGTGCTTCTATTGTGGTGATTCAACTCATGTTATATCAGCATGCTCTAAACGTACAAAAAAGGTTGATAAGTCTATTTCAATTTGCACTTTACAGTCTAAGTTTATTCTGTCTGTGACCTTGATTTGTTCATTATCGTCAATTACCGCGGATGCCTATGTCGACTCTGGCGCCGCTTTGAGTCTAATGGATTGGTCCTTTGCCAGGCGCTGTGGGTTTGATCTAGAGCCTCTGGAAGTTCCTATACCTCTGAAGGGTATTGACTCTACACCATTGGCTAGTAATAAACCACAATACTGGACACAAGTGACTATGCGTATGAATCCAGACCATCAGGAGATGATTCGCTTCCTTGTGTTGTACAATCTACATGACGTTTTGGTGCTCGGATTACCATGGTTACAATCTCATAACCCAGTCCTTGACTGGAAAGCTATGTCTGTGTTAAGCTGGGGATGTCAGGGGGCTCATGGGGACGTACCTTTGGTTTCCATTTCGTCATCTATTCCCTCTGAGATTCCGGAATTTTTGTCTGATTATCGTGATGTTTTTGAGGAGCCTAAGCTTGGTTCACTACCTCCTCACAGAGATTGCGATTGTACCATAGATCTGATTCCGGGCAGTAAATTTCCAAAGGGTCGTTTATTTAATCTATCTGTACCTGAACATGCTGCTATGCAAGAATATATTAAGGAGTCCCTGGAAAAGGGACATATTCGTCCTTCTTCATCTCCCTTAGGAGCCGGTTTTTTCTTTGTATCTAAAAAAGATGGCTCTTTGAGGCCGTGTATTGATTATCGACTCTTGAATAAAATTACAGTCAAATATCAGTATCCTCTGCCACTGCTGACTGATTTGTTTGCTCGAATAAAGGGGGCTAAGTGGTTCTCTAAGATTGATCTCCGTGGGGCGTATAATTTGGTACGAATTAAGCAGGGGGATGAGTGGAAAACCGCATTTAATACGCCCGAGGGCCATTTTGAGTATTTAGTAATGCCTTTTGGTCTTTCAAATGCCCCTTCAGTCTTTCAGTCCTTTATGCATGACATTTTCCGTGAATATTTGGATAAATTTATGATCGTGTATCTGGATGATATTTTGATTTTTTCGGATGACTGGGATTCTCATGTCCAACAGGTCAGGAGGGTTTTTCAGGTTTTGCGGGCTAATTCCTTGTGTGTGAAGGGTTCTAAGTGTATTTTTGGGGTTCAAAAGATTTCTTTTTTGGGGTACATTTTTTCCCCCTCTTCCATTGAGATGGATCCTGTCAAGGTTCGGGCTATTTGTGATTGGACGCAACCTTCTTCTCTTAAGAGCCTTCAGAAATTTTTGGGCTTTGCTAATTTTTATCGTCGATTTATAACTGGTTTTTCTGATGTTGCTAAACCTTTGACTGATTTGACCAAAAAGGGTGCTGATGTTGCTGATTGGTCCCCTGCTGCTGTGGAGGCCTTTCGGGAGCTTAAGCGCCACTTTTCTTCCGCCCCTGTGTTGCGTCAGCCTGATGTTACTCTACCTTTTCAGGTTGAGGTCGATGCTTCCGAGATCGGAGCTGGGGCGGTCTTTTCGCAGAAAAGTTCCGACTGCTCCGTGATGAGACCTTGTGCGTTCTTTTCTCGAAAATGTTCGCCCGCCGAGCGAAATTATGATATTGGTAATCGGGAGCTTTTGGCTATGAAGTGGGCTTTTGAGGAGTGGCGTCATTGGCTTGAGGGGGCTAGACATCAAGTGGTGGTATTGACCGATCACAAGAATTTGATTTATCTTGAGTCTGCCAGGCGCCTGAATCCTAGACAGGCGCGCTGGTCGTTGTTTTTCTCTCGGTTTAATTTTGTGGTCTCATACTTACCAGGTTCTAAAAATGTGAAGGCGGATGCCCTTTCTAGGAGTTTTGAGCCTGATTCCCCTGGTGATTCTGAACCTACAGGTATCCTTAAGGATGGGGTGATATTATCTGCTGTTTCCCCAGACCTGCGACGGGCTTTGCAGGAGTTTCAGGCGGATAGACCTGATCGTTGCCCGCCTGGTAGACTGTTTGTTCCTGATGATTGGACCAGTAGAGTCATCTCGGAGGTTCATTCTTCTGTGTTGGCAGGTCATCCCGGGATCTTTGGTACCAGGGATTTGGTGGCTAGGTCCTTCTGGTGGCCTTCCCTGTCTCGAGATGTACGAGTTTTTGTGCAGTCTTGTGATGTTTGTGCTCGGGCCAAACCTTGTTGTTCTCGGGCCAGCGGATTGTTGTTATCTTTGCCTATTCCGAAGAGGCCTTGGACTCACATCTCTATGGATTTTATTTCTGATCTCCCTGTTTCTCAGAAAATGTCTGTCATCTGGGTGGTGTGTGACCGTTTTTCAAAGATGGTCCATTTGGTGCCCTTGCCTAAGTTACCTTCCTCATCCGAGTTGGTTCCTCTGTTTTTTCAAAATGTGGTTCGCTTGCATGGTATTCCGGAGAATATCGTTTCTGACAGGGGGACCCAGTTCGTGTCTAGATTTTGGCGGGCGTTCTGTGCTAGGATGGGCATTGATTTGTCTTTTTCGTCTGCGTTCCATCCTCAGACTAATGGCCAGACTGAGCGAACTAATCAGACCTTGGAGACTTATTTGAGGTGTTTTGTGTCTGCGGATCAGGATGACTGGGTTGCCTTTTTGCCGTTGGCGGAGTTTGCCCTCAATAATCGGGCTAGTTCTGCCACTTTGGTTTCTCCTTTCTTTTGCAATGCGGGGTTTCATCCTCGTTTTTCTTCCGGTCAGGTGGAGTCTTCGGATTGTCCTGGAGTGGATACTGTGGTGGAAAGGTTGCATCGGATTTGGGGACAGGTGGTGGACAATTTGGAGTTGTCCCAGGAGAAGACTCGGCATTTTGCTAACCGCCGTCGTCGTGTTGGTCCTCGTCTTCGTGTTGGGGACTTGGTGTGGTTGTCTTCTCGTTTTGTCCCTATGAGGGTTTCTTCTCCTAAGTTTAAGCCTCGGTTCATCGGCCCGTATAAGATTTTGGAGATTCTTAACCCAGTGTCCTTTCGATTGGACCTCCCAGCATCTTTTTCTATCCATAATGTCTTCCATCGGTCATTATTGCGCAGGTATGAGGTACCGGTTGTGCCTTCCGTTGAGCCTCCCGCTCCGGTGTTGGTTGAGGGTGAATTGGAGTACGTTGTGGAGAAGATCTTGGACTCCCGTGTTTCCAGACGGAAACTTCAGTATCTGTTCAAGTGGAAGGGCTACGGTCAAGAGGATAATTCTTGGGTGACAGCCTCTGATGTTCATGCCTCTGATTTGGTCCGTGCCTTTCATAGGGCTCATCCTGATCGCCCTGGTGGTTCTTGTGAGGGTTCGGTGCCCCCTCCTTGAGGGGGGGGTACTGTTGTGAATTTGGTTTTTGGGCTCCCCCGGTGGTCACTGGTGGTACTGGACTTGTGTGCTTCACTTTCTCTGTTCACCTGTTTCCATCAGGATATGGGTGTATCCTATTTAGCCTTGCTGCTCAGTTATTCTAGTGCCGGCCATCAATGTAACCAGAGCCTTTCTGTTGCATGTTCCTGCTTCTAGACTACTATCAGCTAAGTTGGACTCTTAGTCCTAAGTTTGTTTTGCATTTTTGTTCCAGTTCACAGTTATGTTATTTTTCTGTAGCTGGAAGCTCTTGTGGGCCGAAATTGCCACTCCGGTGTCATGAGTTGACACATGAGTCTTAAAGTAATTTCGGGATGGTATTTTAATAGGGTTTTCAGCTGACCGTGAAGTTCCCTATTGTATCTTCTTGCTATCTAGTAAGCGGACCTCGCTTTGCTGAACCTACCTTCATACTGCGTATGTCTTTTCCTCTGAACTCACCGTCAATATATGTGGGGGGCTTCTGTCTCCTTTTTGGGGGAATTTCCCTAGAGGTAAGCCAGGTCTGTCTTTTCCTCTATTAGGGTTAGTTAGTCCTCCGGCTGGCGCTAGGCGTCTAGGGATAAAACGTAGGTACGCCACCCGGCCACTGTTAGTTGTGTGATAGGTTTAGCTCACGGTCAGCTCGAGATTCCATCACCCAGGAGCTAGTCTGTAGTTTAAGTTCTCTGACGTTTCCTTGCCATTGGGAACCATGACAAGTAGGGTTGTGTGTCATGATCTCTGCAAGCAGAGATCATAGCAAGCCTATAGAGGGACAAGCTCTCGGAAGATGGAACTATACTGACCATGAACTAAGCCTGCCGCGCAACTAGAAATAGCCAGGTAGCATTTCCTATTTATTGCTAGATGCCCAGCTCTGGCCTAAGACCTAAATAGCTAGCAGAGGGAAATATAAGACCTGGCTCACCTCTAGAGAAATATTCCAAAGAAGACAGTAGCCCCCCACATATAATGACGGTGAGTTCAGATGAAACAACAAACGCAGCAGGAAAATAGTCTTAGCAAATTTGAGGTCCGCTTACTAGATAGCAGAAGACAGATAGTATACTTTCATGGTCAGCAGAAAAACACTAACAAAACACCATCCAGAGATTACCTTAAACTCTGGCATTAACTCATAACACCAGAGTAGCAATCCCTGATCAACGAGAGCTTTCCAGACACAGTAACAAAACTTCAGCTGTGAACTGGAACAAATAGGCAAACGAAACATGGACAAAAGTCCAACTTATCTAGTAGTTGTCAGAAGCAGGAACAAGCACTGAGAGGCATCAGATAACATTGTTGACCGGCAAGAAACCACCAGAGAAATGAGCTTAAATAGCGACACCCACTACTGATGGAACCAGGTGAAACAGGAAAGAGGATGACAAGTCCAATTCCACAAGCGGCCACCGGGGGAGCCCAGAATCCAAATTCACAACAGTACCCCCCCCTCAAGGAGGGGGCACCGAACCCTCACCAGATCCACCAGGGCGACCAGGATGAGCCCTATGGAAGGCACGAACAAGATCAGAAGCATGAACATCAGATGCATTGACCCAAGAATTATCCTCCTGGCCGTAACCCTTCCAGTTGACCAGATACTGGAGTCTCCGTCTGGAAACACGAGAGTCCAAAATTTTCTCCACAACGTACTCCAACTCACCCTCAACCAACACCGGAGCAGGAGGCTCAACTGAAGGTACAACAGGCACCTCATACCTGCGCAATAACGACCGATGAAAAACGTTATGAATGGAAAAGGACGCAGGGAGGTCCAAACGGAAAGAAACAGGATTAAGAATCTCCAATATTCTATAAGGGCCGATGAACCGAGGTTTAAACTTAGGAGAAGAGACCCTCATAGGGACAAAACGAGAAGACAACCAGACCAAATCTCCAACACAAAGCCGAGAACCAACACGACGATGACGGTTGGCAAAACGCTGAGTCTTCTCCTGGGACAACTTCAAATTGTCCATAACCTGCCCCCAGATGTGATGCAATCTCTCCACCACCGCATCCACTCCAGGACAATCCGAGGATTCCACCTGACCGGAGGAAAATCGAGGGTGAAACCCCGAATTACAAAAAAACGGGGACACCAAGGTGGAAGAGCTGGCCCGATTATTGAGGGCGAACTCTGCCAATGGCAAAAAAGCAACCCAATCATCCTGGTCAGCAGAGACAAAACACCTCAGATATGTCTCCAGGGTCTGATTAGTCCGCTCGGTCTGGCCATTAGTCTGAGGGTGAAAAGCAGATGAAAAAGACAAATCTATGCCCATCCTAGCACAGAATGCCCGCCAAAATCTAGACACAAATTGGGTACCTCTGTCAGAAACAATATTCTCAGGAATACCGTGCAATCGGACAACATTCTGAAAAAACAGAGGAACCAACTCAGAAGAAGAAGGCAACTTGGGCAGAGGAACCAAATGGACCATTTTAGAGAAACGGTCACAGACCACCCAGATGACAGACATCTTCTGGGAAACAGGCAGATCTGAAATAAAATCCATCGAGATGTGTGTCCAAGGCCTCTTAGGAATAGGCAAGGGCAACAGCAGTCCGCTAGCCCGAGAACTACAAGACTTGGCCCGAGCACAAATGTCACATGACTGCACAAAGACTCGCACATCTCGTGACAGGGAAGGCCACCAGAAGGATCTTGCCACCAAATCCCTGGTACCAAAAATTCCGGGATGACCTGCCAATGCAGAAGAATGTACCTCAGAGATGACTCTACTGGTCCAATCATCCGGAACAAACAGTCTATCAGGCGGACAACGATCCGGTCTATCCGCCTGAAACTCTTGCAAGGACCGCCGCAGATCAGGAGAAACGGCCGACAAAATTACTCCCTCCCTAAGGATACCTGTGGGTTCAGTATTACCAGGAGAGTCCGGGTCAAAACTCCTAGAAAGGGCATCTGCCTTAACATTCTTAGAACCCGGTAGGTATGACACCACAAAATTAAAGCGAGAAAAAAATAAAGACCAGCGCGCCTGTCTAGGATTCAGGCGCCTGGCAGTCTCAAGATAAATCAAATTTTTGTGGTCAGTCAATACCACCACCTGATGCTTAGCCCCCTCTAGCCAATGGCGCCACTCCTCAAACGCCCACTTCATGGCCAAAAGCTCCCTATTCCCAACATCATAATTCCGCTCTGCGGGCGAAAATTTGCGAGAAAAGAAGGCACAAGGTCTAATGACGGAGCAGTCGGAACCTTTCTGCGACAACACTGCCCCAGCTCCGATCTCCGAAGCGTCAACCTCAACCTGAAAAGGCAGATTCACATCAGGCTGACGTAACACAGGGGCAGAGGCAAAACGGTGCTTAAGCTCCTGAAAGGCCTCTACAGCATGAGGGGACCAATTAGCAACATCAGCGCCATGTCTGGTCAAATCAGTCAGTGGTTTAACGACATCCGAAAAACCAGCAATAAATCGGCGGTAAAAGTTGGCAAAGCCCAAAAATCTCTGAAGACCCTTAAGAGAGGAGGGCTGAGTCCAGTCACAAATAGCTTGCACCTTGACGGGATCCATCTCAATGGAAGAGGGAGAAAAAATATACCCCAAAAAGGAAATTTTCTGGACCCCAAAAACGCACTTAGACCCCTTCACACATAAAGAATTAGACCGCAGAACCTGAAAAACTCTCCTGACCTGCTGGACATGAGAGTCCCAGTCATCAGAAAAAATCAGAATATCATCCAGATATATTATCATAAATTTATCCAGAAAATCGCGGAAAACATCATGCATAAAAGACTGGAAAACTGAAGGGGCATTAGAAAGACCAAAAGGCATGACCAAATACTCAAAGTGGCCCTCGGGCGTATTAAATGCGGTCTTCCACTCATCCCCCTGCCTGATCCGCACCAAATTATACGCCCCACGAAGATCAATTTTAGAGAACCACTTAGCACCCTCTATACGAGCAAACAAATCAGTAAGCAATGGCAATGGGTATTGGTACTTAACAGTGATCTTATTCAGAAGCCGATAATCAATACATGGTCTCAAAGAGCCGTCCTTTTTTGAGACAAAGAAAAACCCAGCTCCCAAGGGAGAAGAAGATGGACGAATATGTCCCTTTTCCAAAGACTCCTTTATATATTCCCGCATAGCAGCATGTTCCGGCACGGACAAATTAAACAAACGACCCTTTGGATATTTGCAACCCGGTATCAAATCTATGGCACAATCGCACTCACGGTGCGGAGGTAACGACCCAAGCTTGGGTTCATCAAAGACGTCTTGATAATCTGAGAGGAACTCAGGGACTTCAGAGGGAATGGACGACGAAATAGAAACCAAAGGTAAGTCCCCATGAATACCCTTACATCCCCAGCTCAACACAGACATTGCTCTCCAGTCCAAGACTGGATTGTGAGACTGCAACCATGGCAATCCCAGTACCAAATCGTCATGTAAATTATACAGCACCAGGAAACGAATAATCTCCTGGTGATCCGGATTGATACGCATGGTTACTTGTGTCCAGTATTGTGGTTTATTATTAGCCAATGGGGTGGAGTCAATCCCCTTCAGAGGAATAAGAGTCTCCAAAGGCTCTAAATCAAAACCACAACGATTGGCAAAGGACCAATCCATAAGACTCAGAGCGGCGCCAGAGTCAACATAGGCGTCCGTGGCAATGGATGACAAAGAGCAAATCAGGGTTACAGACAAAATAAACTTAGACTGAATGGTGCCAATGGAAACAGACTTATCAAGCTTCTTTGTACGCCTAGAGCATGCTGATATAACATGAGTAGAATCCCCACAATAGAAGCACAATCCATTCTTCCGTCTAAAATTCTGTCGCTCGCTCCTGGACAGAATTCTATCACACTGCATACTTTCTGGCGTCTTTTCCATAGACACCGCCAGATGGTGCACCGGTTTGCGCTCCCGCAGACGCCTATCAATCTGAATAGCCATTGTCATGGACTCATTCAGACCTGCAGGCACAGGGAACCCCACCATAACATCCTTAACGGCATCAGAGAGACCTTCTCTGAAAGTTGCCGCCAAGGCGCACTCATTCCACTGAGTAAGCACAGACCATTTACGGAATTTTTGGCAGTAAACCTCAGCTTCGTCTTGCCCCTGAGATAGTGCCATCAAAGTTTTTTCTGCCTGAAGTTCCAAATGAGGTTCCTCATAAAGCAAGCCCAAGGCCAGAAAAAACGCATCCACATCGCGCAACGCAGGATCCCCTGCTGGCAATGAGAAGGCCCAATCTTGAGGGTCACCCCTGAGCAAGGAAATCACAATCCTAACCTGCTGAGCAGGGTCTCCAGCTGAACGAGACTTCAGGGACAAATAAAGCTTACAATTATTTCGGAAATTCTGGAAGCTAGCTCTATTCCCTGTGAAGAACTCCGGCAAAGGAATTCTCGGCTCAGATACTGGAGCATGTACCACAAAATCTTGTAAATTTTGTACTTTCGTGATGAGATTATTCAAACCCGCAGTTACACTCTGAAAATCCATTATTGTCAGGTGCACACAGAGACATACAGAGATGAGGAGGAGAGAGAGAAAAAAGACTGCAGCAAGGCAAACTGGAGGGAAAAAAAAAAAAAAAAAAAAAAAAAAATTCCAGCAGACTTCTTATAACTCTCCTTTCTCAACCTGGGTCTTTAACACTTTATTGGCCGGTCAAACTGTCATGATCTCTGCAAGCAGAGATCATAGCAAGCCTATAGAGGGACAAGCTCTCGGAAGATGGAACTATACTGACCATGAACTAAGCCTGCCGCGCAACTAGAAATAGCCAGGTAGCATTTCCTATTTATTGCTAGATGCCCAGCTCTGGCCTAAGACCTAAATAGCTAGCAGAGGGAAATATAAGACCTGGCTCACCTCTAGAGAAATATTCCAAAGAAGACAGTAGCCCCCCACATATAATGACGGTGAGTTCAGATGAAACAACAAACGCAGCAGGAAAATAGTCTTAGCAAATTTGAGGTCCGCTTACTAGATAGCAGAAGACAGATAGTATACTTTCATGGTCAGCAGAAAAACACTAACAAAACACCATCCAGAGATTACCTTAAACTCTGGCATTAACTCATAACACCAGAGTAGCAATCCCTGATCAACGAGAGCTTTCCAGACACAGTAACAAAACTTCAGCTGTGAACTGGAACAAATAGGCAAACGAAACATGGACAAAAGTCCAACTTATCTAGTAGTTGTCAGAAGCAGGAACAAGCACTGAGAGGCATCAGATAACATTGTTGACCGGCAAGAAACCACCAGAGAAATGAGCTTAAATAGCGACACCCACTACTGATGGAACCAGGTGAAACAGGAAAGAGGATGACAAGTCCAATTCCACAAGCGGCCACCGGGGGAGCCCAGAATCCAAATTCACAACAGTTGTGTGATAATTTTTCATACACAAGGTGATCATCCAATTGTCTAAGAATCTCAGCTTTATATTTAGGGCTGTCCATGATAACCACTGCTCCGCCTTTATCGGCTCTTTTGATGGTTAATGCAGTATTATCTGCCAATTTATTCACCGCTTTCTTTTCAGCCAACGTCATATTTTGACGTGCCGGAGGTTTAGAGGTATTTTTCAATTTTCCTACTTCACTCCGTACCAATTCAATGTATGATTCAATAAAATGATTCTTAATAGGGGGCTGAAATGAACTTCTATTATATAAACCCAATTCTTTTAGAGAAAAATTGTACATAGAATCATTACCAACAGAGTTAATATTTACAGCTTTATCAGAGAAGTAGGATGACAATCTCAGCCTTCTAAAGAAAGCTTGTAGGTCTATCTCTAACCCAAACCAATCCGGACTATTTGACGGGCAGAAGGACAGTCCCTTAGATATCACTTTAAGTTCAATCTCAGACAATATAGTTGAAGAAATATTTACCACCAAATCCTGATTCTCTATTAGTTGTTCTTCGTATTCCTCGTTCTCATTGTGGCCGTTCTCTCCTGTCTCTGTTTCCTTTGATGGTCTTTGATGATAGCACCTCCTGTGTTTATGACCACCTCTCCGGTTCCGTCTCCTGGGGTCGTTTTGTCCATTCTCCCTGGTTCTAAAAAATGAGTTTCTCTTGTACCTCCCATATTAGAATCATCTGTAGAGTCTGATTCAGCTGTAGTGAAGCCAAAATTAGAATTTTTTCTCTCTTGTGGTTTTTTACGTCTCCTAGATGTCATGGATTTACTCCTCCTGGAATTATTGGCGAACTGATTGGGTCCCGCATGCCATGCAAACACATGGCCCATTTTATAGTCCTCCATATCCCTGAACCACTTAGTACGTTTAGTGGTTTCAATATCAGTTCTAAATTTCATCAAATTTTCTTCAGTTTTAGTCTCAAGGGAGCCCCATTCCTGTGCTGTCAACTGTATCTTCAGCTGATCCTCCCATTCAGCAATGTTTCTTTTAATAATATCCAATTCTTTATTCAAAAACTCAATGTTGAGTAACATGATGTCAAAGGCAAATTTATTAGAAATAGCCTCAAATTTCATGCAGAATTGTGTATTATCTGGAAACAGTGTCGGCCTTAGATGTGGCCGTAGCCCACGTGGGACCCTCCTAGCCTTGAAATACTCTGTCAAGGTCATAGCATGGGTTCAGATGAAATTAATCTCCTTTTCTCACTCTCCCATTTCCTCCTCAGCATATCACTCGTAGGTTTACTCAGAAACGCAATGTCAGTATTAGAGCCAGACAGTATTCATTTAGCGTCATCATCCGTGTAAGAAAAAGTCATGGCAATATCAGAGTCACCCATCTCTGCATTAGTAGAAGCCTCCATCTTTGTGGCCTGGGTGCACGTCAGTCTGGGTTCAATACAGCGTATACATCAGAAAAATGACTGCCAGCACTCACTGTTTAAGGGCGCTCGTTCAAAGTCCAGGGAACCCTCCTGGGTAATAAACGTAGTCAGAGGATCATAGGAACAGCGCTCCAGCCAGGTGTTATAATCCAAAATAAATCTTTATTCCAGCCATGTTACAGCAACGTTTCGACCGTACACCGGTCTTTCTCAAGCATACATAATAGTGTTATAGGCAGTCTTAAATAGTGTGGACACCACGCAGGGAGCCAATCACCATCCAGTACCAGCCCACAATATAATATCATATACAATAAAGAAAAAACAGACATCAGACATATTTCTATATAGATTATTAGATTAATACATATGTTGTTAGTTTACTTATGGGATATCTATGTATATGCACGTGTCTGATGTCTGTTTTTTAAATATATTTTTTAGACACTGGTGTATTGAATGTGTTTTAATATTTTTTATTTGTATTTTTAGATGGACAATGAATGAGACAGTCGGTGGGCAATGGATTTGGACGTGGAAAACTTTTGATTAAGTGCTTGACTAGCACATAACATTTATTGAATTATTTATATGCTATTTTTGGTCTCCAGTCTCTATTCCGACTGTCCCATTATTTGTGTCATTATTGCTGTTTTTTCCACTTGCTGTATGTATTTTTCACTTGTTTTCCTTTTTCTTAGTGATTACATGAGGTTGGTTATTTTGGGCCACCTTGGACTTATTGATGGTCCCTTGATATATAATACTGGGGATCTGTACTATATTATTGAAGATTTTAAGAGCCCATTGATGCACTGAGCGGGCGCCTTTATGCGGGGAGGAGTTCTCATCACATCTTTTTGTGCGGTGGGAACTTCCCTTGTGTTAGGCACATGCGCTTGTGAACTTTGTTCCGAGTTTTGCTTGATAGCGCGATTAGATCGTTATTCCTTATAGCTCTTTGGCGTCTCCAAGACAACCGGTAAGCGGCGGTCACGTGGGGTCTGTGGTGTGTGACGTTGGATACGTGTCACGCTGGGCATGGCTCCATTCTGATTATGTGATGGGGCGTGGCCATGACGTGGGATGCTGACGCTCCCACACCGCGATGACATGTGAGTCTGCGACGCAACGGTGGGGCCTTATGGGACGACCACTAACGATGATGTGAGTACATTATCAATAGATCAGTAGATCTGATTGGATAGGAATGAGGTTCGGCTTTATGTGAAGGTGGTGGATAGGTCACATATATGTGTTGGCGCCGTAAGTCCGGATTGGTCCTACTCACACAGGAAGGGAATGCTGAAGATCGTTTCATTGGTAGCTGGTCACCATGGAGACGGAGATGCATTAAGTGATTACATGAGCTGCGGAAAAATATTGCATTGTTTTTATATTTCTATATAGATTATTAGATTAATACATATGTTGTTAGTTTACTTATGGAATATCTATGTATATGCACGTGTCTGATGTCTGTTTTTTCTATATTGTATATGATATTATATTGTGGGCTGGTACTGGATGGTGATTGGCTCCCTGCGTGGTGTCCACACTATTTAAGACTGCCTATAACACTATTATGTATGCTTGAGAAAGACCGGTGTACGGTCGAAACGTTGCTGTAACATGGCTGGAATAAAGATTTATTTTGGATTATAACACCCGGCTGGAGCGCTGTTCCTATGATCTTCTGAATATGGAGGCAAACGTTGCCGTGTCTAGTGTACCTCCACCTACTACCACTAGACGCTGACATTTCCTCGACCGCTGGGGACATCTGGTGGCAAGATGTCCTGACTGCTGGCAAATATGACAGACCTTGAGTGCACAAGCGGCCCGGGACTTAGATCCCACTCGTGACACTTCCATGGCCTCATGTGACTCAGGAACCAGGACTGGAGATTCCAGAGGTTTGGCGAAGGTGGGAGCCAGCCGAAACGTCTGCCTACACTGGGCTCGCTCTAACCTCTGCTTGTTAAAATGGAGGTCAATACAAGTAGAAACAGTTATTAACTCCTCCAGTGTGGCAGGAATCTCCCTAGTGGCCAGAGCGTCCTTCACGTGATCAGCCAGCCCCCTCCAAAATATGGGAATAAGGGCTTTATCCGACTACTCCAGCTCAGAAGCTAAAGTACGGAAGTGGACGGCAAAATGGCTGACCAAGGACACACCCTGAGTTAATGCCAGCAGTTGGGGCGCCGTGTCATGGGTGACTTGAGGTCCTAAAAAGACCTGTTTCAGAGTGCTCAGGAACAGCAGAGCACTCTGCACCACATGATCTCCACGATCCCACAGCGGCGTAGCCCATTGCAACGCCCTGTCCGACAAGAGAGACACAATAAATCCCATCTTAGCCCGCTCTATGGGAAAACGTGCAGCCAGGAGCTCAAGGTAAATAGAGCACTGACTCATGAATCCCCTACAAGATTTGCTATCTCCAGAAAATTTTTCTGGCAGCGGGAGGCGAGATAATGTCGGAACAGGGGTGGCAGTGGACAAGGTTGCTGCAGCCACACTAGCAGCCTGTACAGCTACTGCGGTAACATCCACAGCTGAGGTAGAGCTCTGGAGAGTCGCCAACTTACCTTTCAGCTGCTGGATATACCACAAGGATTGCTGAATGTCCGCCATTTACTAGCCAGACCCTGGCGCTGATATTATGTTAGGGCTAGCGGAACGCACTGAGTAAATATAGAGGTTTTATTATAATAGATGCGTTCGCAGCCCGTGGTCCACCATGCAGGAGAACCTGCTGCTAGCAAACGGCGGAACTATATGGCGGTATGAGCTAACCCTGTTACTTCACAGAGTAGCTGAAACTCAAAGCACTGCGCCCTGTTTGACTTCACAGTGGCAAAGCCTAACTATTCAACTGAGAGCAGTCAGTGGTCATGCATGCACACAAACTCCTCGCCGGAGGTGCCTGCATTCTAGGGGCTTATTTCAGCCAGGTCCCTGAATACATTCACACAAAAGCTCATCGCCGGAGGTGCCAGCATTCTAGGGGCTTATTTCAGCCGGGTCTCTGAACACAAACTCACATGACCACACTGGCGCAAACTAGCACATAACATAGAACAATACTAGTGCACGGCCATGCGAGCCTTAAATAGTTGCAGCACATACAGGACCTTCCTAGAAGGACCAATGAGAGGCTGCCACAGAGCGTGAGCACCTACAGGACCTTCCTGAAGGACCAATGGCCTTAGCTGCAGTATCTGATCATGTGACCCTCAATCTCCACTGAGAGATCTTACTCTGGGCATGCTCAGAACGAGAAAAGCAGGACTTAGTCCCAGAAGCGTCTGCTCGCCACTGCCCAGCACTGACTTCCATAGCAGAAGCAGGAAAAGCAACAGTAATTCTTTGTACAGAGTCAGACTGAGCGAGACGCTGGGACTGATGTATCTGCTGAGCAGGCTCCACTGCGGCCGAAGAAGAATGGGAGACTGCAGCGGAGATGGCCCGAGATTCCCCCTGTGCAGAGGTGGGAACTCGACCCCTAACAGACCATACATTTTGCGTTGCATTTTCTCCTGAGTACACCAATACCCAAAATGTGGCAGAAAAATATTGTCAGGGGTGCACAGAAGCGCTCAGAAATTAAGGAGCGCTATTTGACTTTTGGAGTGAAAAATTGTCTGGAATAGATAGCAAATGCCATGTTGTGTTTGCGGAGCCAGAGATGTGGAATTTTAAAACATTGTACCATGAAAATTAAAAATTATATTTTTAATTTTCACAAAGGTAGCAAGAGAAAATTGATCATATCAATTGTTGTGCAATTTCATATGTGCTCAAAAACTCTTGTTTGGGCACATGGCAGGGCTTGGCAGAGAAGGAGCGTTATTTGATTTTTGGAGTGCAAAAAACAATTTGAATAGATTGGGGGTGTCATGTCACATTTGGAGAGCTGCCATAAGTGAACTCATTTTGGAAACGACACCTCTTGAAGAATTCCTCTAGGGGTGCAGTAATAATTTTAAACGCACATGTATTTCACATAATTGTACTACTTTGGGCTGTGAAAATGAAAAGTTACATTTGTTCCCACTAAAATATTGTTTTAGCCCCAAGTTTTTTATTTTCAAAAGGGATAATACAGGTCCTTCTCAAAAAATTAGCATATAGTGTTAAATTTCATTATTTACCATAATGTAATGATTACAATTAAACTTTCATATATTATAGATTCATTATCCACCAACTGAAATTTGTCAGGTCTTTTATTAGTACTGATGATTTTGGCCTACAACTCCTGATAACCCAAAAAACCTGTCTCAATAAATTAGCATATTTCAACCGTCCAATCAAATAAAAGTGTTTTTTAATAACAAACAAAAAACCATCAAATAATAATGTTCAGTTATGTACTCAATACTTGGTCGGGAATCCTTTGGCAGAAATGACTGCTTCAATGCGGCGTGGCATGGAGGCAATCAGCCTGTGACACTGCTGAGATGTTATGGAGGCCCAGGATGCTTCAATAGCGGCCTTAAGCTCATCCAGAGTGTTGGGTCTTGCGTCTCTCAACTTTCTCTTCAAAATATCCCACAGATTCTCTATGGGGTTCAGGTCAGGAGAGTTGGCAGGCCAATTGAGCACAGTAATACCATGGTCAGTAAACCATTTACCAGTGGTTTTGGCACTGTGAGCAGGTGCCAGGAAGCATGAAGTGCTCCAAAATCTCCTGATAGCTAGCTGCATTGACCCTGCCCTTGATGAAACACAGTGGACCAACACCAGCAGCTGACATGGCACCCCACACCATCACTGACTGGGTACTTGACACTGGACTTCAGGCATTTTGGCATTTCCTTCTCCCCAGTCTTCCTCCAGACTCTGGCACCTTGATTTCCGAATGACATGCAAAATTTGCTTTCATCAGAAAAAAGTACTTGGGACCACTTAGCAACAGTCCAGTGCTGCTTCTCTGTAGCCCAGGTCAGGCGCTTCTGCCGCTGTTTATGGTTCAAAAGTGGCTTTACCTGGGGAATGCGGCACCTGTAGCCCATTTCCTGCACACGCCTGTGCACGGTGGCTCTGGATGTTTCCACACCAGACTCAGTCCACTGCTTCCTCAGGTTCCCCAAGGTCTGGAATCGGTCCTTCTCCACAATCTTCCTCAGGGTCCAGTCACCTCTTCTCGTTGTACAGCGTTTTCTGCCACATTGTTTCCTTCCAACAGACTTACCATTGAGGTACCTTGATACAGCACTCTGGGAACAGCCTATTTGTTGAGAAATTTCTTTCTGGGTCTTACCCTCTTGCTTGAGGGTGTCAATGATGGCCTTCTTGACATCTGTCAGGTCGCTAGTCTTACCCATGATGGGGGTTTTGAGTAATGAACCAGGCAGGGAGTTTTTAAAAGCCTCAGGTATCTTTTGCATGTGTTTAGAGTTAATTAGTTGATTCAGAAGATTAGGGTAATAGGTCGTTTAGAGAACCTTTTCTTGATATGCTAATTTATTGAGACAGGTTTTTTGGGTTATCAGGAGTTGTATGCCAAAATCATCAGTATTAAAACAATAAAAGACCTGACAAATTTCAGTTGGTGGATAATGAATCTATAATATATGAAAGTTTAATTGTAATCATTACATTATGGTAAATAATGAAATTTAACACTATATGCTAATTTTTTGAGAAGGACCTGTAGGTGAAAATGGACCACAACATTTGTTATGCAATGTCTTCTGAGCATGGCAATGCCCCATATGTTGTAAAAAAGTTTTTTTATAGGCAGAGTACAAAACTCAGAAGGGAAGGAGCGCCATATTGGAGTGCAGATTTGCATCGAATGGTTTGTGGGTGTAATGTCATATTGGCAGAGCCTCTGAGGTGTCAGGACAGCAGAACCCCAATAAGTGACCTCCTTTTACAATTTACACCTCTCAATGAAATCATCTAGGGGTGCCCTGAGCATATTTGCATCACATGTGTTTCACAAAATTTTATACCATTGAGTGGTGAAGAAAAAATAAATACTTTTAACCACTATAATGTTGCTTTAGCCCCAGATTTTACAATTTCGCAAGGCGAAATAGGTAAAAATGACCACATAATTTTTTACACAATTTCTTGTGAATGAGGCAATACCCCATATGTGGCTGTACAGTACTGTTTGGCTACTTGGCGAGACTCGGTAGGGAAGGAGCTCTATTTGACTCTTGGACAGCAAATTTTCATAGAATAGTTTGCAGACTTCATATACAAAGCCCCTGAGTGTCAGAAGAGCAGAAACCTTCCTCAATTGGCCCCAATTTGGAAATTACACCCCTCTTGGAATTCATCTACAAGTGTAGTAATGATTTTGACACTATGTTTGCTTTCCTGAAATAAGAAGCAATAGATGTTGCTAAGTGAATATGCAAATCTGCCGTTGGATTTGTTTTTGTGGGAGACAAGTCACTTTTCAAGAGCCTTTGTGCTGCCAGTAACGTGAACACCCCTCATATTTCTGTTAAAAGATGATGAACTTAAGTGGGGGCATGGTATTTTATGGGTTGAATTGAAGCTTTCATTGGTGGCATTTTGGTTTACAGAACATTTTGTATCAGTTCACATTTATCCTGTGCTCTACGCTGAGCAGTTACATAGGGATGTCCATTTAAATCTACAAAATACGGTAAAATACGTGATTCGGCTGAAATGCAAGAAGGATCACTATTGAGGCAGCAGAAATATTCTGGACTCTATGTGTCTTCTGTCTGGCAGTATCAAGCTTTTAAGAGGTGCCCAAAATTGTTGCATGCCTAAAAATACAAGCAAAAAGCCAGACAGCGTCCACACTATCCCCATCTGCCTCATTATTGGGATCTTCTACCAGGGTCCCGTCTGAATCAAGTATTTCAGAGATTTCCATGGAAAACCCGGTGTAAGCGCTCAGTATAGAGCACAGGAAAAATGTGAGCAGAGTCTTACTGTGATCAACAGACAAATCAACAGCAGGTAATGGACTGCTTTTTTGTATTTTTTACTGCTGTTTACCATGCAGTATATGTGATTAGATTACTTTATTTTTCAGTTTGTCTGCTTTCACACAAAAAAGTTTTGTTTTTTACAAAAACTAGTTTTTGCACTGCCATATTTTGAGAGCTATAATTTTTCTATATTTCTGCCAACAGAGTCATGTGAGGGCTTGTATTTTGCAGGACAAGTTGACATTTTATTGGTACCATTTTTGTGCACGTAACATTTTTATCGGCAAAAAGAACAAAAAACAGCAACTCAGAGATTATTTTTTGAGGTTTTTAATGCAATTCACCGTGTGGTAAAAGTGATAATCTTTATTCTTTCGTTCAATACGATTACAGTGATACCATATTTATAAAAAAATTGTTACGATTTTGCCGCTTTTGCACGATTACATTTTTTTTTCAGTAAAAATATTGTTTTTACCTTGCTTTATTTTGAGAGCTATAACTTTTTTTTTCCACTGATGGAGCTGTATGGCGGCTTATTTTTTGCTGGACAATATGTTTTCAGCGATATAATTTTATTTATATTTATCTTTTTGATCGCTTTTTGTTACACTTTTTTCCAGCGGTATGATGTCCATTAAGAAGGCTCAGGGACAGTCTTTGAAAGTAGTAGGGATCGATTTGCAATCTCCATGCTTTTCTCATGGTCAACTCTACGTGGCCTGTTCAATAGTAGGAACTGCCAAAAATCTGTTCATCTTTGCACTGGAAGGAAAAAACTAATATGTTGTTTATCAAAAGGCTCTTGCATGAGTTGAAAATAAAATACTATAAAAATACTTAGACAATCATTTAGTTAGTTTGTGTTGCAAATCTGTAGTGTTGAATAAATGATGTGAAATGTTTTTTTGTGCAATATAATCATTATAATTTGTGATAACTAACCACAGTTAGTTACTATGTACTATGTCCAGGCAACGCCGGGCTCTTCGGCTAGTCCTAAATAAAACTCTTACTACAGACCTTATCTTAAAGGCCTAAAAACTTATCAGATCTGCTGGTACAGAGCCATTTTTCTCCCCCAAAAAAGATTCAAGCAGGTTTCTTGGTAGATGTCCAGGTCCAGGGATTCTTTCCCTGCAGGTAAAGCAATACTTGCGCAAATACAATTAACCCCTTTCTGCCATCTGATGGAATAGTACGTCCAATGGCATCAAAGCCAGGATATGTCAGCTGTTTTGAACAGCTGACATGTGCCCGCACCTATTAACTAGCTAAATGCCACTGTCAAACTCTGACAGCGGCATTTAACAAGTGCTGCCAGCCATGCGGCCAGAAATGCGAGCACCGGTGACCCCGTCACATGATCTGGGGTCATCAGTGCATCGGCATGACAACCAGAGGTCTCCTTGAGACCTCTATGGTTGTTTATGCCAGATTGCTATGAGCACCACCCTGTGGTCGGCGCTCATTGCAATGCTGTAATTCTACTACATAGAGGCGATCTGAGCATTGCCTCTGTGTAGCAGAGGCAATTGAGTTGTGGCAGCTTCTAGCCTCCCATGGAGGTTATTGAAGCATGCTAAAATAAAAAAAAATGTTTTTAAAAATATGAAAAAAATAAAAAAATATAAAAGTTTAAATAACCCCACTTTTGCCCCATTCAAAATAAAACAATAAAAAAAATCAAACCTAAACATATTTGGTATCACCATGTTCAGAATCGCCCGATCTATCAATAAAAAAAGGATTAACCTGATCGCTAAACGGCATAGCGAAAAAAAAGTAAAAATTGCAGAATTACATTTTTTTGGTCGCCGTGACATTGCAATAAAGGGCGATCAATAGAACGTATCTGCACCAAAATGGTATCATTAAAAACATCAGCTCGGCATGCAAAATATAAGCCGTCAACCAAACCCCAAATCACGAAAGATGGAGATGCTTCGGGTAAAATAAAATTGCGCTTTTTTAGCAAAGTTTGGAATATTTTTTCAACATTTACATAAAATATAAGCTAGGCATGTTTGGTGTCTATGCACTTGTAATGACCTGGATAATCATAATGGCAGGTCAGTTTTAGTATTTAGTGAACCTAGCAAAAAAGCCAAACAAAAAAGAAGTTTGGGATTGCACTTTTTTGCAATTTCACCACACTTGGAATTTTTTTCCTGTTTTCTAATACAAGACAAGGTAAAACCAATGGTGTTGTTTAAAATTATAATTTGTCCCACAAAAGATAAGCGCTAACATGGCTATATTGACGAAAAAAAGTTATGGCTCTGGGAAGGAGAGGAGCGAAAAACGAACACGCAAAGCCGAAAAAAGTTCCGGTCATTAAGGGGTTCAAGGGAAAGAATTTCAGAACTTGGACCACACTCGATCATTTTCTATCAGAAAATTTCTCACGTGCTCATCCAAAGAAGTGATCTATTATGCAAAATGCCCCTGAAATAACATCTACATAGGGATGACTATGAGGGAACTGCAAATAAGGACACGTGAACATATCCATGACATTGAGAAATCCAAAGATGCTGAAGAAGGAGAACAACTAAAGACGCTTACCAGACATTTCAAGATGTCTCACAATTCTGATGCAAGGGGTGTTAGGGCTAGCGGATCGCACCAAATAATTAGGAAGAGGGTATTAGGTGCGTTCGCAGCCCGGGGTCCACTGTGCAGAGATGGAACCTGCTGCTGAGTAATGACGTACTATATGGTGGTAAAATGTGGATGCACACACGGGTTAGCTTCACCCGGTATGAAGTAAGGGAACACTGTTGCATCACAGGGCTGCGGTACTGCACAAAGAGCACAAGCAAGGAGTCACAGAACTCTATCCCAAGACTCAGGGAAAGAGTTCCTCTAGACCTCTTGCATTTGACATCGCTATTGGGGGTGTCAGAGTTAAACAGAAATAATAGTTTAATGCACAAGAGTTCGTGCAGTGCCGCTCTGGCGGACGCCACTAACCACCCAGATTTGGGTCAGGAAAGCGCTCTATTAGCGCACGACACCGCACTGGTGGTCATTGCAATAAGACGCTGGATCGTGTGCTAGGTGTGCAGGTAGCACTGTCGGGCGCTAGATAGCAAGCATCCACCATTCGCGAGCAGTCAACAACACTAGGAAAGGGGATGATTAAAGTGCGACAGTCACACATCTACACACACACGTTTTCAAGTATATACTAGCAAATGGCCGTGCGGCCATGCAAACCTTTTATTGCTGTAGCACTCAAGGACCTTCCAATAGGAGCTGCTACAGGACCTGAGCATGTGACCCTCGACCTCCAATGGGAGGTCGTCCTGTGGGTATGCTCAGTATGGGAAAAGCAGGACTTAGTTCCTGAAATGCCTGCTCGCTGCTGATCAGTACTGGCTACAAAGGCAGAGACTGGAAAGGCAGCAGTAGCCAAGCGCACAGTATCAGCTTGAGCCAGATGCTGGGACCGATGTCTCTGCAGAGCAGACTTCAATGCGACTGTAGGAGAATGGGAGACCACAGCGGACATGGTTCAAAATTCCCCCTGTGCAGTGGCGGGAACTCGACTCCTAACATTACCACCCCCTCTCTGAGCCTCGCTACACTCAAAGGCCGCAATGAGCAGCGGAGCCCGAATGTGCTCAATGGGCTCCCAGGTCCTGTCCTTTGGGGCATGACCCTTCCAATCCACCAGATAGAATTTTTTGCCACGTACCACCTTACACCCCATGATAGCATTCACCTCGTAATCGTCCATGGATGAGCCCGAAGTCCCGGCAGATGATTCGGAAAACCGGGACATGTGAACGGGTTTTAGGAGGGACACATGAAAGGTGTCGGTGATACCTAGGCATGGAGGAAGGGCCAACCGATAGACCAAAGGATTGACTTGTTCCAGGATCTTGAAGGGGCCTATGTAGCGAGGCGCAAACTTAGTGGACTCAACTCGCAGCCTGATGTTACGGGTGGAAAGCCACACTAAGTTGCCAGAAGCAAAGGTCAGAGTGGGGCGCCGATGTGCATCAGCAGAAACCCTCATTCTCTCCTTGGAGGCCCGGATGGCATCCTGTGTGCGGTCCCAAATGTCACGTGTCTCCACCGCCCAGTCTGCCACCCTAGAATTGATGGATGACACTGGCATGGGCACAGGGACACGCGGACGCTGGGCGTAGTTAAGGAGGAATGGGGTCTGTCTGGTGGAGTCGGCTACGGCGTTGTTCAATGCAAACTCCGCCTATGGTAGCAAGGATGCCCAGTCATCCTGCCTGGCAGAGACAAAATGTTGCAGGTATGTGACCAGAGTCTGGTTGGCCCTCTCTACCAACCCATTTGTCTCGGGGTAGTATGCAGAAGAGAGATTCAGCTCAATGCTGAGTAAACGACAGAGCTCTCTCCAGAACTGAGACGCAAACTGGGGACCCCAGTCACTGACAATTTTGTCTGGCATGCCATGTAGGCGGAAGACATGTTTAATGAACAATGCCGCCAAGGCCCATGCAAAAGGTAACCGTGGAAGCGGCACCAAGTGCACCTTTTAAAAAAATGGTCGGTGACTACCCAGATAATGGTGCAGCTACGAGACTTTGGTAAGCCCACCACGAAGTCCATCCTGATCATCTTCCAGGGCCTGTCTGCCACTGGCAGGGGGTTAAGTAGCCCAGCAGGCCATTGCCAAGGAGGCCGTTTCTTGGCGCAGGAGACACATGCCCGAATATAGTCCCCGATGTCACGGGCCATATGCGGCCACCAGTACGTCCTTGCCAGAAACTCTAATGTCCTCTTGGTCCCAAAATGTCCACCCACCCTAGACAAGTGAGCCCAAGAGGGAACCTCCAGTCACAAGTTAGATGGACCCAAAGTCTTGCCTGGGGGCACAGACTCTAGCGAAACAGGAGCCACAGTTCTCAGGCTCTCTGAAGGGACAATAAGCCAAGGCTCCTCCTCCTTTGATGACACAAAGGAGCGGGAGAGAGCGTCAGCCCGAGTGTTCTTCTCCCTGGAGAGAAAATGGAGGGTAAGGTGGAACCGGGAGAAGAACAGGGACCATCTGGCCTGGTGAGAGTTTAGACGCTGGGCAGTTTCTAAGTACAAAAAGAAAAGAATGTCCAGCTTCACCGAATCCGTAAAAAAGAGTTTTCTTTATTCACATACTATTGAGCATAGAGGATACAGACTTCAGCACAAGCCATATGGGTAAGAATCTCAACGCGTTTCTGGAGACTAAGCTCCCTTAATCATGACATACTCATGCTCAATAGTATGTGAATAAAGAAAACTCTTTTTTACGGATTCGGAAGCTGGACATTCTTTTCTTTTTGGATTCTATACGCCTGAACACAGGGGGTCTGTGCTCCCGAGGATTGATTTATGCATCACGGGTGAGCTAGTTTATATTTCTTCTTTCAAAGTTTCTAAGTACACCAAATTCTTGTGGTCAGTGAATACTTGAAAGGGGTAGCGAGCCGCCTCCAGAATATGTCTCCACTCCAAAAAGGCCAACTTCATGGCTAGCAGCTCCCTGTCCCCGATGGAATAATTCCTCTCCGCCGGTGTGAAGGTCTTGGAGAAGAAGAAGCAAGGGTGCTTCCGACCTTGAGCATCCTTCTGGAAGAGGACTGCTCCAGAACCGAAGGAAGAGGCATCCATCTCCATGATAAATGGTTTATCAACATCAGGGATGATGTAAAATGGAAGCGCCAGCGAAGTGTGACCTGATAGAGAGGAAGGCTTTGGAGACCTCCTCCGACCACAATTTGGGATCAGCTCCCTTCTTGGTGAGGGCAACCTGGGGAGCTACCAAAGTTGGGAAGTGGGGAATGAACTGGTGATAATAGTTGATGAACCCCATAAAGCGCTGCACCGTTTTGAGAGAATGGGGTTCCTGCCAGCCTGTAGTTTGGCAGGATCCATAGCCAATCCTTGGGCAGAGATGATATAGCCCAGGAAGGGCAATGTCAGGACTCTGAACATTTTTATTACCTTTTGTGCATTACTGCCCTTTTCCTAGAAGGCATCTTTGGTCTCATGTGCACTGTGTCTTCCTGCTATAAAACTCCACCCCAGCCTTCAGTCTGTGCTAGAGTATTCTGCCTTGCATCCAGCTCCTGACTCTGGTGACTCCCTGGCTATATAGCTGCTTCTGTGAACCTGTATGGTGATCTTGCTACTCTGCTCTGAGTTCCTGCTGCATACACCAGTTTCCAGTAAACCTCCTTCATCTGCTGCTCGTGTTTACTCCCATCTGCATTTGCTGGACATGTAAGCTGTTGCTGCTCTGCTTAAACCTGAGATTATCACCCTGGCCTTCCTGGTTGAGATAAGACATTGCTTGAACTGCATTATAAGCATATCTATCTGTGTTTGGACTAAAACAAGGACTTATTCGTGTCAAGTATCCTCAAGAATAACTGTGCTTCATAGACTTTCTGCGTGATTGCATTTTCCTCTGAAGTTCCCTATAGACTGCTAAGCTGCGTTTAATATTTACACCAAGTGTTGTGGACTTGAGTTTCTCTCTGCACCTGTTTGAATCACCGTGTGATAATATAGACGTTACCACTTATAAAACTGTGTCCTGTCCACGCAAAGAGTCTCCTGAGTTATCCCCTATAATTATTACAGGCAAAGACTCCTGCTCAAACACACACTTCTCCGGTGGGAGTCTATGTCTGGAGAGTAGATGAGAATATCATCCAGATAGACTACAACCGAGGTGGAGAGCATATCCCAGAAGATATCATTTACAAAGTCTTGGAAAACAGCTGGGGCATTACAAAGCCGGAAGGGCATCACCAGGTATTCACAGTACCCATCCCTGGTGTTAAAAGCAATCTTCCATTTGTCCCCCTCACGTATGCGAATCAGGTTGTAAGCAACCCGCAGATCAAACTTAGTAAATAGCCTCGCTCCCTGCAACCTATCGAAGAGCCCAGATATCAGGGGCTGAGGGTAATTATTCTTAACGGTGATGGCGTTAAGACCTCTGTAATTTTTACATGGACGTAATTCCCCGTTCTTCTTCTGCACAAAGAACCCCACCCCTGCAGGTGACACTGACTTCCTAATGAATCCTCTTGCCAGATTTTCCTGAGACATTGCCTCCATCTCTGGGAGAGATAGCTGGTAGACTCGACCCCGGGGAGGCTCAGCACCAGGCAAGAGGTCAATAGGGCAGTCAAAGGAGCTGTGAGGCGGAAGGGTCTTCAAGTCATTGCAATAGATCAGGTATTGAGGAGTATGTGATCTATTGTTGGGTGTTGATCTTTTTAGAGCATTATCCCAAGCAGGAGAGTGAGATGGCCACTCCTGCACCTTCACATTGTTCTGCAGTAGCCAATAACAGGTCGACTTGGCCTTGTGTTTTGGATAGTTGTCATGTTGGAACGTCCAAGTACGTCCCATGCGCAGCTTCCGGGCTAATGAGTGCACATTTGCCTACAGTATTTGCTGATAAAATGCTGCATTCATCTTTCCTTCAACTTTGACCAAGTTTCCTGTTCCTTTGTAGCTCACACATCCCCAAAACATCAGCGATCCACCTTCGTGCTTTACAGTAGAATGGTGTTCCTTTCATCATAGGCCTTGTTGACGTCTCTCCAAATGTAACGTTTATGGTTGTGGCCAAAAGTTCAATTTTGTTCTCATCACTCCAAAGTACCTTGTTCCAGAAGTTTTGAGGCTTGTCTCTGTGCTGTTTTGCGTATTATAGGCAAGATACTTTGTGGCATTTGCGCAGTAATGGCTTTCTTCTGGTGACTTGACCATGCAGCCCATTTTTCTTCAAGTGCCTCCTTATTGTGCATTTTGAAAAAGCCACATCGCTAGTTTTCAGAGAGTCCGGTATTACAACTGATGTTATTGTGGGTTTTTCTTTGCATCCTGAACAATTTTCCTGGCAGTTGTGGACGACATTTTTGTTTGCCTACCTGACAGAGCCCCTGATTTCCCATTTGTTAATCACAGTTTGAAAGCTGCTGACTGGCATTATCGATTCCTTGGATATTTTTTTGTATCCCTTTCACGTTTTCTACAGTTCAACTACCTTTTCCCATAGATCCATTGACAATTCTTTTGCTTTCCCCATGACTTACAATCCAGAAATATCAGTGGCTGGATGAAAGATGCAAGAGTCTGTCTGGAGCCCAGAATCTCACTCAGCTTTTATGCACACACTGATTACAAGCAAACAGGTCACAGGTGAGGATGTTACCTTTAGTAGCTATTCAAACCCATTTGTGTAAACTTCTGTGCATGTTATCAGGCCAAAATCACTTTGGTCATTTGGATGTTCTGGGTTGTCATGATTATGATTTATAAAGAGAAAACAATAGTTGAGAAGAAATGGCTTCACCCAACCACTAACCATGAATGGAGAAAAAGTTTTTGTGTTATCATTCATATGCTCTGAAAAATGGCCAAGAAAGCAAAAATTCTTCCATGGTATGTAAACTTTTGAGCACAACTGTACAATCAGCAAATAAGTACGTATAACCCATTGTGATAAACATTCTCAAGAACTATTCCCTCACTGCTTTTTTTGAACATTTATAATTTTATTTTACATATGTGGACACTATTTTTCTTAAACTTCTACTACGTAAAGATGGAAGAAAGATGGATAATCGGATATTCTATCATATTTATTCAATGCTTGTAATAATTCTGTCTGTTTATGCTCCATTTGTATTTGAATATATTTCTTTACTTCTCCCTATATCCATACTGGATTTATATGCTGTTACTTGTATAATTGTATATCTAAGTATCTGATATCGCTATCCCACACACGTTTCATATCACACACATTTATTACCCTTCACCTGACCGTTCTTCACCCATGGCTCATCACTATCTCATGTTTTCTTTCACACATAATTTTGAATGTTTATGTTATTATGCAACAGGTCTTATACCATCAGATATCTTATTATTCACATGGATACTGGATTCACATGGATTCACCTTGGTTAGATCAATTGTCATCTTTTGATTCATATATGTTCACTGTTCACATTATTCCTTCTCCCAGTTGATCTATACCTACATAAGGTTTTATCACTTTGATATAATCATACACTTGGCATTTATATTTCATTTACATCTTTGACAGATTTGTTTATAACCACCTAATACACTTTCCAGCATAATCCCTGTTAGGGTTGCCGGAACGCACCGAATATATTTATTAGGTGAGATAGGTGCGTTCGCAACCTGGGATCCACCGTGCAGGAAAGAACCTGCTGCTAACTAAGGCGGTGAAGTAAATTAGTATAAACGAACTCTGTTACTTCACAGAGCCCGTAGTAAAGAGAATGCTGTGCCCTGTTTTAGCTCACAGGGGACACAGCTATTGTGTAGAGCTGACAGTGGTCATGCAGTCCAAACCAAACACGGAGCTCCTCCCCGGTGGAGCGGGAATTCTAATGGCTATTAGCCAGCCCTGAATTCAATCATAAGAATCTCCTCGCCGGAGGTGCCAGCATTCTAGGGGCTTATTTCAGCCGGGTCCCTGACTGCATACACACAACCACACTGGCGCTGAGCTCGTACATATTTGATACTAGCGCATGGCCGTGCGGTCATGAGAACCTTTTATAGCTGCAGCAACTTCAGGACCTTCCCAGAAGGACCAATGGAAGGCTGCCACAGAACTTGATCAGGTACAGGACCTTCCTGGAGGACCAATGGAAGTTGCTGCAGTACCTGAGCATGTGACCCTTGATCTCCACTGAGAGATCTTACCCTGGGCATGCTCAGTGTGTGCAAAGCAGGACTTAGTCCCTGAAAAGCCTGCTCGCCGCAGACCAGTGCAGGGTACAATAGCAGAGCCTGGAGAGGCAGCAGTAACCCTTT
Source organism: Ranitomeya variabilis (assembly GCF_051348905.1). NCBI lineage: Eukaryota > Metazoa > Chordata > Amphibia > Anura > Dendrobatidae > Ranitomeya > Ranitomeya variabilis. Next base: position 533,097,358 of record NC_135236.1, read on the forward strand.
GCACAGTATCAGGCTGAGCGAGACGCTGGGACCGACATCTCCGCTAAACAGGCTCAACTGCGGCCAATGCAGAATGGGAGACCGCAGCAGACATGGTTCGAGATTCCTCCTGTGCAGAGGCGGGAACTCGACTCCTAACAATCCCTATGCTCTGTTTTTACACATATTTATTTACAATTTCTAATTTTTCTTATCATTAATATTCCGGGTACTCTCACTTTAGGTGGTTTAATTCCAATTAACTATCATAATACAAAAATATTAGCAACTGGGATATGTAATAATTCTTTATCTCTTCAACTGTTTTATGCTTCTATATACCATGTTAACATATATTTGCTGGCACATTCGTTCATATAATGTATAGAATTCTTTAAAATCCTGATTAAGAACACACATGTAATCTTGCCCAGTTTTGAGTTGTGGCTACAACACCCTGGGTGAAGTGCGCATGCTTGGACCCGAACCCTCCCGGATGCTCCTGACATGCTCCATTGGATTTGCAAGAGATTACAGCTGCCTAGCAGCGGTGCGTTGCTTGCATTCTATGAGCATGGGAGGAAGCATCCTCCACAGTGATGGGAGTCCGCGTCTATGCATGCAGCGTCACTGAACTTTACGTCACCAATAGGATGGAACATCTGATAGGCTGACTGTTTACATATATACTAACCCTGTAGCATGCATAAGCCACGTCTTCTGTTTGTTTTAAACGTCTTTTTATTAAGTTTAGAATAAACCACATCAAATAAGTAAGCCACGTCTTCTGATGAAGAAATATGGCGAAATGCGCGTAGGGGCAGCAGGTTCAGGATCTATTTAATTACATTTTCTTGTATCAGTCCACCACTTGCACCTTATCATTTTTTGAGATATGCACTCCATGCACTTTACCAGGTTCGGCAATATGCACTTTGTCATACTCTGATACCAATTCCCTTACTTGTGGATACCACCCTATACAGAATTTCTTGAGTGGCCGATCAGGTCTGTGTGTGACTCATTACGGGCCAGAGTTTATTCCTCTCACCCTATACACGCATATAAAAAGTCAGGGTAGATTGCAACTTTATCTACTCATATTAGTTTAACTTATTTATATTGTACAGGGTTATATACTTTAAACATACGGACAATTCAGGCTTGGATACATATCTTTTGGCTGTATACTTGATTGGGGATTCTCCAAATTCATCCTGCTTTCACATATTTTAAATAGTGTGTTTATGTGCGTAAATAAAATATTTTTTTTGGTTTAAAATACTCTATGCTCCCTTCATGCTTTAATTATGCTCTGTTGGGATTTTTGTTGTCATGATACCAAATATGTGTATTTTTTTTAATTATTTTTGTTTTTAAATATGTGCATTTATTTGAGTAATATTTTTTGTTCTTTAGTTTGTGCTTTTTTTTATATTTTTTTCAATCTTCTTCTTAACTTTTTTCAAATTTTTTACTTAGTCCCTCTATGCTACATTAACTTTTATTAGCCTGATCACTGGTCTCATGCGTTGCGCAACCTTCCAATCGATCGTGACATCTTAAGGGTTAATCAGCCAGGGTCAGTGCATGATAGTTGGAACGGACATCGAGCTCATGTGCTTAGCTGGAATGAAGCCTACAGTGGAGAAGAATGTCAATGATGCTCAGAGGGCATGAATAAAGAAACTAAGGCTGGACCAGTCTCGGAGAGGTGATGCTCCACCTGACTAGTGACTACTTCTGGCTAATTGGCATAAGATGCCATTTTAACCATATAGTAACAGCTTATGACCCTTGGACTCTAAAGGTTCCATTTCAAGCATTTTGTGATACAAAGTCACATTTTAGGGGCTTGCATAATAAGTAATTCTCATCTTTCTCATCCCACATTCTGATTTATCCAGCTGCTCCTTTTTCTATTTAATTTATTGTGATAACATATTGTGAACTCTGAAGAAGTCAATACGTTCTCTCTCAATATAAAGTCCTCGAAAATGTATATGTATTTTAGTATTGACCCTAATGTGTAGATAGCACAAGTACCTTCACAATGACCTAACAGTTAGATGATCATGTATTAGCTATTACATCTGTTGATATTTTCACATGTAATTCCTGATTGCCTATTCTGGTTCTAATCCTTGCTCTACATTTTTCTAGCTTCTTGCTGTTGTTGAAAATCAGGGATCACGGCTCTACTAGATGTTTCTGGCATACATGATATATCAGTGATTCCAAATCTCCAGTACTCATGGCCCTCAATACATCATGGTTTCAAGATTTTCTTAGTATGGCACAGATGAGAGAACCTGTAACAATTTCTAATGCCCTAATAATAATTCCATGACCTGTACAATGCTAATGAAATCCTGAAAACATGATGTGTTAGGGGCCATGAGGACTGGAGTTTGGGAAACACTGGTACATATGTTACCCTGGCCAGTTTGATTCAGCAGCCATTAGTTGCTTTACTTGGGGATTAAATCTTTGCATTATTAGTACAGTATGATTCTCCTTTGTGTGACAACTTATTATAACTAGACATGTATATGTTCTACATTTAGGTACATACTAAAGATATTAAGGGGGATGTTTAAAAAGTTAGGAGTGGAAACAGATGATTTTAAAATGAAAAAAATAGTCTCTGATGAAGAGGTCATGCGTGGCCTCGAAACACGTTAACCATGTGAACCTGCAATAAATGTTATAATCTTCTTTCTATTTGATGGTTCGCGGATGCATCATCAGCAGTGCATGAGTGACATCTCTTTCCAGATTTCCAAGGTTATATGACATTGTCTTCTACGTGGTACTCTAAGATATTGCACGCTGTAAAGATACAATATTCGGACTCTGGAGACACCATAATTATTTCTTTTCTGAGGAATTTAAAATGTATCTGAAGTATTTATAGGCTTTAGTGTAAGAGTACAACAAATGCAGCGATTGATATTGAAATCAGTCATTATGAGGTAGGAATATGATCAGAGCGCTTGGTCTGTGTTCAAAGGTTTTACATGCAGATTATGCTGAGAACAGTCTAGTGACAGAAATACATGTGATGAACAGTAAAAATGGCAAGTGAACTAATTAAAGCAAATTGCGTTTCTTTATGATATAAATATCTTTCAATTTCGTGGCTAAGCTAAATTTCAGTGAAAAGTAATTTAGCACCTGCTGGAAAGTCTACACAAGTTCAGATGTTTTTATGTAAATGTAATATTGAGATTATTTTAAGTTTCCCTTTCATCCATCTCCTCTTGAACATGTTGCTATATGGAGCTTAAATTCTATTTACTGTATATTTTCTTTATAATGTTCTAGTTATGGAATATTCTTTTTATAACATATTTATCAGATGAACAGATCTCCTTTCCAATGTAATACATGCTACCTATATTGTCACATTACTACCAAGCCGAATATGAATTAGGACCATTAATTTGCTTTAGCAAACTTAGGTGCAAAACAAAGTTATTTCTCTATGATGAATGTATTTCCCTTTACCTTGGCATTTGCAGTATTTCATGGATATAAATCATTCTCTCAATTATGTCTCTTATTAACAGTTAATTACACTTAAAATTACACAAGCTTTTATGAAGTGAAAACTGAGTGTTATAATTAATTAAGTCAGCAGTAGTTTTTATACATTGTAATGTTATGTGGCATTCTGTATTCATAAGAAAAAGTGCATTGTTTTTTAGGCTAGAGTTAAAGAGAACCTGTCAGCAGGATTTAGCCCTATAAACTAAAGGCCATAATGGCACTGTGATGCTGATTAATCTGATACCTGATGTAAAGGGATTCGATCTGTGGCTGTTGAAGACTCACCTTATGAAGTTTTTATAAAATGAAGTCTTGGGTACTTTGGGGCGGGACATCAAGGCAAGTCTTCTCCTGGTTCTCCGCCCCCCCACCAGCCTCCTCTGTTTCTTGTACAGGTCACTGATTATTAATTCAAACTTCAAAAAACTGACCGTCACATCCAAACATAGACTAAGTGTGAACAGGTGCTGAACCTAGAGTCACCAACTCGTATACAGTCAAATAAATAAGGCAGCACACTGTGGCACCAAAACCTGCAAACATGAAACATGAAAATTGAATTGCATTACTGTACTAGAAATATGAAAAATTAAGAAAGTTTAGAGCATAAATTGGTCAATTTATGTGTATCTTGTAGCCACGTTAAGTCATTTCTCGTATACAAGGTCCTAGCAATGCCTATCCTTTCTGAGAATATGAGAAATGCCTTAACGTGGCTATAAGGTACACATAAATTGGCCAATTTGTGCTCTAAACTTTCTCAATTTTTCATATTTCTAATGATAATGATAATGAACAAGCAATAACTAGTGTTGAGCGATACTTTCCGATATCGGAAAGTATCGGTATCGGAAAGTATCGGCCGATACCGTCACAGTATCGGAATCCAATCCGATACCGATACCCGATCCCAATGCAAGTCAATGGGACGAAAATATCGGAATTAAAATAAACCCTTTCTTTCCTTGTAGGTTAATTCTACATGAAGGAAAACAACTAAGAATAATGTAGGATGTATTGGGGGAGGTGGCGGAGACATTAAAGGCACAGGGGTTTATCCCAATCAAATAGAATAGCAGTATTTTTAATTTTTTTATGACGTTCGGCGTTAGAAAGAATTTGACTATGTTAATTTTTTATTTATTTTGTCAGATATTGATGTTTCACTACTTCCACGCCCTTCACCCTATTTTTTACTTCTCCCACACTTTCTTCTTCATTATCCTCATCATCAGCTTCTGTGACATCAACTTCTTCACCTTATTCATCTTCTTCTTTTCTACGTATATATATATTTTTTTTTTTACATTGTTCATATTCTTTTTATTTAACTATTATCTTTTTTATATTCAACTTCTTCATCATATTCTTATTTGTGACAGGCATTCCCGTAGTTGTTATCTATAAAAGTTTGAAGATTACACCTTCCGTTCTGCCTGTCACAAAACAGTTACATTTGTCCGCGTTCAGTTTGGCCTGCAGCATCAGGCTTTATCCAGGGGCACCACGAGGAGGAACGGACTCACCCCCATACACTGCTTAGTCTTCTTCTGCTTATAATTTAGATAATATCTTTTGCTCTGATATTTAGTCTTATGCTTAATGTTCTTCTGCTCTTTGTTCTGCAGCCTCTTGTTCTTCTGCTTCTCGGTCTTCCAGGTTGTCGTCGTCATCTCCAGGGTCGTCATCTCCAGGGTCGTCGTCATCGGGGTCGTCGTCATCGGGGTCGTCGTCATCGGGGTCGTCTTCAGGGTCATCGTCTCCAGGGTCGTCGTCATCTCGGTGGTTGTCGTCTCTGGTGTCGTCATCATCTTAGGGGTGGTCTTCCGGGTCATCGTCTTTCGGGTCTTGAACTTGGAAATGTAGCAGAAGGTACAAGAAGGCTGAGAAAATGCCGAGAAACAGCTGATGGAACTGGAACTCGGATGGCTACCCGAAGGTCCAAGAGCCAATGGAACTACCGAGGACCAGCTGACGTTACTGGAACCCGGTTACTAAGCAGGAGGTACCCGTGCCTGAAAGCACTACCAAGGACCACCTGACGTTGGTGGAACTCGGATACCCAGAGGGAGGCACCTAAGCCAAAGGCTCTGCCCGGAACCAGCTGACGGTACTGGAACCAGGATGGGGAGCAGAAGGTACAAGAGCAAAAGACACTGCCGAGAACCAGCTGACGGTACTGGAACCCGGATGGGTAGCCGAAGGTCCAAGAGCCAATGGAACTACCGAGGACCAGCTGACGTTACTGGAACCCGGTTACTAAGCAGGAGGTACCCGTGCCTGAAAGCACTACCAAGGACCACCTGACGTTGGTGGAACTCGGATACCCAGAGGGAGGCACCTAAGCCAAAGGCTCTGCCCGGAACCAGCTGACGGTACTGGAACCAGGATGGGGAGCAGAAGGTACAAGAGCAAAAGACACTGCCGAGAACCAGCTGACGGTACTGGAACCCGGATGGGGACCTATTCAAGCTTGTCTTCCTAGGGCCCCAACTGGCGGTGTGTTAGAGCCCAGGGACAGCAGGAGGAGGAGCAGGGGGAGGGGAGTGTAGGCCGAAGCCTGCACAGGCGGCAGCTTTGGGTGTGTTGTGTCTGCGTGGCTTTTGCAGGACACGTTGCCGGCTACACAGCAGGGGAACAGCTGGCGGTGCTGGACCCCACTGACACATTGGCGAGGTGTTTGGCTCTGTGCAGCCAGCACTTCCGGACAGCAACTAGCGTTGTTGGAGCCCGGGCTCTGCAGGTGGAGCAGAGTGTAGGCCGAAGCCTAATTGAACCGATTTCAAAAGTCACCTTTAACCCCCCCTCAGGGGTTACAAAGTAGAAGAGCCACAGCTTATGCAGCAGCAGTGCTGCGCAAGTCAAAGGTTGCTCTTGTAATTTTTCTCCTTGCACACGCTGAATGGAACACGTATAACATTTAGCCCTTTATACAGTCAAACTGTGTAATGGAGGCGAGAGTTCCCTTTGTAATGAGACGCAGCACAGATGTCAAGAATCCCACCTTGGTGCTGGGTGCAGCCTCCTGAGCGTTGTTATTTGCTGTACAGGAGTCTGCGCTGTCGTGTTATCCCCTGGCCTAGCGCCGTTAGCGCTGCCCATCTTCTGACCTCATTTAATGTTGGCTGGTGCGGTTCGCGATGCCCATGAATCACAGCCCCGCAGTGTATTGACATAGTTAAAACACTGCGGGGCTGGGATTCATGGCCTGGCGCAGTACATATGTTCGCCTCTCGCTTGGGTTCTTACACCTGCTTCAGACTATGTGGCGTCAGCTGATCCCTTATCGCATGCCACGGCCATGAAGCCGCACAGTCTGAAGAAGGCGGAAGGAGATGAGGGACAGGCGAACTGATGCACTGCTCATGCCCATCAAACACACCCTCGCAGTCCCAATAAATAAGACACCGAGGGGCGTTGTGTGGGTCAGGGCGGCCGCAGAGGCGCAGCCAGCCAAACAATGATGCCAGAAGACGGGCAGCGCTACCAAGGGGGTTGCAGCGTGTCATTACAAAGGAAAGTCACACCACCGGGACGGTTAAATGGTCACACAGAGGACACATTTCAGACGTGTTTTCAGTTCCACATGTGCGAGGAGAATACGTTTCTGAGCCACCTTGCACACATGCAGCATTACCGCTGTACAAGGTGGCTGGATAACGTAACAACGCCTGGGGGAGGGGGGACAGGTTCCCTTCAATTTCAGTTCTTGTGTCTGCGTGGCTTTTGCAGGACACGTTGCCGGCTGCACAGCAGGGGAACAGCTGGCGGTGCTGGACCCCACTGACACATTGGCTGGTGTTTTTCTCTGTGCAGCTAGCACATCTGGGCCCCAACTGGCGGTGTGTTAGAGCCCAGGGACAGCAGGAGGAGGAGCAGGAGGAGGAGGAGCAGGGGGAGGGGAGTGTAGGCCGAAGCCTGCACAGGCGGCAGCTTTGGGTGTGTTGTGTCTGCGTGGCTTTTGCAGGACACGTTGCCGGCTACACAGCAGGGGAACAGCTGGCGGTGCTGGACCCCACTGACACATTGGCGAGGTGTTTGGCTCTGTGCAGCCAGCACTTCCGGACAGCAACTAGCGTTGTTGGAGCCCAGGCTCTGCAGGTGGAGCAGAGTGTAGGCCGAAGCCTAATTGAACCGATTTCAAAAGTCACCTTTAACCCCCCCTCAGGGGTTACAAAGTAGAAGAGCCACAGCTTATGCAGCAGCAGTGCTGCGCAAGTCAAAGGTTGCTCTTGTAATTTTTCTCCTTGCACACGCTGAATGGAACACGTATAACATTTAGCCCTTTATACAGTCAAACTGTGTAATGGAGGCGAGAGTTCCCTTTGTAATGAGACGCAGCACAGGTGTCAAGAATCCCACCTTGGTGCTGGGTGCAGCCTCCCGAGCGTTGTTATTTGCTGTACAGGAGTCTGCGCTGTCGTGTTATCCCCTGGCCTAGCGCCGTTAGCGCTGCCCATCTTCTGGCATCATGTAATGTCGGCCGGTGCGGTTCGCGATGCCCATGAATCCCAGCCCCGCAGTGTCTTAACATTGTTAAAACACTGCGGGGCTGGGATTCAGGGCCTGGCGCAGCACATATGTTCGCCTCTCACACTCGGGTCCTTACACCCGCTTCAGACTGTGCGGCGTCATCTGATCCCTTATCGCATGCCACGGCCATGAAGCCGCACAGTCCGAAGAAGGCGGAAGGAGAGGAGGGACAGGCGAACTGATGCACTGATCCTGCCCATGAATCGCACCCTCGCAGTCCCAATAAATAAGACACCGAGGGGCGTTGTGTGGGTCAGGGCGGCCGCAGAGGCGCAGCCAGCCAAACAATGATGCCAGAAGACGGGCAGCGCTACCAAGGGGGTTGCAGCGTGTCATTACAAAGGAAAGTCACACCACCGGGACGGTTAAATGGTCACACAGAGGACACATTTCAGACGTGTTTTCAGTTCCACATGTGCGAGGAGAATACGTTTCTGAGCCACCTTGCACACATGCAGCATTACCGCTGTACAAGGTGGCTGGATAACGTAAAAACGCCTGGGGGAGGGGGGACAGGTTCCCTTCAATTTCAGTTCTTGTGTCTGCGTGGCTTTTGCAGGACACGTTGCCGGCTGCACAGCAGGGGAACAGCTGGCGGTGCTGGACCCCACTGACACATTGGCTGGTGTTTTTCTCTGTGCAGCTAGCACATCTGGGCCCCAACTGGCGGTGTGTTAGAGCCCAGGGACAGCAGGAGGAGGAGCAGGAGGAGGAGGAGCAGGGGGAGGGGAGTGTAGGCCGAAGCCTGCACAGGCGGCAGCTTTGGGTGTGTTGTGTCTGCGTGGCTTTTGCAGGACACGATGCCGGCTGCACAGCAGGGGAACAGCTGGCGGTGCTGAACCCCACTGACACATTGGCGAGGTGTTTTTCTCTGTGCAGCTAGCAGTACCGGGCCCCAACTGGCGGTGTTGGAGCCCAGGGTCAGCAGGAGGAGCAGGGGGAGCGGAGTGTAGGCCGAAGCCTGCACTCGAGCAAGTTGAAAGGAAACCTTTAACCCCCCCCCCCCCAGGCGTTTGTAGCTGAAAGAGCCATTGTGTACAGCACTAATGCTGGAAAAGGTAAACTTAGCTCTTTTAATTATGGTCCTTGCACATGCGGAACCTAACAGTTATGAAATGTGTCCCCTCACAGCGTTAAACCGTCCGGTAGGTGGAACTTTCCTTTGTCGTGTGACGCAGCACAGCCATCATTTTTACCCCCTTGGCGCCGTGCGCCGCCTCCTCAGCGTTGTTTGAATCTGTCCCGGAGCCTGCGCTGTTAGGTTAGCCCTTGGCCATGCACACATTTTGCGCTGCCCGTCTTCTGACATCATTTGGTGTCAGGCTGGCTGCGCCTGTGCGGGTGCGGTGGCCGAGATCCCGCCTCGCAGTGTCGTCTAATGTAATCGCACCGCGGGCCTGTGATCCGTGCCCGTGCGCAGTGCATATCCTCTCCTCTCACTCCCCTCCCTACGGCTTTTTCAGACTGTGCGGTGTCACGGCCGTGGCATGCTATTAGGGACCAGCTGACATCGCACAGTCTGAAGAAGCCGTAGGGAGGGGAGTGAGAGGAGAGGATATGCACTGCGCACGGGCACGGATCACAGGCCCGCGGTGGGATTACATTAGACGACACTGCGAGGCGGGATCTCGGCCACCGCACCCGCACAGGCGCAGCCAGCCTGACACCAAATGAGGTCAGAAGACGGGCAGCGCAACATGTGTGCATGGCCAAGGGCTAACCTAACAGCGCAGGCTCCGGGACAGATTAAAACAACGCTGAGGAGGCGGCGCACGGCGCCAAGGGGGTAAAAATGATGGCTGTGCTGCGTCACACGACAAAGGAAAGTTCTACCTACCGGACGGTTTAACGCTGTGTGGGGACACATTTCATAAGTGTTTGGTTCAGCATGTGCAAGGAGCATCACGAAAAGAGGCACTTTTTCCCTTTGCATCATTACTGCTGCACAAGGTGGCTCCTTCAGTAACAAACGCCTGGGGGGGGGGGGGGTCAGGTTCCCTTACATTTAACTTGTTGTGCCTGCGTGGCGGTCGCAGTACACGTTGCCGTATACACAGCAGGGGAACAGCTGGCGGTGCTGAACCCCACTAACACATTGGCGAGGTGTTTGGCTCTGTGCGTACAGCACTTCTGGACGGCAACTAGCGGTGTTGGAGCCCAGGGACAGGTGGAGGAGGAGGAGGTTGGAGGAGGTTGGAGGAGGTAGGAGGGATTGCCACACACACAGCAGGGGAACAGCTGACGTTACTGAACCCCAATAACAGAGGAGGGACTGTTGACTGTGCGTACAGCACTTCTGGACGGCAACTGGCGGTGTTGGAGCCCAGGGACAGGTGGAGGAGGAGGAGGTTGTAGGAGGTTGGAGGAGGTAGGAGGGATTGCCACACACACAGCAGGGGAACAGCTGACATTACTGAACCCCAATAACAGAGGAGGGACTGTTGACTGTGCGTACAGCACTTCTGGACGGCAACTGGCGGTGTTGGAGCCCAGGGACAGGTGGAGGAGGAGGAGGTTGGAGGAGGTTGGAGGAGGTAGGAGGGATTGCCACACACACAGCAGGGGAACAGCTGACGTTACTGAACCCCAATAACAGAGGAGGGACTGTTGACTGTGCGTACAGCACTTCTGGACGGCAACTAGCGGTGTTGGAGCCCAGGGACAGGTGGAGGAGGAGGAGGTTGGAGGAGGTTGGAGGAGGTAGGAGGGATTGCCACACACACAGCAGGGGAACAGCTGACGTTACTGAACCCCAATAACAGAGGAGGGACTGTTGACTGTGCGTACAGCACTTCTGGACGGCAACTGGCGGTGTTGGAGCCCAGGGACAGGTGGAGGAGGAGGAGGTTGGAGGAGGTTGGAGGAGGTAGGAGGGATTGCCACACACACAGCAGGGGAACAGCTGACGTTACTGAACCCCAATAACAGAGGAGGGACTGTTGACTGTGCGTACAGCACTTCTGGACGGCAACTGGCGGTGTTGGAGCCCAGGGACAGGTGGAGGAGGAGGAGGTTGGAGGAGGTTGGAGGGGGTAGGAGGGATTGCCACACACACAGCAGGGGAACAGCTGACGTTACTGAACCCCAATAACAGAGGAGGTACTGTTGACTGTGCGTACAGCACTTCTGGACGGCAACTGGCGGTGTTGGAGCCCAGGGACAGGTGGAGGAGGAGGAGGTTGGAGGAGGTTGGAGGAGGTAGGAGGGATTGCCACACACACAGCAGGGGAACAGCTGACGTTACTGAACCCCAATAACAGAGGAGGGACTGTTGACTGTGCGTACAGCACTTCTGGACGGCAACTGGCGGTGTTGGAGCCCAGGGACAGGTGGAGGAGGAGGAGGTTGGAGGGGGTAGGAGGGATTGCCACACACACAGCAGGGGAACAGCTGACGTTACTGAACCCCAATAACAGAGGAGGTACTGTTGACTGTGCGTACAGCACTTCTGGACGGCAACTGGCGGTGTTGGAGCCCAGGGACAGGTGGAGGAGGAGGAGGTTGGAGGAGGTTGGAGGGGGTAGGAGGGATTGCCACACACACAGCAGGGGAACAGCTGACGTTACTGAACCCCAATAACAGAGGAGGGACTGTTGACTGTGCGTACAGCACTTCTGGACGGCAACTGGCGGTGTTGGAGCCCAGGGACAGGTGGAGGAGGAGGAGGTTGGAGGAGGTTGGAGGGGGTAGGAGGGATTGCCACACACACAGCAGGGGAACAGCTGACGTTACTGAACCCCAATAACAGAGGAGGGACTGTTGACTGTGCGTACAGCACTTCTGGACGGCAACTGGCGGTGTTGGAGCCCAGGGACAGGTGGAGGAGGAGGAGGTTGGAGGAGGTTGGAGGAGGTAGGAGGGATTGCCACACACACAGCAGGGGAACAGCTGACGTTACTGAACCCCAATAACAGAGGAGGGACTGTTGACTGTGCGTACAGCACTTCTGGACGGCAACTGGCGGTGTTGGAGCCCAGGGACAGGTGGAGGAGGTTGGAGGAGGTTGGAGGGGGTAGGAGGGATTGCCACACACACAGCAGGGGAACAGCTGACGTTACTGAACCCCAATAACAGAGGAGGGACTGTTGACTGTGCGTACAGCACTTCTGGACGGCAACTGGCGGTGTTGGAGCCCAGGGACAGGTGGAGGAGGAGGAGGTTGGAGGAGGTTGGAGGGGGTAGGAGGGATTGCCACACACACAGCAGGGGAACAGCTGACGTTACTGAACCCCAATAACAGAGGAGGGACTGTTGACTGTGCGTACAGCACTTCTGGACGGCAACTGGCGGTGTTGGAGCCCAGGGACAGGTGGAGGAGGAGGTTGGAGGAGGTTGGAGGAGGTAGGAGGGATTGCCACACACACAGCAGGGGAACAGCTGACGTTACTGAACCCCAATAACAGAGGAGGGACTGTTGACTGTGCGTACAGCACTTCTGGACGGCAACTGGCGGTGTTGGAGCCCAGGGACAGGTGGAGGAGGAGGAGGTTGGAGGAGGTTGGAGGAGGTAGGAGGGATTGCCACACACACAGCAGGGGAACAGCTGACGTTACTGAACCCCAATAACAGAGGAGGGACTGTTGACTGTGCGTACAGCACTTCTGGACGGCAACTGGCGGTGTTGGAGCCCAGGGACAGGTGGAGGAGGAGGAGGTTGGAGGAGGTTGGAGGGGGTAGGAGGGATTGCCACACACACAGCAGGGGAACAGCTGACGTTACTGAACCCCAATAACAGAGGAGGGACTGTTGACTGTGCGTACAGCACTTCTGGACGGCAACTGGCGGTGTTGGAGCCCAGGGACAGGTGGAGGAGGAGGAGGTTGGAGGAGGTTGGAGGGGGTAGGAGGGATTGCCACACACACAGCAGGGGAACAGCTGACGTTACTGAACCCCAATAACAGAGGAGGGACTGTTGACTGTGCGTACAGCACTTCTGGACGGCAACTGGCGGTGTTGGAGCCCAGGGACAGGTGGAGGAGGAGGTTGGAGGAGGTTGGAGGAGGTAGGAGGGATTGCCACACACACAGCAGGGGAACAGCTGACGTTACTGAACCCCAATAACAGAGGAGGGACTGTTGACTGTGCGTACAGCACTTCTGGACGGCAACTGGCGGTGTTGGAGCCCAGGGACAGGTGGAGGAGGAGGAGGTTGGAGGAGGTTGGAGGAGGTAGGAGGGATTGCCACACACACAGCAGGGGAACAGCTGACGTTACTGAACCCCAATAACAGAGGAGGGACTGTTGACTGTGCGTACAGCACTTCTGGACGGCAACTGGCGGTGTTGGAGCCCAGGGACAGGTGGAGGAGGAGGAGGTTGGAGGAGGTTGGAGGGGGTAGGAGGGATTGCCACACACACAGCAGGGGAACAGCTGACGTTACTGAACCCCAATAACAGAGGAGGGACTGTTGACTGTGCGTACAGCACTTCTGGACGGCAACTGGCGGTGTTGGAGCCCAGGGACAGGTGGAGGAGGAGGAGGTTGGAGGAGGTTGGAGGGGGTAGGAGGGATTGCCACACACACAGCAGGGGAACAGCTGACGTTACTGAACCCCAATAACAGAGGAGGGACTGTTGACTGTGCGTACAGCACTTCTGGATGGCAACTGGCGGTGTTGGAGCCCAGGGACAGGTGGAGGAGGAGGTTGGAGGAGGTTGGAGGAGGTAGGAGGGATTGCCACACACACAGCAGGGGAACAGCTGACGTTACTGAACCCCAATAACAGAGGAGGGACTGTTGACTGTGCGTACAGCACTTCTGGACGGCAACTGGCGGTGTTGGAGCCCAGGGACAGGTGGAGGAGGAGGAGGTTGGAGGAGGTTGGAGGGGGTAGGAGGGATTGCCACACACACAGCAGGGGAACAGCTGACGTTACTGAACCCCAATAACAGAGGAGGGACTGTTGACTGTGCGTACAGCACTTCTGGACGGCAACTGGCGGTGTTGGAGCCCAGGGACAGGTGGAGGAGGAGGAGGTTGGAGGAGGTTGGAGGAGGTAGGAGGGATTGCCACACACACAGCAGGGGAACAGCTGACGTTACTGAACCCCAATAACAGAGGAGCGACTGTTGACTGTGCGTACAGCACTTCTGGACGGCAACTAGCGGTGTTGGAGCCCAGGGGCAGGTGGAAAAGCAGAGGAACACAATGTAGGCCGAAGCCTGAGAAAGTCGAAAGGGAACCTTTAACCCCCCCCCCAAGGCGTTTGTAGCTGAAAGAGCCAGCTTGTGCAGCACAAAAGATGCAAAAGGAAAAGGTGGCTCTTTTCATCATGCTCCTTGCAAACACAGAACTAAACACTTTTAAAATGTGTCCCCTGAAGCCGTGAAACCGTCCCGGAGGTGGGACTTTCCTTCGTAATATGACGCAGCACAGCCATCATTACTACCCCCCCGCCGCCGTGCCCCGGCTCCTCAGCGTTGTTTGATTCCGTCCCGGAGCCTGCGCTGTTATGTTATCCCGTGGCCAGGCACACTTAGCGCTGCCCATCTTCTGACATCATTTGGTGTCAGGCTGGCTGCGCCTGTGCGGCCGCGCTGGCCGAGAGCCCGCCTCGCAGTGTCTTCTGATGTAATCCCACTGGGGGCCTGGGATCCATGGCCATGCGCAGTGCATATCCTCGCCTCTCACTCCCCTCCCTACGGCTTCTTTTTCAGACTGTGCGGTGTCACGGCCGTGGCATGCTATTAGGGACCAGCTGACACCGAACAGTCTGAAGAAGCCATAGGGAGATGAGTGAGAGGTGGAGGTTCAGATATGCACTGCGCATGTCCATAGATCCCAGGCCCCCAGTGGGATTAAATCAGAAGACACTGCGAGGCGGGCTCTCGGCCAGCGTGGCCGCACAGGCGCAGCCAGCCTGACACCAAATGATGCCAGAAGACGGGCAGCGCTAAGTGTGCCTGGCCACGGGATAACATAACAGCGCAGGCTCCGGGACGGAATCAAACAACGCTGAGGAGCCGGGGCGCGGCGCCGGGGGGGTAGGAATGACGGCTGTGCTGCGTCATATTACGAAGGAAAGTCCCACCTCCGGGACGGTTTTACGGTATCAGTGGACACATTTTATAAGTGTTAAGTTTTGCGTGTGCAAGGAGCAAAACCAAAATAGCTACCTTTTTCCTTGTGCAGCATTACTGCTGCACAAGGTGGCTCTTTCAGTAACAAACGCCTTGGGGGGGGGGGGGACAGATTCCCTTACATTTCAGTTGTTGTGTCAGCGTGGCGGTCGCATGACACATTGCCGGCTACACAGCTGGGGATCAGCTGACGTTACTGAAACCCAATAACACTGGGTCGTATGTTTTGACTGTGCAGACGGCACATCTGAGCCTCAACTGGCGGTGTTGGAGCCCAGGAATTTAAGTTCAGGTGGTAGAAAGATGAACACAACAGGAGACCTGGATAACGTATACAGTGACCTAATTATTTAATCAGGAGGAGGAGTGGCAAATTCCTGCGAGATCCAGGCCTTGTTCATTTTCAGGAAAGTAAGCCGGTCAACGTTATCGGAGGATAGTCGCATGCGACGGTCAGTTAGTACACCACCTGCAGCACTAAAGACACGTTCCGATAATACACTGGCCGCAGGGCAAGACAGCACCTCCAATGCATACTGGCTTAGCTCTGGCCATGTATCCAGCTTTGAGACCCAAAACTTGAAAGGGGAAGAGCCGTCTGGGAGTACAGCAAGAGGGCAAGACATGTAGTCTGTCACCATCTGACGGAACCGTTGCCTCCTGCTGACTGGAGCCGTCTGTGATGGTGTAGACTTTTGTGGCGGGCACAGAAAACTGTGCCACAGTTCGGCCATACTGGTCTTGCCTTGGGCAGAGGCACTGCTTCTGCTCCCTCTTTGTGCAGAGCCTCCACCACTGCCTGGACGCACTGAGCTGCTTTGGAATGCACTAGCAGCACTTCTCTCAGTTGGAATGGAGAAGATGATGGAACTGACCAGTGTGTCTTGGTACTCCCGCATTTTTCGCTCCCGGTTCAACGGTGTGATGAGGCTTTCTACGTTGTCCCGGTAGCGAGGATCGAGGAGGGTGAACACCCAATAATCAGACATGTTGAGAATGTGGTCGATGCGGCGGTCGTTTCTCAGGCACTGCAGCATGTAATCCACCATGTGCTGCAGACTGCCAACTGCCCAAGAAATGCTGTCCCCAGCTGGAGGCGTGATCTCTGCCCGCTCGTCATCACCCCACCCTCGCTGTACACACTGAGTACTGGACAATTCGGGAACTCCCTCCTCTGGACGGATGTCTTCCTCCTCCATTGACTCCTCCTCATCCTCCTCACAAACTGTCCCCTGCCTACGCGTTTGTGAGGAACCACGTGGCGCTGACTGTCCAGAAGATGATGGAAGTGGTGAATCCTCATCCTCCACCTCTTCCACAACATCATCCCTTAGCGCTTGCAGTGATTTTTCAAGCAGGCAGATAAGGGGGACAGTCATGCTGACTAGTGCATCATCTGCACTCGCCATCCGCGTGGAATAATCAAAGGGACGCAAAACCTGGCAGACATCCTTCATAGTGGCCCACTCTGTGGTTGTGAAGTCTGTACGGCGCTGACTGCGACTTTTTTGCGCCTGATACAGCTGGTACTCCATTACAGCTTGCTGCTGCTCACACAACCGCTCCAACATATGTAACGTGGAATTCCACCTGGTAGGTAGGTCACATATGATGCGATGTTCCGGCAGGCGGTGTCGGCGCTGCAGAGCCGCAATGCGCGCTTTTGCCGTGCTGGAACGCCGCAAGTGAGCACACTCTAGGCGGACCTTGTGCAGCAGTGCATCAAGATCCGGATAGTCCCTCAAAAAACTCTGCACGACCAAATTGAGCACATGTGCCAGACATGGGATGTGAGTGAGGTTGCCGAGGCCCAGGGCTGCCACCAGATTTCGGCCATTATCACACACTACCATGCCTGGCTGGAGATTCGCTGGCTCAAACCACACATCGCTCTCCTGCTTGATGGCATTCCAGAGCTCCTGCGCTGTGTGGCTACGATTCCCCAAAAAAATTAATTTCAAGACGGCCTGTTGACGTTTGGCCACGGCTGTGCTCATGTCGGTCGTAACAGGTACACGTTCATCACGGGTCCATGTGGAGGTGGACTGTGACGGCTCCTGCAGCGATGATTCTGAGGAACTGGTGTAAGAGGAGGAGTCAATGCGTACAGAATGGATTCCTGCAATCCTTGGAGTGGGCAGGACACGTCCTGCGCCACTCGCACGGTCTGTACCCGGCTCAACGACATTAACCCAATGGGCAGTGAGGGAAAGGTATCGCCCCTGTCCATGTTGACTGGTCCACGCATCGGTGGTGAGGTGGACCTTGCTACTGACGGCGTTCAGTAGCGCGTGTTTTATGTGTCCCTCCACATGCTTGTACAGGGCAGGGACGGCTTGCCTGCTGAAGTAAAAGCGGCTGGGCACACTGTACTGTGGGACTGCCAATGACATCAAGTCACGGAAGCTGTCAGTCTCCACCAGCCTGAATGACAGCATTTCCAGTGACAGAAGTTTGGCAATGCCTGCAGTCAGAGCCTGTGCTCGTGGGTGGTTTGACGAGAAAGGCCGCCTTTTCTCCCATGCCTGTACTACCGATGGCTGTAGACTGGGCTGGGAGTGTGTGGTTGACTGGGAAAGTGGTGCTGCGGGTGGAATGACAGCGGGTCTCTGGACAACAGGGCCAGAGGTTCTTCCACGGCGATCCTGGGAGGAAGCCGAACCAGCTGCGTGTGAGCTAGAGGAAGAGGCAACACGAGCTGAAGAGGTGGTAGCTGCCGCTGTTGGTTGGCCTAGCTCTTCAGTGTGTTTGTCTAACTCCGCCGGGTGCCTGTTGCGCACATGTTTCCACATGTTGGAGGTATTGAGGTTGGCGACTTTTTGACCTCTTTTGATTTTTTGATGACACACCTTGCATCTGACATAGCAAATGTCATCTGCAACTGTGTCAAAAAAGGACCAGGCACTGCAAGTCTTGGGAGCCCCCCTTTTGACTTTTGGAAGAGACATGCTCCTTACGGGTGCCAAAGCGGAGGCTGCAGGATCCGCAGTCTTCCCCCTCCCTCTCCCTCTTTGGGCCGTACGGGGAATCTCTTCCTCAGAGCTGCTCCCACCACCTTCCTGTCCCTGACGCCAAGATGGGTCAAGGACCTCATCATCTACACTACCCTCTGCCCCCAACTGCTCCTCCTGGGTAGTCTCAGCAGCAGAGCACGCACCAGTAAGTGGCACCTGAGTGTCATCATCAGCTGATGCGGCCTGCGAGGTGGTGACCGGAGCCACTGGCCCACCCGCCTCTTCAGAGGAAGACAGAAAAAGCTGTTGGGCATCACTGCACCCTGCCTCTTCTTCCATTTCTCCAATGCTGCTTGGCTGGCCCCCTGTTTCCAAGCCAAGAGATGATTCAGAGAACAGAAGTAGAGACTGCTCCTGTCCTGGGATCTCTGTCTGCCTGGGCAATTTTGCAGGTGGTGAAGAGACAGATGGCTGCTCTCCAGTGCTCTGTGTCTGAGAGGATGTGGCACTAATGGAAGTTGATGCATTAGCTGCCATCCATCCCACAACGGCTTCAATTTGGTCTTCACGCAGCAGCGGTGTACGGCGCTCGGCGACAAAGCTGCGCATGAACGACTGTTCCCTTGTGAAAGTGGGTGCTGATGAGTCACCGGTGCCCGCAGCAGGCACAGAATCCCCACGTCCCCTCCCTGCTCCGCGCCCACGCCCACGCCCACGTGCCTTACTCACTGCCTTCTTCATCTTGGTTGACTGATAAAGATAAGCAGAAAAGTACTAACGGCTTTGTGTGCTTATTCCTGAGCAACTCCTCCTAACAGGTATAAGACACACTAATTTTCTTAAGTGTGGACTAGACTTGAAAATGAGCTAATGTGGCCTACACAAATGTAAAGTGGTGTGTAACTGGTGTGTTTGGTGAACTTTATTATTTATTTATTTTTTTGGGGCTGAACTGACAACGGATAGAGCTGCAATCACACGGAGACCGTGCAGACAGCCGTAAACGGCGCTGCAAGGCCCAAAAACCCTCCTCTACTTTATCCTATGTAGTGTTTTTCCACAAATTAGCTGGAGACGGGTGGAAAGACACTAATAGGATTTTTTAAAATAAATTAGCAGCAGACTACACTACTTTGAAAAAAAAGAAAATTGATTTGGCGGTATGACGCAGTGAAAAACCCTGAGCTGCAGACAACCAGGCTACGGCTGCTCACAGACTACAGGGCGAGCTGCAGTCACACGGAGACCGTGCAGACAGCCGTAAACGGCGCTGCAAGGCCCAAAAACCCTCCTCTACTTTATCCTATGTAGTGTTTTTCCACAAATTAGCTGGAGACGGGTGGAAAGACACTAATAGGATTTTTTAAAATAAATTAGCAGCAGACTACACTACTTTGAAAAAAAAGAAAATTGATTTGGCGGTATGACGCAGTGAAAAACCCTGAGCTGGAGACAACCAGGCTATAGCTGCTCACAGATTACAGGGCGAGCTGCAGTCACACGGAGACCGTGCAGACAGCCGTAAACGGCGCTGCAAGGCCCAAAAACCCTCCTCTACTTTATCCTATGTAGTGTTTTTCCACAAATTAGCTGGAGACGGGTGGAAAGACACTAATAGGAATTTTTGGAAAAAATGTGCAGCAGCCTGCACTACTTCAAAAAAAAAAAAAAAAAGGACAGTATGAGGCAATGAACCACCCTCCCTGAACTGAATACAACCAGCTATGGATGGCCTATGTGGCTGCACTCAGACTAGAGAGTGGGCTGCACTCACACACACACACACAGAGAGACCTTGCAGATCGCTGTGAAAACAGCGCTACAAGGCAAAAGGAAGGTGAATTGTAGGTGAATACAGCGGTTGCTAAATTAGCCTTTGGAAAGCACAAAGAAGCAAATCGCTATCTCTAAACTGTCCCTCAGTCAGCAAACAGCGTCCTGTCACTAACTGAATTCACAGCAGAGTGATCGCAAAATGGCGCCAGCGACTTTTAAACTGCATCATGACATCATTTCAGCAGCCAATCACAGCCTTGCCAGTAGTTTCATGCCCTCCATGCTAAACAGGATGTGCCCACACTTGGAATCTTTCTCATTGGCTGAATTTCTGAATTTTGAATCATTGAACTTCCGATTCCGGTATCCGATACGCGCCAAGTATCGGAATCCCGGTATCGGAATTCCGATACCGCTAGTATCGGCCGATACCCGATACTTGCGGTATCGGAATGCTCAACACTAGCAATAACCCTAACAGGCTAATTAAGGTCTGAAACCTTGGGCAAAGATATCTGAGCACACAAATCTCCAAGGATTCCCAAACTTTAGCATAAGCCCATTTTCATTTTTGTAATTTTTTAAATGTAAAAAATGAGAATATATATTTGTTTTGCTTAAAATACAAAGTAAATGTGTCATCTTTATCTTTAGACCTTTTAGAGACCATTTCATCGTCTACTTGTTTAACTTTTCACTATAACAGTAAGTTTGACCAGGAGTGTCCAAACTTTTACCTTCTACTGTATACTGTAGCAACTTCCTGTGTTGGCACAGTTTCTTATTGCAGTTTTTGGAAGCCAACAAGACTACTTCAAAAGTTGAATACATCATCAGAGAGTGGACTCTTTTTGGAGAGGGCGCCAAAAACCTTTTCACTAAATTTATTGCAGTAATTAAATCTTGTGAAATAAACTTTTCAATTAACTTATCCTCAGTAAGGAATAGAACCTAAACTTAGAGACCTCCATAAATTTTTGAAAGACCATTAAATCGCCATCTTTAACTTTGAAAAGCTTATTTATTACTGTTCTGTCCTCACTAAATGAGGCAGGCTCATGTAGCTATACAGGCAGTTAAACCGCTATACCTGAGTCCAATAAGGAGACTGTGGTTGAGCCTGTGCTTTTAAGCTGTAAGCAATCATACACATACAATCAGTGCATGGTACAGCAGAAATACACATTATACATGTTATACATTGTGCATGAAGGTTACAAACTAGAACTGACCTGGGATACAACTGACTGTTCTAGGCTAACATTATGACAGAAATTAACTATAGAGAGCACAAATACATACCGGCAATGCAATCGCAAGGGAGATGTAATGGAGGAGTCTTTTCTTGAATGCAGAGTGCAGGAAAATGGAGGAAAATGGAGGGAGATGGAGGCAGAGCTGAGCTATCATAACGCATTGCAAAAAATGGGAGGAGATTCAGACATAAGAGATAGAAAACAGAAAATAGGACTGCAAACATTACTCTGGCCGCTATAGGGAGCCAAAACAGTACAGACAAATTGATGATTATGAATATGCAAGCTTCTCTATGCTCATACTAATAAATGATTGCAAAATTATTTAAACAAATAATCAGATATAACAAATTAGATGTCGGAGACAGAACACTCCTCATCAATGGATGTCACTAATTATCTCTTTCTTCTGAAGGCAACAGTAGGACCAGTTCAGATGCTGGTCTGAAAAATGTCTTAGGTTCATTCCCTTTGGTCATCCTTAGTTCAACTTTGCGGACATTGATGTCCTTGCTCGGGAATGTTGTGGTAACTAGACCAAGTGGCCACTGGTGTCGGTGAATTTGCCCCCTGACGAAGCCGGCGCGAAACGCGAGTTGGGGCTGCGGCGGTGTTCCCCCTGGTACTAGATTGATGGGTAAGAACTATTGAACTGACGCTAGTATAATATATGCTGATTGAGCAAAACGGGTCCCCACTGTGGGTTGGATAAAATCTGACTAGTAGCGTTTTTGTTTCAAGCTGTTCTGTTACCGTTTATTATGCACGAGTAGCACTTTACAAATGAAATGGTTCCAGTGTGCCATTGGGGTAGTCAATGCTGTGATGATTTTTTCAGTGTTTTCCGTAATGTTCCCTTGCTGTATCATTGCATTTTATAAGTACTTGCTGTAATATATATTTTTCTATAAATAAAAACGTGTTTTTTTATCTTGTTCATAAAATGGGACTTATACTCCGTTTATTATTCTCTGGTCAATTCAACTTGAGAATATGCCGAGCCTGTAAGATCCAAGCTGGATATCAGAGGTCATTGTATGAAGTGTAGACACCTTAGGGGGGATTTCAGCATCTGAGTGTGCTCCTACCAGTTCAAAGGTGTCCGGAAAACATTCCTCAGTGTACAATAGTTTTGGTTCTGAGAGCCATGTTGTGCTTCCTAGTCGACTTGTGTCAACCGCTCTAGTTGCGTGATCTGCAGGATTCTGGTCTGTGGGTATGTAATGCCACTGTTTCGGATGAACTGACCTCCTAATTCATAACACTCTGTTAATGACATAAACATAGAATTACCTGGTTTTGTTGTGGATATATCCCAGGACTACTTTGCTGTCTGAGTAGAACTTGGCCTGTGTCAGGTCGATATTCATCTTGGATGCGATGAAATCCGCTAGCTCAAAGGCTATGACTGCGGCACAAAGTTCTAACCTGGGCATAATGTGCTCTGGTTGTGGTGCGATTGTGGCCTTCACCATAATGAGCCCGATGTGGCTCTAACATTTGGAGTCTACAGTTTTGAGATAGGCAATGGCGGCAATTGCTTTGACAGAAGCATCTGCAAATACGTACAGTCTTTGGCTTTGTATTTCTGTAGACAGCACAGGGGTGTATGGTCTTGGCACATTCAGATTGGAGAGGGCTGCTAAAGAGTTCTTCCATCCTTCCCACTGGATTCTCTTATCAGGTGGCAGAGGTGCATCCCAGTCAGATGTTTCCCTAGTTAAGTCTCTTAGTAGGGCTTTGCCTTGTATAGTAACAGGAGCTGGGAAAACCAAGGGATCATACAGACTGTTGTTTTTAGACAGGACACCTCTATGTGTGAAAGGCCTTTCTTCCTGACCTGAAAGGTGAAAGTGTCTGAATGTAGATTCCAGAGAAGCCTGAGGCTGCGTTGCATTGGTGTGGGGTCTGATCCCAAGTCCAGGTCTCTGAGACCATTACATAAGTCCTGAGAAGGGAATGCTTCCATGAGCTCTTGGCTGTTTGAAGCTATTTTGTGAAGCTTGAGGTTCGAGCAGGCAAGCATCTCCTGGGCTCTCCTGAGAAGACAGATGGCAGTCTCATTTGAAGGCATGGCTTTCAGACAGTCATCAACATAAAAGTCTTTTTCAATGAAATGTCTGATATCTGCTCCATATTCTGTTTCTCCTTCTTGAGTCGACCTTTTGAGACAGTAAATTGCGACTGCAGGTGAAGGACTGTTGTCAAAGATGTGTACTCTCATGCGGTACTCTGTGACTTCTTTAGTAGGATCATTGTCTCTATACCAGAAGAATCTTAGGAAGTTCCTGTCTTTCTCTCTCACAAGAAAACAATGCAACATTTGCTGGATGTCACCGATGAAGGCAATGGAATTCTTACGGAAGCACATACGTACTCCCAGCAGTTTGTTATTGAGTTCTGGCCCTGTCAGTAGAACGTCATTCAACGAGACATCATCAAACTTAGCACTGGAATCAAACACCACTCTAATCTGGCTTGATTTCTTAGGGTGATATACTCCAAATATGGGTAGGAACCAGTGTTCTTCAGAGTCTTTGAGAGCGGGAGCTTGCTCTGCATGACAATTTTCAAAAATCTTTGACATGAAGGAGAAAAAGTGATCTTTCATCTCTGGTTTCTTTTGTAAATTATGTTTGAGAGAGGAGAAAAATTTAAATGCCTGATTTCTGTTGTTTGGTAGACGTGGTCTGTGGGTTTTGAAGGGAAGAGATGCGACCCAGCTGTTGGTCTCATCTTTAACAATTCCCTTGTCCATTACCTCTAAGAACAACTTGTCTTCTACCGACATTGCCACATGGTTGTCCTGCTTATTTCTCTGGAAGACTGTGCACCCTAACTGATCCTCATAGCTTCCCCACACTATACTGCTTTTGTGAGTAAAGTATATTAAAGAATTTGGCAGTTGGATCCTGTGTGGCAGTTCCCTGACATGGAACTCGTTGTTACAAGGTTGAAACAGAGATGGACATTCTTTTTTCTACAATGTATTTGTCAACATGCTTGTCACAGAAGATGGGGCATGCATGCGTCCCAAGCATACGTTTCCAATTATGACCCATCCTAGGTCTAGCTTTTGGGCATAGGGAGTATTGTGGAGTCCATTGATATGACGCCTCACTTTATGAACCTGTAGGATATCTCTCCCCAACAGCAGGATTATATGGGCCTCATGGTTGAGTTCCGGTATAAGGTGTGCTATACCTTTTAAGTGAGCATGATAGATTGCTACATCTGGTGTAGTGATTTCAGATCTGTTGTCTGGGATCTGGTTACACTCGATGATTTTAGGTAGTGGTAGGCAGAATTGTCCATCTAAGGACTCGATTTCGTAGTCAGTAGCTTTCCTGCCTGCTGTTGTCACTGTACCTGCACACGTCTTTAATGGAGAGAGCTTGGCCCTTTGATGTTGAAAAGGTCAAAGAATGTTGATCTAGCTAAGGATTGATTACTTTTATCATCCAAGATAGCATACAGTCTTACAGCTTGGTCTCTATGGCCTTTTGGGTACATTCTGATGAGGCATATTTTTGAACAGGACCTACTATCTATTGTCCCTTTGCAGACTTCTGTACATTGTGAAGTGATCAATGTATCAGTGTTCCTTTCCTCCCCGCCATGCTCACTGTCAGCTGATGTGTATTGTGTACTCCATGGATCTGGGATAGGTTGTAGAGCAGTTTTATGATCTGTGGTGCCACATTCTGTGCATTTTACACTGACCTTGCAATCCTTGGTGAGATGAGTTGTGGAGGAGCAGCACTTGTAGCAGATACCGTTCTCTTTCAGGAAGCTTCTGCAATCTGGCATAGATTTTCCTCTGAAGGCTTTGCATTTCAGGAGAGGATGAGGCTTCTGATGGAGCGGCACTGCTTGTCAGGGTCCTGCACCTTTGTATCTGATTGGGAGCAGCCAGCAGACCTGTAATTAGAACCTGGAAGAGAAACATAAGTCTTCTGCACTGCCACAGACGTTCTGCGTGGATTTGCAGCTGGTGACGGTGTGGTATATGACATTGCAAAGTCAAAATTTGTTCTCTTCTAATTCTTGCTTGTTGATGTATAAAGTCTACAAAAACGGAGAAGGGAGGGAATGGAACACTGTCTTTGTATTTATACGTGGAACCATGTGTGAGCCACCTCTCCTGTATATTGTAGGGCAACTTTTGGACTATTGGGTTAACACCTCTGGCTGTGTCGAGGAATGCAAGTTTCTGTAGGTCATCTTCGTATTTGGCAACTTGGACTTCCATTAGCATGTCATTTAGTTCTCTAAGTTTCTGGAGACCCTTTTTAGATATTTTAGGAAAGTCGTTGATTCTTTTGAACAAGGCTCTTTCTATTACCTCTGCTGAGCTGTAATACTCATCCAGCCTCTTCCAGATCTCTTTGAAGCCAATCTCAGGGCAGTTTATATTAATGTCTCTGATCCTTTCTGTGTGTTTGACTGACTCTTCTCCCAGGTATTTGACTAAGAGGTCTATCACTTCCCTGTGTTGTAGCCCTAAGTCTTTAGTGACATTTTGGAAGGAAGCTTTCCAAGCTCTGTAACCTTCAGCTTGGTCAGTGAATTTCATGAGTCCCTTGGCAACCAGTTCACGTTGTGTAAATAGCTTAGCAAATTCTGTTGTGAACTGGTTGTCAGCAGAGTATACTGGTGATGGGTCACCTTGATAGTGATGTGAGGTGCGTTTGTACCTCTTAGTATCCTCTGGGTGGGGCCAGCCGGTGTCACATTGCTTCGGTCTGACGTACGATGTGTCAGCAAGGTGATTTACGTTGGTTACCTGGTAAGCGGCAAGGTAGTCATTAGCAGAGTTGTTTTGCTCCACATTTTTGAGTTTGTTTCTGTCCTGGAGCTGAACTTCATGATGACTCTCGCTCGCTTCACTGGAGATGTTGTGTTCTTGTTTTGGTACCGGTTCAGGGTTATAGTTTGGATGAGGAAGTTCATTAACGTGCTGAGATGTGCATTGTGGTGAATCTTGCAGTGGAAACTGCAGACTAGACATACTGCTTCGGCTACGCAGCTCAGGGTTTTGCATGGCTTCTAGCAATTCTGCTTCTGTGAGGGCTGCGGCAACTCCTCATTTTGCTGCTAGGCTCTCTAAGGTGGCATTCACACGTGTATCTCTATCTGCGTCCTTCTCGCTTGGTCAGCTTTCTCAAAGTGTGACCTTCTCTCTTGGTCATCTATGCTTGTTTTCTCTAATTTAAGTTGCATCTCTTGGTCAGCAAAGCTTGCTCACATTTTAGCAGGCAATGTCGACGGCCCTGCTAATGGATGTGGTCTTTGAGGAGTGGGAAGTAACAGATCTTATCCTGTGTGATTTGTGGGACATGGTGTCCTGGGGGGATGCTTTTCTGTGCAGAGATTGCTGTAGCTGTATTAATTCTCTGTGAAGCCAGTGACTTGAATCCCACTAGATGGATGGCTGCCGTTTCACTGTTCTGTCCTCACTAAATGAGGCAGGCTAAATGTAGCTATACAGGCAGCTAAACTGCTATACCGGAGTCTAATAAGGAGACTGTGGTTGAAAAAAATGCATACATTAAGCATCCCATCATTTTTAATGGTTTCCGCAATTTTTGTGCACATGTTGCGTTTTTTTCCCGCAAAAAAACGCATGCGGAAAAATACGCATGTTCATTAATTTTGCAGGTTTTAAGCGGATTTCCCAATATATTATTGTATTGGGAACCTCCGGAAAAAAATGTGAAAATCCGCACAAAATCCGCACAAAAACGCGCAAAATACGCCTCAGGATTTTCTCAGGAAATTTCTGCATACTTTCCAGACGTGTGCACATAGCCTAATAGTAGTGTGAGTCATAATGTAGAGCTGAGAGTAGAGCTTAGAGTGCATTTCGGTTTGGGAAATTTTCAATCTGCTAGTTTTACCGTGATTCACAGTAAGGCTGCCGTCACACTAACAGTATTTGGTCAGTATTTTACATCAGTATTTGCAACCCAAACCAGGAGTGGGTGAAAAATGCAGAAGTGGTGCATATGTTTCTGTTATACTTTTCCTCTATTTGTTCCACTCCTGGTTTTGGCTTACAAATATTGATGTAAGATACTGACCAAATACTGCTAGTGTGACGGCAGCCTAAGTGTTAGTATTGTAAGGTGGTATTATCTACAAATTCTAACTGCTCAGACAGTAAGCGACAAACCATGAAAAATGGCCCATCGAATGCTGAAGTGCAGAGCAAAAAATAATAATCACTTTTTTGCAGCATCTGCCATTACATAGATTACTACTGGAAATTACATCAGCACAAGAAATGTACATTAGGAGCATCAAGAAATGGATATGCAATTGATTGTGCGGAAGATGTACACAAATCTAAAATCATCATCATGTGCAATAACCTGGATTGGTGTAAAAAAGACTAGTGGAACAGTAGAAACGTTCTCCGGAATGGGAGAACTCTGTAAATGTCCATTTTGGAGTCTAAATTTGGCTGATCTTATACCCCAACCATCAGAGATGTATTGATATTAGGGTGTAGGAGGTATAATAGTATGTGTCTGCATTCAAGGTTTTGGCCAAACACATTTTTTTTTTCAAACAAAAAAGTACAGTTAATGCTACAAAATACAAAGATTTTTTTTTGTACAGTTATATATCTTCAACATAGTGGCTGCAGTTTGGTGAAGGTCCTTTCCTATTCCATCATGACTCTTGCCCCCTCAGTATACAAAGTAACGTCTGTACAGAACCTTGACCTTAAACCCATCAAACTACTTTAGATTGTGAGTTTGAGCTGCTTGTCCAATATCAGTGTCTAACCTGAAAAAACGCTCTTATGGCTTAATGAGCAAAAACTCTATAATTATTTGTATATAATTCTTAGCAGATTGAAGGCTGGTGTACCTTCACAAGGGTGTCCAACTTTTAATTAACACCTGTGGTTATACATTGGGATGTCCAATAAGCTCATACATATCAGAGGGTGAAATATACACATTCTATGGATCTGTATAATGTATATTCCTTTATTTTTTTGTGGCTGATATTTTGTATTACAATTGTGCAAATGTTAGATTTCTTTTGAACACCCAGGAGATTTTTCATTTTTGAGCTTGAGTTTTTTCCTTGCTTTTGTAATGAGTCATGACTTTTTATTCCTCCATTAACATAGTTGAACGAAAGCTTGGTTTTGTGAGACAAGTTGTAGTTTTGAATTACAGCTTTTATTGTGCCATACAATGTATTGGAAATATTAAAAATTTCAAGTGGGATGAAAAAAATACAACTCCGCCATTGATTTTTGGTTTGTGTACATTTACACCATTCATTTATGCAATACATTTATGACAAATTATGACAAAACTAAATCTGAATGTATTTTTTTTTATTTAAGGCATGAAAAAAAATTTACATTTTTTAACCTTTTTTTTGTTTGGCTTTTTCCAAGACCTGGAGTTTTTCCTCTGTTTTGTTTATGATAATGTATGAAAACTTATTTTTTGTGTGGCAAACGAATTTATTTATTGATACCAATTTTGCGTTCATTAAAAAAGTTTTTATCACTTTTTATTGTATTTTTTAAGGAGCTATGGTGACCTATAACTATAATTCTATTGTTTTCATACCTTTTTACGGTGTTTAACATATGGGTTAATTAATTTCATATTTTGATTGGTCAGATTGGTACAAACACTTTATTACCAAATGCATTTATTTATTTATTTATTTTTAATTGGGTCAAAGAGTGTGATTTCAAGTGATTTGAATTTTTTTAATTTTTACAGGACTTGAACCTATGATTAATATAGCACTGCAGTACCTCAGTATTTCAGTAAATAGTGTAAATAGGACTTAAGAACAGTCTGTGAGCTTCACAAGAGTACCAAGAAGCCCTTGGCTACAATGGTAACCCTACAATTGTGTAAAAGGGACCAATGGTAGCTGGTGCACATGTACACCAGTGATCGCTCTATTTAAATGCCATAATTGGGAATTGATAGCAGCATGTAAATGATTAACAGCAGCAATCGGAGCATGCTCTGACCAGTGGTGTTAGTCAGATGCCGACTGTGTAACAAAGCTGGATTCTACTTCATGTAGAGCTGTCTCAGCTCCTGAGCCCCCTTCAAATATGTGGAACCAGATGCATTTTTACATTCTTTCACACGAGGGGGTTAAAGTCCTAATACAAATAATTAAAATGTTAGAATTAGAATTTAATTTTATAAAATAAAATAAATAAAATGCTGAAGAATATAAATGCTTAGCATTAGAAAATCCCTGTGGAATTTGTCCTTCCATTAAACACGCTCAGTACATTTCACCTGTGTCATTAATCACCTGTTTTCTGCACATTTACATCATTAATGAGACTGACTCAGTTGGACAAACATTGTTTCTCTGACACTGTAATTGGTGGCATTGTTATACAACAATTCTGTATTGCCTGACTAGCACAAACTCCTTGTCCCACAATTGTTTTGTTTGTTACAAGATCTGAGAGCCATCATGGCCCTGTCAAACTCTTAAAGGAGTGCACAAGGACAAAAACCTGATGTGACAAAGGCATCTAACTTGAAACAAAAATACACCAGTTTATTTTTTGCTTTGCATTTGCAGGTGAATCTGAAGTACAATAAAAACATTACATGTTGAGATTTCTTTTTATTCTATATAACTATAACAATCCCTTATTTTCAATTGGGTTTCAGTGTAACAATGATGTCATATTTAGAGGTTTTATCAGGGTCTATTTTTTTTTTTATAATGGGGTTAAGAACTGACAGGCAGGTAGTTGCTAACTACCTGTATTTTCTGCCCGACTCAGAGCTTCTGGTGGTGGTTCTATTGCTTCTCATCAACAGAGACAATCTTCCTCTTTCGAGCTAGTCTGTTGACAGGGTGTTACTGATGAAGTCATGCTGATTGATACCTAGTTCCCCGCAGTTAGGGAGCTCCATAGACTTACATTGTAAAACCACATCGGAGTTACACAGAGCATGGAGAGTCAGAAGAGCGGATAACACTGACAAGAGGAGAAGAAAGGTGCTGGATCCTGGAGAAGGCTGCTGCAGGTGAGTATATTGAGACACACACAATACATACACATATGCACAGATCTAGAAAGAAAAAATCTTCATGGGAGTGCATCTTTAACAGTCTAACTTCTGAAGAAAACAGATTTTTTTTTTCCTGTGAATGAGTTTGAATTTTCAAATATCCTTTATTTTGACCATCTTCTTCATGCAAGAGAATAATTTCAAACTTATTAGATCGATGTTAAGAGTGAAGATGGTTGTTAACCTCTTCAGGACTACTAAAATCTTATAGTTTGTAATTCTCAGGAGAACACATTGTACGGGGTTATTCACATGACTGTAGTTTTGGTCAATGAAAAAACGGACAGCACTCGAATTAATCTTATTCAATGCGATAGTGCAGATGAGTGACTTTTTTCACTGATCGAATATGTGTGATGAAAAAAATCGCAGCATAAACTAGTTTCTATTGGATGAAACACTCCTATTCAAGTCTACAAGTGCTTAAAAAAAATCGGATGCTATATGAAGCATCTGATTTTTATGAATATATTACAATTCTGTAACATAGGAAACTGTAAATGGTCTTTATGATGACACAGTGTCACCCTGGCCACAGCTGCAGGGGTGAATTATTCTTAATTATGCCAGACATATTGTTCTCTTGTTTACTAGGTCAAGGGACATGAGCCATTGTTTCAAATGAGTCTGTCTGTTGACCATTATAGTGCACTGTTCCTTTGTTCACTAGGTCAAGGGACACAAGCCATTGTTTCATTTGAGCCTGTACATTGACACCTGTATGTTAATTTGTGGAATGTCTGCTGGTTATGTATTGTATCGGGAATTACTAGTCTACACATCTTAGAGGACAAAAATGCAGGTTAATTGAACAATCAAACAATGAGGGGCTCCCCCCCAATTCTGTGGGAGAATGCCCTGAATAAGAGCTGTGGGTATACAAAGGGTCTGTCTCTCTCTCCAGAGAGACTCTACAGGACACCAGCAGAGTGGAATACAGATCTTCTCTACTGCCCATCACTGAACCCACAAAGTCGCTTGGAGAATCAAGGTTGGTACAATCAGATCCCCAGGCCACATACCTCACTGTACTCTGTCAGATTCCCAAGCTTGTCGCTACCTTGTCTCTATGGGTTCTCACCAAAAATGGGATGCTACTGGTTGGGGTAGTTGGCCTTGGATGCCCCAAAGTCACAGAGGTTCCACTACTTGGCAAGCCAGTGGAAGTGAAAACCTCTGTCATTTGCACCATCCTGGGTACTTGCTGGGACTGTACTATATGTTGTTGACTGTTGGTGATCCAATAAAGTATTACTGCAGTGTGTTACTTTCACCCTGTGTTGTCTGAGTACGATTCTGCTCACAGGGAAGGAGTATGGGCATTCAGTGGGATGAGCACATGTCCATGCAGTCTTTCTAAAGACTGCCAGGCCAGAGGACAAGAGCACCCTTGTGTCTCCACATCTTGTAAGTTATAAATAGCGGTTGTAAACAAATAAAAAGATTGCAAATAGACTGCACATGGGTAACAAGTGAGAAAAAAGTCTCATGTGAACTAACCCAAAGATAGAGTTGCTTGGCAGCACTCTGCATCCTTCCTCTTTGGCTACTGCTCTCTGCTGTCCTCCACATCAGGTTTTTACAAATGGCCTGGTGTGCTTCTATGGCATAACCTTCCTAGTCATTTTAAGGCCTGTTTGGACATCCACCATGCTTGAGCGTTAATTCAGAACTTTGTCCTACAGACATGTGTTTGAACTCTGACTTTATCCAAGTCTTCAGTTCCAACAGATTAACTCATTCCAACAGATTAACTCATTATTTGCCATATGCTTCTTGAACTATAATTGAAGTCTGTAGAACTGAAAAAAACTGTCCAACTAGGAGAATAGAATAATAAATGTCTCCAAAAATTAAAAATAATAAGTGCAACCAATTACAGAATAGAACAATGCATAAAATCGAATGATGAATAAATTCACTAAGTAAGATGGAGGTCAGGTGGGATCAGACTAAAAGATACACATTAGCAAATAGGTTGAAAAAAAATCTCTGATATGATCTCTTTGTCTAGAGATGCTCCTTCATTGGAGCAGAATGAACCTACGCTGCATTCTCTAACACTCATCTTGACAGCCTTTCGTCGAGTGTTTGATGAACCAGGTTGTGTCCACTCAGCTGTTGATTCCATACTGTGCCTAATACAGCATTTTGCCATTTAGTTCCATACCATAACTGTTAAATTGGCATGGAACAATGACGCTCTCCTGGTTGTCTTCTATGATGGCCTGTCCAGTTGTGTCAAAGATGAACTTGCAGATAGAGATTGTATCTTCTTTGATTGATTATATATTTTCCCTTGCTGCTCATGTGTACTTACGCTTTAAACAGCTGTCTAAAGAAAAAACTCTGGATTTGAATGTCCCACTTCCAAGGGCATTTTCAAAATCCCCTCCCAGACTGGTTGCACCAGAAAAGAGATTGTCTCAAGAGAGATTGTCACAAGACATTACCTTTGGCCGAAAGAACCTGTTGCCTTTTAGACGGACTCTGTTTATATTGTGGTGAATGGGATCACTCTTGCACAAACTGTTCCAAACTAAAGGCCAAATAGGAAAACTTCAGACTCGAGGCAAGGAAGGTGTAATAACTCTGTTCTCCACAAAGAGAGATTACATGTGCCTATGTCTCTTTCTTTCCATTCCTCTGTGTTCACAGGACAAGCATTCATTGAATCCAGAGAAGCAGAGAATTTTATGGACCTCTTTGGCCAAAAAGCTGAAGACTCCTTTTGATCTTCTTACGGACATCTTTAAAAATATTCGCCTCAGATGGCTCCATAATTCCTGGCTGTTGTATCCAGTACCGGACAGAGAAGGTAACTCTGCAGATTGGTGCATTACACATTGAGGACATTTATATTTTTTTGCCACTTTCTGATGCACTGGTGTTTTGGGACTTCCGTGACTATGGCTACATGCTCTGGTCACCGACTGGTCAAAAGACCAGATTACCCAGTGGGAACCATCTTGTGTTCATAATTACCTCAAAGCTCTACTCCAGCCACCTCTCCTAAAACTCTGTACTGCATCCACTGTCTCCAATTTGCCTGCCTCCTATCAAGACTGTGCAGACTGTGTAGATGTCTGGTTTGGCTATTATCCTAAGTCATGTGGCAAGGCTCGTTAAAGGGCAGACATTGACTTGTAAAATTGCTACTTCCAATATGTGGCACTAGAGTTCTAGTTCTCTTCCTCTCTAAAGAGACAATTTGCATAATTAGCATATTTCCCAGAGTATCATTGCGGCTTAAAGTCTCCTCATCTCAGCATGCTTAGCATGCCAATCTCCGCAAGGAGAAACGATACTTCTTGGATATTAGAGCAGTTATGCAAATCAAATTTCATATTTTTCATGTTTGCATGTTACAGCGCTCCAGAGAGCTACTTTATTTTGTTGGCTATGTATGCAGATGTCTACTATTAATAAGCACCTGAACACACCTGATTTCTGTTTAGAAGTAAAGGTCAGTCTTCTTATATTTGTATGCATAGGCTCTCTGACGGAACACTCTACCTCTCAGCCTCAGGTGGTTTTAATTATAGCAGGATCTTATCTTCCCATATAAATGTAGGCCACTAGCCAAAGAGAAGTTTCAAATAGGATAGGTCCCAGCAATGAGAATCACCTTATAGTGGCTGTCATGTACACATGAATTGGTCAAGTTATGCACTAAGTATTCTCAATTTTTCATATTTTCAATTTTTTTCATATATTCTATTTTTTATGTTTACATGCTATAGTGCTACAGAGTGCTACTTTATTTTGCTGGTTACTCTGAAAGAACACTATCCATTACCCTTATATCCAAGGTATTTGACAGAATTAAAGGTGCTACTATCTTCACTAAGTTAGACCTGCGTGAAGTTTATAACCTAATCTGCATCAAAGAGGTGATGAATAGAAGACAGGGCTCAACACCCACGATGGTCAGTATTAATATTTATTTTTATTGCTTGGATTATGTAATGCACCGACCATATTACAGCACTTTGTGAATTAGATCTTTTGTGACATCCTGTATCAGTTTGTTCTAGATTGGATGACCACCTCTTCTGCTCCAGACACATAGGCTCTCATGACAATCATGTTCGCTCTGTTCTGAAAAGAGTACGAAATAACCACATGCATGCCAAGTTGGAGAAATGCCTCTTTGAGCAACAAGAATTGCCATTCTTCAGCTGCATCATTTTGTCTGAAGGTATACGTATGGATCCAGAGAAAGTTTCCATTATTTTGGACTGGCATGATCTGTTGGTCTCAAGGCCCTCCAAAAATTCCTCAGCTTTGCTAATTATTACTGCCAGTTCACTAAAGGTTACTTTCAAGTGGTTACCCGTCTAACAGCCCTAGCCTGGAAGAGCACCAATTTCCCAAAATTGGTTGGAGTCTGCTTTCAATCATTTCAAGAACAAAAATCTTATTTTACTATTACTCCTATCCTACACCATCCTGATGTAGACAAACCATTCTTCCTTGAAGTTGATGCATCTGCCATTGATGTTGGAGCAGTTCTTTCAAAAAATCGATCTAAAGCAAGAAATCCTTCCTGTGGATTCTTCTCTAAGAAATTTTCTCCAGCAGAACAGAATTATTACATCGGTGACCGTGAGCTCCTAGCCATAAAATAAGCCCTTGAAAAATGTCGACATCTGTATTTCCCAGTGACTATCTATACTGACCACAAAAACCTTGAATACCTTCAGTCTGCTCATATGCTGCAGTCAAGACTATTCCTTCTTCAACCTCTAACCCAGGCAGAGAATATGAGATTGACCAAACTCTGAACTGTAAGAAGGTACAGGGACATTTTGTCTACTATGGACTGCCCTCTGCTGTGCTCCACATAGTTTTTTACAAGTTGCCCAGAGTGCCTCCATGACATTATCTCTGTAGGCCAGTTAAGGCCCATTTAGACTATGTCTGAGGGTTAAGCTAGAAATGTGTCCTTCAGACTTGTGTTTGAATTTTGACTTTATCCAATTCATCGCTTCCTGTTGTCTCCTCAGAATTCTGTGAACTCTTAGCATTCCATCAGGTTAACTCATACCTTGCCATTTGCTTCATAAATTGTTATTGAAGTATGCTTGCAATACGTGTATCTGCTGCCATTTATCTATCTCCCTGCTGTGAACACCCTGCTTCTGTGGCTTCCAATATGTCTTGCATTGCCAGATTGGCTGCTGTTCACATGGTCAATTATAATCCTCATAATACCACATACCTGATAGTCTGCCATGCCGAGTATCCACCTTGACCTGCGGCTTTGTGGACCACCTGACCAGGTCAGCCTAACAGATGTGATTAAGCTGGATGGATAGAGGGAGTGTCTTTTCTCATTATTCAGCTACATTATATATTCTGCTATTTGTCATCGCATAAGAAATGCCTACATGTATGCATAGTGCTTCCATATTTAGGAACTCTAAGTAAACATGATCTTTACAGTATTTCTTCATTTGGGCCATTTAAGAAATCACATGTCTGTGAATTTTCTTGATTCTTACCAGTGCTGTAAAATGAACCACAAAAACTTTTAAATTAGAGTTAGAACTGATTCAGCAGTCGGTTTCACCATTTATCAATATATTTTAAAGATCATTAACCTTTTTCATAATAGGTTGTTTAAAAAATGATCTAAGCCGAGAATGAACTGAGAAGAACCTTTTTTGAAAACATCATGCGACAGTAGAAGAGTGCAGTAGGAGATACAGTGAGTATGGAGGTGCACACGTTGAGCCTGGAAGTTGAGAGGAGTCTGGAGACGGTAATAGGGGCCCAGGCAAGTGGCTGTGCTGTGGGAGAGGTGTATTCTTTACAAGCTATATGGTATGGCGGCCACCATATATCCTGGGGGACTGGTGAAGTGGTCCCAGTGTGTAAACTAGAGTGAGAGTCTCTCCATCTGACATCATGGGGAGCCTGACTAGTCTCCCAAACACAGGCAAGGCCCCAGACTGATGATATCCTTTTCTGTGGTAGCTATAACTATGGCTGGAGCAGAAAATATATCTCTTGGGATAAGAAAGAGTCTGTCGCCCCACATATAATGCCCACCAAGGATCTACCATTGCTTCTATAGCAAGGAGGCTCTGTGGGACTGGTATACTGTATACTGATAAACTATAAGTAGTTCAAATAGTTACTGCCTTTCACTACCAAAGTAGTCTTTGAAAAATGTGTTGAGGAGCATTTTCTGTAGTTTTTTGTAAGTGTGGAATTGTCACATTTTGTTCATAATAAAATTGTCTTTTATATACCAGCCATAATTAGGAGTCATATTACTCTAGCAGTATTGATCCACCACTTTATATTTTTTGCCGCTCCACAGTAGTGTATGGCACTTAGTTGTTAAGTGTTAGATTGCAATTCTAAGGTGTTATGGTGTGACTTTGGTCTTGTTGTGAAAGAACGGACCCTGAGCCAGGAAGCACATGTAGTTATAACCAAGATATTATGTCAATGACACCAATTAGCTCACTAGGAAGTTTTTGCGGCAGAGAACAAGGCTGTCTCAGTGTACTGTATAGCTTGTGTCAAAGATGCCAATTTGTTTTCCTATAGAGACACTGTTACCAGAAGTTGTGTTTGCAACATGTTCATGTATGGTCCTGTAAAATTAATTTTCTCCTTTTAAGTGTCTTATTAAAGATAAAGGCAAAAGTATGTATCCCTCCCTCCAGATTACGAAGGAGCTATAAGGTCACGAATCATGATATATACAGTATAGAGAATGGCAACTGAGCAACAGTGTTAAACATAGCCTTTATGCTATGATTGTTCCTATAGACAGTATAAAATTGGTAATTTTATAGCATAGTTAAGTTGTGACTCTATCTAACACTTTTTTTCTGCCCTGTGACTTAGCCTGCCTTCTGAGCCATGACTTTACAGCAGCATTAAATAATGTTTTTTGAAATCAGTCTTTGAGATTTTTAGCAAGAAGAATCTTTGTTATTTATGAGACAGTTTAATCTATGACCTTGAATCCCACACAAACTCAGTAGTTTCTCCATTTGCTTACCTCATTGCTCTTAAAGAAGCACTTCCATCAAAGTTTTTATCCTCTTAATATATTGCAATTATATTACATAGCCCTATGTACTTACACTTGCTCATTTTTCCTTTCTACCCAGTTTATTCTTCCCTTTTCTATTAGGTCTATGACATAATGTGAGTAAAAACTGACTAGCTGAATCCTTATAAGCTCTATGTAGAAACAGGAGGTTAATTTTCTCTGTATAAATCATAAGTCACTGCAAAAGTCCCTGCCAGGTGGTGGAGGGAGCAGATGGGTCAGGAGTTGAAGAGGGAGATGACAAACTCATGGACAAGAGACTTCCTATTTCTATACAGAGTAGAGGAAAGAGAAGAATTTACTGAGTAGAAAGGCAAAATGAGCAATTGTAAGTACAGAGCACTATATAATATGATGACTGCAATATATTAAGAGGATGCAAACGTTGATGGGAGGAGTGCTTCTTTAAGTTGGAATCTCTTGTGCACTAATTGCAGCACTGGATCCTAAAAAAAATTAGCATCCGAAAATTGTGTGTTGCAACCTGCAACAAAAGAGACTCAAATGAGGAGTGGGGAGCCTATGTACAGTATATTGAAGAGTTACTGTAGTAACAGGTGCTCATGTAGTTTTACATTTTAAAATGACCCTCCACCTACAGTAACTCTGTTGTTATACATTATGTGTTTTTGGGACATACCTTCAGGGCTTAGAGGCAACATTGTGTTAGAGCAGCAGGATAACATAGGTGCCAGTGCTCAGTGAGCCAAGAGGCAGTTTTAACATTTTGTCACGTTTGGGCGGAATCTAGAGTCCACTGTTGAGCAAACGGTGTCACTAACTGGTAGCCTATAGTTCTTTTGTTGGTTTGAGAACCACAATTACTTGAAGTCAACCATCAATTTGATCATAAAAACCCTTGCTTAGGTAATCAAAAAAGCTTGTTTCACTGTCAAGGGGTGTGTTAATTTTGCTGTTGATATGTATGTGGGATAGAATTCCTTTATATAAAAAATAATATACCCTTCCAAGTTTAATCTATATATATAATTGTCTAAGGGTTTTTCTGTCTGTCCTGGAAATCCCGTGTCTCTGATTGGTCGAGGCTGCCTGGGCCTCGACCAATCAGCGACGGGCACAGTATCGATGTAGAAATCCCGCGTCTCTGATTGGTCGAGGCCGCCTGGGCCTCGACCAATCAGCGACGGGCACAGTATCGTCGTAGATGTCATAATGGTTGCCATGGCGACGATGATGTCATAAAGGTTGCCTCGACCAATCAGCGACGGGCACAGTCTGCCGCAAATTCTGGAATCATCATTGTCCATATACTACGGGGACATGCATATTCTAGAATACCCGATGAGTTAGAATTGGGTCACCATCTAGTAAATTATAGTGTCTCTTGACAGCAAAATGATTCCCAACTCAGGGATGGAGGATCAATGCAGGTGTACACAATAGTCAGTTGAATCTTTTTACTAAAAAGGAGGTAATGAGCTTGGTGGTACACAGTATTATGTGAGGCAACTTACTGGGGAGTAAGGAATGTACACCGGAAATTTACTAATGCTTTGGACAGTCTGCTGACTTTCCTGTTCAACTGCCCCTCCATCTCTCCACCAGTCTTTGTGTCCCTTTATTATGCAGCACAGCATGCACTTTCTCACAGATTCTTTATAATGGACATTTCTCAATACTAGCAATCTCTTGCAGTAACTTGTCTAATCTTTTTGTACACAATTACGACCTACTCTCCACTTTCTCCCAACAGTCACTGGTTGTCACGCATAGTGTAGGAAGGACTAAGTGCAGCACAAAGGGATAAGGAGAAGAGAGTCCGACACTATGGAAACGAGAAGTGGAGACCCCTAGGCAGATCTAGCGTCACCCTGTCTGCCCTAAGCGACCCTAAATAGGTTCCGCACCTATCGCATAACAGGGTACCTGTTCCCTGCCTGATCCTAGCAGTTAGCCCTACTTAAGGATGGATGGGGTAGGAAATGGTCAATCCCCACTACAACTAAAGACAAATGGGATAGATAAACAAGGGGAACACTTACCTTGAGTAGACTCAGAGGGAATCACAGATGTCCTCCAAACACCAAAGCAGAACATAGCTGACTGTAATAGCTCCAAGCCTCAAAAGGGGGAAATGGAAATTATTATTTATTTATATAGCACCATTAATTCCATGGTGCTGTACATGAGAAGGGGTTACATACAAAGTTATACATATCGTTTACAGTAAACAAATTTACGATGACAGACTGGTACAGAGGGGAGAGGACATATCACTGCAACTCCCAAGCTGGGAGTTATAAACACCCAAGTCCAGGTGTGTCCATTAGTGTAGAAGGAAGGTTGCCACTGGGTCCTAGGGTCAGAAGGACCAAGAAGAAGTCTGCAAAGCAAACTGATGAGACCTTCTGCAGTCAGATGCAGTGTGACAGACTACAGCCTCTGAAACACCCGTGACAGTACCCCCCCTTCTACGAGTGGCCTCTGGACACTCAGGTACCAGGTTCCTCCAGATAAGAGGTGTGAAATGAACAAACCAGCCTGGGGGCATTCACCTATGATGCAGAAACCCACCTCCTTTCCTCTGGACCATAACCCCTCCAATGCACCATGTATAGTAGGGAACAACATTGGAGGCGAGAATCTACAATCCTCGAAAATTGAAACTCTAGGTTTCCATCAACCATTTTTTGGGGAGGAGGTAGGGGTGAGGGCTCAAGGGGCTACATATATCCACATTGAGATATTAAGAGCCTGGGGCAGCTTAAGATGAAACGCTGCTGGATCAATGATGGTGGTTATCTTATAGGGACAAATGAATCTAGGTCCCAACTTCCAGACAGGAACCCTCAACTTTAAATTTCTGTTAGACAACATCACAAAATCATTCAAATTCACATCCGGACCGGGCACGTGTTTATTGACAGTCATACGTTTATACCTGTCTTCCTGACGCTGTTTGTAACAAGTAGTGGCGAAACAGGCCCAGATAGATGGGTATGCAGTACTTTAAATCATGTGCAAATATTGCAGGTAGACACTTGTTCAACCACAATCCGATGCAAGCCCGGCCACCAAAAATGAATGAGAAAGAAGGTCCACGGTTGCCTTACCACTTGGGTGGCCTGCAAGTACACAGTCATGATATTCTCTAGTTGCTTTGTGGTGCAACTCAGATGGCACAAACAGCCTCCCTGAAGGGCAGGAGGCAGTGACTTTCTCCTGAGTGCACAAGGCCAAAATACCTACCCCCTTCTGCAAAATTGGGGCAGGTTCCTCATAGCAAGACAAAAAGTTCCTTTAGATACAGCAGAAGGGGAAACGTTTAGGCAGTTACCATGACAGTAATCTCCCCACTTTACAATCTCTCTGTATCGCCAATCCACGGTTGGATTATGCTACATTAACCAGGGCAAACCCAGAACCATTGGAGTGTGGACACCCTTCAGGACATAACAAGGAATTACTTCATAATGCGAAGACCCCACCTTCAGTCTTATATTATGAACAATCTGTGTCAGTGTTCTCTGTGCAAGTGGTGCTGACTAGTGATGAGCGAGTGTACTCGTTGCTCGATTTTTCCCGAGCACGCTCTGGTGATCTCAGAGTATTTGTTAGTGTTCAGAGATTTAGCTTTCATCGCAGCAGCTGAATGATTTACAGCTACTACCTAGCCTGAGTACATGTGGGGGTTGCCTGTTTGCTAGGGAATCCCCACATGTAATCAAGCTTGCTAGTAGTTGTAAATCATTCAGCTGCCATGATGAAAACTAAATCTCCGAGCAGTTACAAATACTCGACCACCCTAGCATGTTCGGGAAAACCCGAGCAACGAGTACACTTGCTCATCACTAGTGCTAACTCAATGCTGCAAATAGGAATAGGTTTAGCTAAGGTAGAGCAGACAAAACCATGAGTTCTAGCAAATTCAGCATCCGCCATACAGACTACATCTGTCTACAAACAGAATTTTTTTTAGACCTGCTCTCTAACACTACCTCTGCTGTCAGGACAAAATGAGAATTGCAAGTTAAAAACAAACATCTCCCCTTGATTATCAAGCTCAAGGTTCCCAAGGGTTAATTGAGTTTCTTTTCACTTTGGAATTACAGGACAGGCCACAATAAAATGTCCCTTTATCCCACAAAAAAACTCTTTTTCTTGCAAATGTCAGAAAAAACATATGACATGGACACACCTCTCAACTGCATGAGTTTCTCTAAGGCTGCCGTCACACTAGCAGTATTTGGTCAGTATTTTACATCAGTATTTGTAAGCCAAAACCAGGAGTGGAACAATTAGAGAAAAAGTATAATAGAAACATATGCACCACTTCTGTATTTATCACCCACTCCTGGTTTTGGCTTACAAATACTAATGTAAAATACTGACCAAATACCGCTAGTGTGACGGCAGCCTAACTCCGCAATTATAAATTCACCCCGGTCCTTCCAACCAACACCGGGTTCATGTCCCAGAAA
This sequence comes from Ranitomeya variabilis, assembly GCF_051348905.1. Lineage (NCBI taxonomy): Eukaryota > Metazoa > Chordata > Amphibia > Anura > Dendrobatidae > Ranitomeya > Ranitomeya variabilis. The sequence continues at coordinate 533,139,102 of NC_135236.1, forward strand.
AAGGGTTCAGAAGCAGGTGGTCTTACCCATCTGTCCCGCAGGCACCTATCTACCCGAATAGCCAAGGACATGGCAGTCTCCAGTGACACAGGAGTTTCATACACTACTAATCCTTTAACCTTTCAGTGAGGCCCTGAAGGAATTGGCTTCAGAGAGCTGTGTCATTCCATTTGGTATCAGCTGAACATCTGTGGAATTCAGAGCTATAAGGCTATATGCCCATGTTGCAGAATGTCAGCAGAATTTTCCTGAACAAAACCGGACTCCTTTCGCAGGAAATCAGCTCGCTTTATTTTTGCGTTTTTCTTGTGTATTTTTCCAGAGTGTCCCACTACTACATTATATAGTGGCAAATCTAGAGATTTTCCACAAAATTAATGAACATGCTGCGTTTTTTTCCGTGATGCGTTTTTTTTTTACGAAAAAAATGCAGCATGGGCACAAAAATTGCGGAATGCATTCTAATAATGGGATGCTTAATGTAAGCTTTATTTATTGTTTTTGCAGCTGAAAACCGATGAAAAAACGCTTAAAATACTGAACGTGGGCACACGGCCTTAGTCTCCACTGAACGATTTCCTTTCCGAATGTGACACTGCTTAGTTTTAGCCAAGGAAATACGGTCAGGATCATAATAGATCAGGGCAAAGGATCTGAAAAACTCCTCTACAGACTGGAGACACATAGAATCCTGTGGCAGAGAAAAAGCATAGGAATGAGATTCCCCCTGCAACAGTGAAATAGTAATTCCTACTCATTGCTCCTCATCTCCAGAGGAGTAAGGAGGAAGTATAAAGTACAATTTACATGTCTACTTAAACACAAAAAACTTGTCCCTATTAGTGATGAGCGAGTATATTCGTTGCTCGGGTTTTCCCGACCACGCTTGGGTGGTCTCCGAGTATTTGTTAGTCGTCGGAGATTTAGTTTTCATCGTGGCATCTGAATGATTTACAGCTACTAGCCAGCTTGAATACATGTGGGGATTCCCTAGCAACCAGGCAACCCCCACATGTACATGCATTCCCTATCAGTATGTCTTGGGATGAAACCAGAAAACCCGGAGGAAACCCACGCAAACACGGGGAGAACATACTGTTAGGGCTAGCGGAACACACCAAATAATTAGAGAGATGGTATAAGGTGCGTTCGCATCCCGGGGTCCACCGTGCAGAGATGGAACCTGCTGCTGAGTAATGATGGACTATATGGCGGTATAATGAGGATACACACACGGGTTAGCTTCACCCTGTATGAAAGAAGCAAACCCTGTTACGTCACAGGGTCGCAGTACAGCACAAAGAGCTCAAGCAAGGAGTCACAGAACTCAATCCCAAGACTCAGAATTAGAGTTCGTCTAGATCGCTTGCACTCTACATCGCTACTGGGTGTCAGAGTAAACTTAAATAATAATTTTATGCACAAGAGTGTGTGCTGTTCCGCTCTGGCGGATGCCACTAATCACCAGGACTTGGGTCAGGAAAGCGCTCTAAAAGCGCACGGAGCCGCACTGGCGGTCACAGCAATAGATGCTGTATCGTGTGTAAAGCACTGATGGCTCTGTCGGGCGCTAGATAGCAAACATCCACCTTACACGAGCAGTCATACACAAGGGAGGGGATGATTAATGAGTAGTGTTGAGCGATACCTTCCGATATTCGAAAGTATCGGTATCGGATTGGATCGGCCGATACCGGCAAAATATCGGATCTCGCCGATACCGATACCCGATACCAATACAAGTCAATGGGACACAAATATCGGAAAGTATCCTGGATGGTTCCCAGGGTCTGAAGGAGAGGAAACTCTCCTTCAGGCCCTGGGATCCATATTCATGTAAAAAATAAAGAATACAAATAAAAAATATGGATATACTCACCCCTCCGGCGGACCCTGGACTTTAGCGATGTAACCGGCAGCCTCCGTTCCTAAGAATGCAGAGTGAAGGACCTTCGATGACGTCGCGGCTTGTGATTGGTCGCGTGACCGCTCATGTGACCGCTCACATGACCAATCACAAGCCGCGACGTCATCGCAGGTCCTACACTCACTGCATTCTTAGGAACGGAGGCTGCCGGTTACATCGCTAAGGTCCAGGGTCCGCCGGAGGGGTGAGTATATCCATATTTTTTATTTTTATTCTTTATTTTTTACATGAATATGGATCCCAGGGCCTGAAGGAGAGGCTCCTCTCCTCCAGACCCTGGGAACCATACACTGGGAACTTCCGATTCCGATTTCCGATATCACAAAAATATCGGAACTCGGTATCGGAATTCCGATACAGCAAATATCGGCCGATACCCGATACTTGCGGTATCGGAATGCTCAACACTATTAATGAGCGACTTTAACATATCAAAGCACACACCTTTTCAAGTATACACTAGCGCATGGCCGAGCGGCCATGCAAACCTTTTATTGCAGCAGTCTTACAAGACCTTCCAGGTGGTCCATTAGGAGCCGCAACAGGACCTGAGCATGTGACCCCCGACCTCCAATGGGAGGTCGTCCCATGGGCATGCTCAGTATGGGAAAAGCAGGACTTAATCCCAGAAAGACCTGCTTGCCGCTGATCAGTGCTGGCTACAAAGGCAGAACCTAGAATGGCAGCAGTAATCAGTCGCACAGTATCAGCCTGAGCCAGATGCTGGGACCGACATCTCCACTGAGCAGGCTCCACTGTGGTTGGAGAAGAATGGGAGACCACAGCAGAGAAGGTTCGAGATTCCCCCTGTGCAGAGGCAGGAACTCAACACCTAACCCATACAAACTTCTTGCTGACATAATATCATGACACAGCTGTCAGGTGACCTGGTACCAGGGGCTCCTTCCATGTCCCTAACTCTAGGGGGAGCTGTTGTGAATTTGGATTCTGGGCTCCCCCGGTGGCCGCTTGTGGAATTGGACTTGTCATCCTCTTTCCTGTTTCACCTGGTTCCATCAGTAGTGGGTGTCGCTATTTAAGCTCATTTCTCTGGTGGTTTCTTGCCGGTCAACAATGTTATCTGATGCCTCTCAGTGCTTGTTCCTGCTTCTGACAACTACTAGATAAGTTGGACTTTTGTCCATGTTTCGTTTGCCTATTTGTTCCAGTTCACAGCTGAAGTTTTGTTACTGTGTCTGGAAAGCTCTCGTTGATCAGGGATTGCTACTCTGGTGTTATGAGTTAATGCCAGAGTTTAAGGTAATCTCTGGATGGTGTTTTGTTAGTGTTTTTCTGCTGACCATGAAAGTATACTATCTGTCTTCTGCTATCTAGTAAGCGGACCTCAAATTTGCTAAGACTATTTTCCTGCTGCGTTTGTTGTTTCATCTGAACTCACCGTCATTATATGTGGGGGGCTACTGTCTTCTTTGGAATATTTCTCTAGAGGTGAGCCAGGTCTTATATTTCCCTCTGCTAGCTATTTAGGTCTTAGGCCAGAGCTGGGCATCTAGCAATAAATAGGAAATGCTACCTGGCTATTTCTAGTTGCGCGGCAGGCTTAGTTCATGGTCAGTATAGTTCCATCTTCCGAGAGCTTGTCCCTCTATAGACTTGCTATGATCTCTGCTTGCAGAGATCATGACAGTTTGACCGGCCAGTAAAGTGTTAAAGACCCAGGTTGAGAAAGGAGAGTTATAAGAAGTCTGCTGGAATTTTTTTTTTTTTTTTTTTTTTCCCTCCAGTTTGCCTTGCTGCAGTCTTTTTTCTCTCTCTCCTCCTCATCTCTGTATGGCTCTGTGTGCACCTGACAATAATGGATCTTCAGAGTGTAACTGCGGGTTTGAATAATCTCATCACGAAAGTACAAAATTTACAAGATTTTGTGGTACATGCTCCAGTATCTGAGCCGAGAATTCCTTTGCCGGAGTTCTTCACAGGGAATAGAGCTAGCTTCCAGAATTTCCGAAATAATTGTAAGCTTTATTTGTCCCTGAAGTCTCGTTCAGCTGGAGACCCTGCTCAGCAGGTTAGGATTGTGATTTCCTTGCTCAGGGGTGACCCTCAAGATTGGGCCTTCTCATTGCCAGCAGGGGATCCTGCGTTGCGCGATGTGGATGCGTTTTTTCTGGCCTTGGGCTTGCTTTATGAGGAACCTCATTTGGAACTTCAGGCAGAAAAAACTTTGATGGCACTATCTCAGGGGCAAGACGAAGCTGAGGTTTACTGCCAAAAATTCCGTAAATGGTCTGTGCTTACTCAGTGGAATGAGTGCGCCTTGGCGGCAACTTTCAGAGAAGGTCTCTCTGATGCCGTTAAGGATGTTATGGTGGGGTTCCCTGTGCCTGCAGGTCTGAATGAGTCCATGACAATGGCTATTCAGATTGATAGGCGTCTGCGGGAGCGCAAACCGGTGCACCATCTGGCGGTGTCTATGGAAAAGACGCCAGAAAGTATGCAGTGTGATAGAATTCTGTCCAGGAGCGAGCGACAGAATTTTAGACGGAAGAATGGATTGTGCTTCTATTGTGGGGATTCTACTCATGTTATATCAGCATGCTCTAGGCGTACAAAGAAGCTTGATAAGTCTGTTTCCATTGGCACCATTCAGTCTAAGTTTATTTTGTCTGTAACCCTGATTTGCTCTTTGTCATCCATTGCCACGGACGCCTATGTTGACTCTGGCGCCGCTCTGAGTCTTATGGATTGGTCCTTTGCCAATCGTTGTGGTTTTGATTTAGAGCCTTTGGAGACTCTTATTCCTCTGAAGGGGATTGACTCCACCCCATTGGCTAATAATAAACCACAATACTGGACACAAGTAACCATGCGTATCAATCCGGATCACCAGGAGATTATTCGTTTCCTGGTGCTGTATAATTTACATGACGATTTGGTACTGGGATTGCCATGGTTGCAGTCTCACAATCCAGTCTTGGACTGGAGAGCAATGTCTGTGTTGAGCTGGGGATGTAAGGGTATTCATGGGGACTTACCTTTGGTTTCTATTTCGTCGTCCATTCCCTCTGAAGTCCCTGAGTTCCTCTCAGATTATCAAGACGTCTTTGACGAACCCAAGCTTGGGTCGTTACCTCCGCACCGTGAGTGCGATTGTGCCATAGATTTGATACCGGGTTGCAAATATCCAAAGGGTCGTTTGTTTAATCTGTCCGTGCCGGAACATGCTGCTATGCGGGAATATATAAAGGAGTCTTTGGAAAAGGGACATATTCGTCCATCTTCTTCTCCCTTGGGAGCTGGGTTTTTCTTTGTCTCAAAAAAGGACGGCTCTTTGAGACCATGTATTGATTATCGGCTTCTGAATAAGATCACTGTTAAGTACCAATACCCATTGCCATTGCTTACTGATTTGTTTGCTCGTATAGAGGGTGCTAAGTGGTTCTCTAAAATTGATCTTCGTGGGGCGTATAATTTGGTGCGGATCAGGCAGGGGGATGAGTGGAAGACCGCATTTAATACGCCCGAGGGCCACTTTGAGTATTTGGTCATGCCTTTTGGTCTTTCTAATGCCCCTTCAGTTTTCCAGTCTTTTATGCATGATATTTTCCGCGATTTTCTGGATAAATTTATGATAATATATCTGGATGATATTCTGATTTTTTCTGATGATTGGGACTCTCATGTCCAGCAGGTCAGGAGAGTTTTTCAGGTTCTGCGGTCTAATTCTTTATGTGTGAAGGGGTCTAAGTGCGTTTTTGGGGTCCAGAAAATTTCCTTTTTGGGGTATATTTTTTCTCCCTCTTCCATTGAGATGGATCCCGTCAAGGTGCAAGCTATTTGTGACTGGACTCAGCCCTCCTCTCTTAAGGGTCTTCAGAGATTTTTGGGCTTTGCCAACTTTTACCGCCGATTTATTGCTGGTTTTTCGGATGTCGTTAAACCACTGACTGATTTGACCAGACATGGCGCTGATGTTGCTAATTGGTCCCCTCATGCTGTAGAGGCCTTTCAGGAGCTTAAGCACCGTTTTGCCTCTGCCCCTGTGTTACGTCAGCCTGATGTGAATCTGCCTTTTCAGGTTGAGGTTGACGCTTCGGAGATCGGAGCTGGGGCAGTGTTGTCGCAGAAAGGTTCCGACTGCTCCGTCATTAGGCCTTGTGCCTTCTTTTCTCGCAAATTTTCGCCCGCAGAGCGGAATTATGATGTTGGGAATAGGGAGCTTTTGGCCATGAAGTGGGCGTTTGAGGAGTGGCGCCATTGGCTAGAGGGGGCTAAGCATCAGGTGGTGGTATTGACTGACCACAAAAATTTGATTTATCTTGAGACTGCCAGGCGCCTGAATCCTAGACAGGCGCGCTGGTCTTTATTTTTTTCTCGCTTTAATTTTGTGGTGTCATACCTACCGGGTTCTAAGAATGTTAAGGCAGATGCCCTTTCTAGGAGTTTTGACCCGGACTCTCCTGGTAATACTGAACCCACAGGTATCCTTAGGGAGGGAGTAATTTTGTCGGCCGTTTCTCCTGATCTGCGGCGGTCCTTGCAAGAGTTTCAGGCGGATAGACCGGATCGTTGTCCGCCTGATAGACTGTTTGTTCCGGATGATTGGACCAGTAGAGTCATCTCTGAGGTACATTCTTCTGCATTGGCAGGTCATCCCGGAATTTTTGGTACCAGGGATTTGGTGGCAAGATCCTTCTGGTGGCCTTCCCTGTCACGAGATGTGCGAGTCTTTGTGCAGTCATGTGACATTTGTGCTCGGGCCAAGTCTTGTAGTTCTCGGGCTAGCGGACTGCTGTTGCCCTTGCCTATTCCTAAGAGGCCTTGGACACACATCTCGATGGATTTTATTTCAGATCTGCCTGTTTCCCAGAAGATGTCTGTCATCTGGGTGGTCTGTGACCGTTTCTCTAAAATGGTCCATTTGGTTCCTCTGCCCAAGTTGCCTTCTTCTTCTGAGTTGGTTCCTCTGTTTTTTCAGAATGTTGTCCGATTGCACGGTATTCCTGAGAATATTGTTTCTGACAGAGGTACCCAATTTGTGTCTAGATTTTGGCGGGCATTCTGTGCTAGGATGGGCATAGATTTGTCTTTTTCATCTGCTTTTCACCCTCAGACTAATGGCCAGACCGAGCGGACTAATCAGACCCTGGAGACATATCTGAGGTGTTTTGTCTCTGCTGACCAGGATGATTGGGTTGCTTTTTTGCCATTGGCAGAGTTCGCCCTCAATAATCGGGCCAGCTCTTCCACCTTGGTGTCCCCGTTTTTTTGTAATTCGGGGTTTCACCCTCGATTTTCCTCCGGTCAGGTGGAATCCTCGGATTGTCCTGGAGTGGATGCGGTGGTGGAGAGATTGCATCACATCTGGGGGCAGGTTATGGACAATTTGAAGTTGTCCCAGGAGAAGACTCAGCGTTTTGCCAACCGTCATCGTCGTGTTGGTTCTCGGCTTTGTGTTGGAGATTTGGTCTGGTTGTCTTCTCGTTTTGTCCCTATGAGGGTCTCTTCTCCTAAGTTTAAACCTCGGTTCATCGGCCCTTATAGAATATTGGAGATTCTTAATCCTGTTTCTTTCCGTTTGGACCTCCCTGCGTCCTTTTCCATTCATAACGTTTTTCATCGGTCGTTATTGCGCAGGTATGAGGTGCCTGTTGTACCTTCAGTTGAGCCTCCTGCTCCGGTGTTGGTTGAGGGTGAGTTGGAGTACGTTGTGGAGAAAATTTTGGACTCTCGTGTTTCCAGACGGAGACTCCAGTATCTGGTCAACTGGAAGGGTTACGGCCAGGAGGATAATTCTTGGGTCAATGCATCTGATGTTCATGCTTCTGATCTTGTTCGTGCCTTCCATAGGGCTCATCCTGGTCGCCCTGGTGGATCTGGTGAGGGTTCGGTGCCCCCTCCTTGAGGGGGGGGTACTGTTGTGAATTTGGATTCTGGGCTCCCCCGGTGGCCGCTTGTGGAATTGGACTTGTCATCCTCTTTCCTGTTTCACCTGGTTCCATCAGTAGTGGGTGTCGCTATTTAAGCTCATTTCTCTGGTGGTTTCTTGCCGGTCAACAATGTTATCTGATGCCTCTCAGTGCTTGTTCCTGCTTCTGACAACTACTAGATAAGTTGGACTTTTGTCCATGTTTCGTTTGCCTATTTGTTCCAGTTCACAGCTGAAGTTTTGTTACTGTGTCTGGAAAGCTCTCGTTGATCAGGGATTGCTACTCTGGTGTTATGAGTTAATGCCAGAGTTTAAGGTAATCTCTGGATGGTGTTTTGTTAGTGTTTTTCTGCTGACCATGAAAGTATACTATCTGTCTTCTGCTATCTAGTAAGCGGACCTCAAATTTGCTAAGACTATTTTCCTGCTGCGTTTGTTGTTTCATCTGAACTCACCGTCATTATATGTGGGGGGCTACTGTCTTCTTTGGAATATTTCTCTAGAGGTGAGCCAGGTCTTATATTTCCCTCTGCTAGCTATTTAGGTCTTAGGCCAGAGCTGGGCATCTAGCAATAAATAGGAAATGCTACCTGGCTATTTCTAGTTGCGCGGCAGGCTTAGTTCATGGTCAGTATAGTTCCATCTTCCGAGAGCTTGTCCCTCTATAGACTTGCTATGATCTCTGCTTGCAGAGATCATGACAGGGAGCCCTAGCTCGCCCTGCTCCCCTGGATACTTCTAATGGAGAAAATTGCTGGGATAACTGAAACTCCAGGCATACAAATATTCACTCACTGAGGAATGCAGCAGGGTGTGAAGGTAGGGGAATAAAGCAAAAAAGAGAAGGATAAGGAATTGCCACACATACGAACCAAACAGTCACATATAACTCCACCAACTCTCCTTCTCATATGTACTCCTCTCCCACCAATAGCCATGCAACAAATGCTAGGTCTGACGAGGATTAGTAACAGAGCCCAGATTATAAAAGGGAAAAGGAATGGCTAATCGAGCACAGCTGTGAGCACAGGAATTTCCAACATGGCAAATTAACCCCTGCTATGCCAGAAGAAATAAAGACATTTAAAATGAAAGTGAAGTGCTTCTTCTCAGCTCTGGAGTATGAGCAATCAGATGTTGTGGTCTTCTGGCTCCACACTGTCACGATAACCCCGTGACACAGCACTGTGGTTGTTCAATAGTAAATTAATCATCAAAAATACAAATTGTCTAATAATTGTGCATACAGTGTTTTGACTGGAGTAAGGCTATTTATGTGTGAATGAGCTATAGATATAGGCAGGACTGATAAGACAGACACTCCGCTCCCAGATTAGCAGATTGATCAGTATTAAAATACATTTCAATTATTTCCAAGTGCATTTCAATTAATGTATTGTCAAGAGAGACAAAGAAATTGAACGTGGACTTTGACAAAGCATTCACATTCTTGGCATAACCTATTGCATGCTTCATTAAATGCACTATTAAAATGTTTCACTATGCTATGCGGTTTAGAACACCTAACTCCAATTTCATTTTGCTTTTGACATATGGTACCAATCTCACCCATGACATTGGATATTATATGACATATGGTTCTAAAAAATGTTAATGCTGACTGAAAGTGTATGCAGTGAGAGAGATTTGACATTTACTGAAGTGGTCAATTTAACACTATAACCAGGGGGCTTGTTACTTGGCTTTAATTGCATTGACAATCAAAACTTTCTTATTTAGTACATTTTCTTCACTGTTGAAACGTCACCTTCTTGACTTATATAAGACTGAAATCAAGTCATTTCACAGGTTTCTTCACAGGTTTGTTTTGAACATGCATTTACTGGATTACTCTAATACCTAATTAATCCCTGCTATTCTGCTTACTGTATATGTGTTCAAAGTTATATATATACTGTATATATATATGTATAAAATCTGTGGAATTCGTTTAAAGGAGACAGCATACCATATGCCGCGTGCACATTAACCCCTTCATGACCTTGAGATTTTCCATTTTTCCGTGTTCGTTTTTCGCTCCCCTCCTTCCCAGAGCCATAACTTTTTTATTTTTCCATCAATTTGGCCATGTAAGAGCTTATTTTTTGCGGGACGAGTTGAACCACATCATTGGTTTTACCATGTCGTGTACTAGAAAACGGGAAAAAAAATTCCAAGTGCGGTGAAATTGCAAAAAAAGTGCAATCCCACATGTTCTGTCCATTCTAATGAAGGACAGGGTGTTCATATCATGCATTAAAGTTTTAGTACTATTAGTGTTTTGGTTTGTTGTGTTATAGCACCACCCAGTGGTGGTTAAATTTATAACCGGTGATTTTTAGTAATAATTAGAGTGTTGCATTGTAGGTTGCACCAAGGCATTTTGGGATGAGGAACCTCCATTTTCCCTCTGTGTTCTTCCTGGACACACATGTTCTTCTGCTGTGCTGGAAATACCTTACTTAGTTGCAATCCTGGTAAAGTTTATCCAGTAAGATCATTATCCCTGTTCTTGCAATGTAGTGTTGTACAGAATGTGATTAACTGTATAGCAGCCAGTTCACAGGAAATGTGATTACCAGGCACTTACTGTATGTAGTTATGTACATAGGTTGCATCATACTGTATACTTTGTTTGTCAGTTGTAAAGTATCAGCTGTGTCATTGTTTAGCCCAATACTTATATATGTAATTTGTATTCCTTTAGTTTTACCGCATTTTCAATACCTGTTACCAATAAACAAGTTAGACTACAGAGAACAGTCTGCATATTTGGAAGACAGAAGTGGTTTATGCTGTATGTTGGATCACACACCGTATCAATGTGTATGAAAACAGAACAGTAATACGGATGCTAGATGCTGACGATGACAGTAAAAGGAGGCTAGATGCCAGCAATAGCAAATACCACTTACGCAGCCGCTTGTACCACACCGCACTGCCTGCAGATACCGCAGCGGCCACCATACAGTCACAAGTACCGAGAGTGCAGCCCACCAAGCACAACACGTCTCAGTCCACGCTGAAGTCATTCCTACCCACTCTGAGACGTCCTACAGCCTGCAAACAGACACGAAATGTCTGCAAGTTGAGCATCTTCACTCGGGACGAGGTCCCAAATAAGCCGCTCTAGCAAGTCTTCCTCGAAAAGGTCTGTCACCCTCGCCCGTGCAGAAGCTGAGGCGGCGCAAGTAAGATCCTCCTTCGCTGCACAAGAGAGACAGTTAAAGTTAAGACAAGCAGAGCAAGAAGCAGAAAGAGCTCGCCTGCAAGCAGATAGGGAAGCAGAAAGAGCCCGCCTGCAAGCAGATAGAGAAGCAGAAAGAGCCCGCCAAGTAGCAGAAAGAGCCCGCCTGCAAGCAGAGCAAGAAGCAGAAAGAGTCCGCCTGCAAGGAAAGCAAGAAGCAGAAAGAGCCCGCCTGCAAAGCGATAGAGACGCAGATACAGCACGCCTGCGAGCAACTTTGGAAAGGCTCTCCGCTGAAAAAGAAGCAGCAGCCGCAATAGCCAAAGCTGAGTTCTTAGAAGCCGTGGAGTTTCCTGAATCTGAGCGAGACAGCGACGTACATGGACCAGACCTTGATCGACAGGACCCAGCCCAACGCGTCTCAGAATTTGTCCACCAACATCCTAAAATAGACGATAACTCTGATCCGTTACACCAACCAGCCTATACAGATTACCAGAAATCCTTCCTCCAAATGCCGGACTGGAAACAGGAAGGTACACCATGAAACGACGTCGACCACCACTACCATCTTACAGAACAGAAGGTACGGCCTTCTCCCAGACTGACAGGGACACCCTTCACCTCGGAACGGTTTTATACAGACTTTCCTAAGCCAGAAGCTCCTACCAGGTATGAGGACGCACCACACACACCGCATGACAACAGCACACCAGCTCATGTCGGCCCCGACTCAGCCACTATGAACTTTGCAAGGTTCTTTACCCGCCGGGAGCTGGTGACCAAGGGACTTGTAAAGTTCACTGATTGAGCTGAAAGCTATAGAGCATGGCGAGCTTCCTTCCAGAACGCCATCAGAGACTTGGATCTTTCCAGTAGTGAAGAGTTAGATCTACTGGTAAAGTGGCTTGGGAACGAGTCAGCTGAACACGCCAAAAGAATCAGGAACATTAACATAAAGTACCCACACACAGGACTTCGTATGGTGTGGGAGAGACTCGAAGAATGTTATGGGTCAATAGAAGCTATAGAAAATGCTTTGTATAAAAGAATTGATGATTTCCCCAAGATAGCAAATAAGGGTTATCAAAAGCTCAGGGAACTGAGTGACTTGTTAATGGAGGTACATGCTGCTCAGGCAGAAGGTGACCTACCAGGGTTGGCATTCCTGGACACTGCCAGAGGTGTCAACCCGATTGTCCAAAAGCTCCCTTACAACTTACAAGAAAAGTGGCTCAGTCATGGGTCCTGTTACAAACAGGCTCATAAGGTACCATTTCCTCCTTTCAGGGTGTTTGTAGACTTTGTTGCTCAGCAGGCTAAAGTTAGAAATGACCCCAGTTTCGATTTCACTATGTCATGTACCACTGCCTCTGGTGTAAAACCCAGTAAAACACCAGTGGCAGTCCACAAAACTAATGTTACCTCCACAGGTCTTCCTTACAGGGCAAGTAAGTCCTCTCCAGAAGAGGACAAACCACAGGATCTCAGCAAACACTGCCCCCTACACACGAAACCTCATCCTCTACTAAAATGTAGAGCCTTCAGGGAGAAGTCTCCAGAAGACCGTAAGAATTTCCTAAAGGAAAACAAGATATGCTTCAGATGCAGCAAGACGACCTCACACTTCACCAAGAACTGTGAAACCAGTGTGAAATGCGCAGAATGTAGTAGTGTGGAGCACAACACAGCCTTACACCCTGGACCACCCTCAGGGGTATCGTCTCGAGTAGAAGAGTCTGCCGAAAAACAGATGGACACTGACATAGACACCCCAGTGGTCACTTCTCAGTGTACAGAGATCTGCAAGGAACTTGTAGCAGGAAGATCCTGCTCGAAGATCTGTCTTGTCAGAGTATTCCCAACGAGCCAACGGGATAAGGCAATCAAGGTATATGTAATCTTGGATGATCAGAGCAACAGGTCTCTAGCTAAGTCCTTTCTCTTCGACACCTTCAACATTGCTGGTCCCGGCTCTCCGTACTCCTTGAAGACGTGTGCAGGTACTGTCGAGACGGTGGGGAGAAAAGCGACCGGATTCAAAGTAGAGTCTATGGCCCTGCTTATCCTTGCCATCAATACTGGAGTGCAACCAAATTCCCGACAACAGGTCTGAGATACCTACACCAGAGGTAGCAGCTCACCATACCCACTTGAAATGTATAGCTCAACTGATACCGGAGCTTGACCAAGGAGTGCCTATCGTCTTACTCCTCGGAAGAGACATACTACGGGTCCACAAGGCTAGAGGACAGATTAACAGCCCACAAAATGCTCCATATGCTCAGAGACTTGACCTAGGATGGGTCATTGTGGGAGACGTCTGTTTGGGTGGAGCACACAGGCCGACATCAGTCAACAGCATGCTCACCAATACCCTCGAGAATGGACGTCCATCTCTCTTCCAGCCATGCGAGAGCAGTTTCCTGATTAAAGAATTGCCACACAATGCCCCTCCACCTTGTCCTTTAGCTGATCCTTCCTGTGAAGACCATGCATGCGACGGTGAGGAAGATCATATAGGATGCACAGTTTTCCACAGGACAAGAGAAGACAACCAGGTAGCAACGTCCATAGAGGACAGACTGTTCTTGGACATCATGGAGCGAGAGATAGTAAGAGATGAATCAAAGAGTTGGGTCGCACCTTTACCATTCAAACCACAGAGGCAACGCTTACCCAACAACAGAGAACTTGTCTACAGTCGATTTGTCTCCCTTACACGCAAACTGCAGAAGGTATCAGAAACAAGAGAACACTTCTTTACCTTCATGGAGAGAATTTTCCAGAGTGGCCACATGGAAATTGCACCTGTACTTCAAGATTCCGAGGAATGTTGGTACTTACCTATTTTCGGCGTGTATCATCAGAAGAAACCAGGTCAGATAAGAGTGGTATTTGACTCAAGTGCCAGATACAAAGGTGTTTCTTTACACGACGTCTTTCTGTCTTGTCCAGACCTCAACAACAGACTTCTGGGAGTACTTCTTCGTTTCCGCAAAGATGCAGTAGCATTTATGGCCGACATACAACAGATGTTTCACTGCTTCCTTGTTAAAGAAGAACACAGAAACTACTTGAGGTTTTTCTGGTACCGCGATAATGACCCCTACAAGGACATCGTGGAATATCGTATGAAGGTACACATCTTCGGGAACAGCCCTTCTCCTGCCATCGCTATCTATGGCCTTAGACATTCAGCCAGAGACGGTGAAGCAAAGTATGGATCGGATGTAAGATCGTTTGTGGAAAAGGATTTCTACGTAGATGACTGCCTGAAATCCACACCCACAGATAAGTAGGCAGTCAGTCTCCTGAAAAGGGCTCAAGAAATGCTTGCTTCATCCAATTTGAGGTTGCACAAAATTGCTTCGAATAGCCAAAAATTAATGGCAGCCTTTCCCTTTCAACATTACTCTACATTACTCTACCGATTTAAAAGACTTGGATTTAAGCATGGACTCCCTTCCCATGCAGTGGCGCCTGGGTTTACTCTGGGATTTGAAAAAGGATGCATTCACCTTCCAGATCAGTGAAGAAGAGATACCCATCACGCGTAGAGGCTTCCTGTCCATTGTAAACAGCTTGTACGATCCTTTGGGATTTATAACCCCTGTAACTATCCAAGGTAAAATGATGTTGAGAAACTTCACCCAAGAGACATCCGATTGGGATGATCCACTTCTCTGCGAGAAAAGAGACTTGTGGGTAAGATGGAAGAACTCTTTAGAAGCCCTGTCAAGTCTCTACGTGGCACGACCATATGCTTCTGTACTATCAACAGAAATCAAGATGCAAAGGCTCTGTATCTTCTGCGATGCCTCAACCAAAGCAATTGCAGCAGTGGCATATTTGAAAACTTCTGACATCAACGAACAATGCCACGTAAGGCTTGTTATGAGCCGGACAAAACTGGCCCCACTCTGTGAACACACAGTACCCAGACTGGAACTCTGTGCAGCTGTGCTAGCAGTAGAGTTAGCTGAGCTTATCTCGACAGAAATGGACCTGGAAGTCAAAGAAGTCGAGTTCTACACTGACAGCAAGGTAGTGTTGGGGTACATTTGCAATGAAACTCGTTGCTTTTATGTCTATGTCAGCAATCGGGTGCTAAGGATCAGGAGATCCACCGACCCTAAACAGTGGCATTATGTGTCCACACACCACAATCCTGCGGACCGCGCAACCAGATCCGTTGAAGCAAGACATCTTAAGGACACAACCTGGTTTACTGGCCCTACATTCTTATGCCATTCGACGCCATACACTGACGAGTCAAACACCTTTGAACTGGTAGATCCAGAGTCAGATGAGGCAATCCGCCCTCAGGTATCCGTTCTACATACGATGACTAACAACAATCACCTCAAATCCCACCGTTTCAACAGGTTCTCAACTTGGAACTTGCTTGTTCGTGCCCTCGTTTGTTTAATTTATGTGGCTCGATCCTACAAGTCAACGTCACCCGCCGTTCAGAAGCCTTGCAAAGGTTGGCACCACTGCAAGCTTGCCTGTACTGTTCCAAACATGGAAAATGCCAAGAACGTTATAATTCGTACAATACAACATGAATGTTACGCCAAAGAAATAGATAACCTCAATAAAGGTCAACCTGTTTCTAGAGACAGTGTTTTGAAGAAACTTGATCCAATCATCGACCAAGATGGGCTACTAAGAATTGGAGGTCGTCTTCAAGAAGCTGAAGTGGAATTTGGGGAGAAGCACCCTGTGATAATTCCTGGACATCATCATGTCACGACCCTGCTTGTGCAACACCACCATGTCTTGGTGAAACATCAGGGCTGACTGTTTACCGAAGGAAATCTACAAACTGCTGGACTATGGATAGTTGGAGCAAAGCGATGCATGAGTAAACTAATTTACAATTGCGTGATTTGTCGCAAACTCCGTGGCGGGACTCAAAAGCCGAAGATGGCCAATCTCCCATTGGACAGACTTAGTACAGAACCTCCTTTTACCAACGTCGGACTGGACGTATTCGGCCCATGGTCTGTGGTTGCACAGCACACTAGAAGAGTCCAAGCCAACGCCAAACGCTGGGCGGTTATGTTCACCTGTATGTCCATCAGAGCAGTCCACATTGAAGTAATTGAGTCCATGGACACTTCAGGGTTTTTTAAATGCACTCCGGCGTTTCATCGCCATCAGAGGCCCAGTGAAGCACATACGCTCCGATAAAGGTACCAACTTTGTAGGAGCAGTGAAAGAACTTCAAATTCCTTCCAACCTAGACACCACCAGTGTGGAAAGATACCTGAGTGAGCAGGGATGCACCTGGACTTTCAATCAGCCACACTCTTCTCACATAGGGGGTGCTTGGGAGAGGATGATAGGAATGGCACGCAGAATCCTTGATTCCATTTTCTTGCAAGCAGGTAACGCAAGACTCACACCTGAAAGTTTGACCACATTCCTGGCAGAAGTTTCGGCCATCATTAATACTAGACCATTGACTTCACTTTCTAGTGGCTCTG
Organism: Ranitomeya variabilis; assembly: GCF_051348905.1. Classification (NCBI taxonomy): domain Eukaryota; kingdom Metazoa; phylum Chordata; class Amphibia; order Anura; family Dendrobatidae; genus Ranitomeya; species Ranitomeya variabilis. Next base: position 533,155,601 of record NC_135236.1, read on the forward strand.
AGGATCCGACCATTCTCACTCCTGCCATGTTGCTTAGTCAGAAAGCCAGCATCCTCAGCGCTCCACCTGGAGATTTCAGCAACAAGGACCTTTACAGACGACAATGGAGACAAGTGCAAAGTCTCTCCAATACCTTCTGGGACAGATGGAGGAAGCAGTACCTCTCCACCTTACAACCAAGGAAGAAGTGGCAGACCGACAAACCAAACATCAAAACCGGTGATGTCGTTCTCATGAAAGACAGCCAGTCTCACCGTAATGATTGGCCACTAAGCCTCATCACTAAAATATTCCCAAGCAAAGATGGGAAGGTGCGTAAGGTTGAGGTCAAAGTAGGCAAGTCCGGGGAGAGTAAACTATTCCTCAGACCAGTTGCGGAACTTGTCTTACTGTTGATGCCAAGCGGGGAGTGTTCTGTCCATTCTAATGAAGGACAGGGTGTTCATATCATGCATTAAAGTTTTAGTACTATTAGTGTTTTGGTTTGCTGTGTTATATGTTGTGAATTCTGCTTTTGGGTTCCCTCCGGTGGTGGTAGGTGGTAATGCAGTTGCCCTGAGTTGCAGTCCTGGTCAGGTGTTTCTGCTGATTGCAGCTCTGACTGGGGTATTTAGGTGTGCAGGATTTATTAGTCCTTGCCAGTTGTCAATTGTTGTTGGGAGGTGTTGGACCTCTGCCTGGTTCCTCCTGCCTTTCTGCCAAATCAGCAAAGATAAGTGTCTGGTTTTTTTTCTGTGGCACACATGCTGTGTGCTTCATGATTCAGTGCTATTCTTGTGTTTTCTTGTCCAGCTTAGATTGTGTCAGTATTTTCTCAGTCTTGTTGGATACTCTGGGGTTGCAAATATTCATTCCACGTCTTTAGTTAGATTGTGGAATTTTTTGTATTATCTGCTGTGGATATTTTTTGAAGGGTTTTAATACTGACCGCCTAGTATTCTGTCCTATCCTTTCCTATTTAGCGAGAGTGGCCTCTTTTGCTAAATCTTGTTTTCTACCTGCGTGTGTCTTTTCTTCTCCTACTCACAGTCAATATTCGTGGGGGCTGCCTATCCTTTGGGGTTCTGCTCTGAGGCAAGGTAGTATTCCTATTTCCATCTATAGGGGTATTTAGTCCTCCGGCTGTGTCGAGGTGTCTAGGGTTTGTTAGGCACACCCCACGGCTACTTCTAGTTGCGGTGTTAGTTCAGGATCTGCGGTCAGTATAGTTTCCACCTACTCCAGAGAAAGTTTCATGCGGCTCCAAGGTCACCGGATCATAACAGTACAACTGGCCCATAATGAGTTAAATGCATCTCTGAAGAAGGGAAGAAAGATGTTGAGTCATTTTTTTTCTGTAGTCTGTTTTGTCTTTTTTTCCCTCTTTATCTATGGGTGGCTGAGGAGTCTTGTGCTAGCATGGATGTTCAGGAATTAGCTTCTCGTGTAGACCAGCTTGCTGCTAGGGTACAGGGTATTTCTGATTATATTGTTCAGACTCCTGTTTTAGAACCGAAGATTCCTACTCCTGATTGGTTTTTTGGTGACAGGTCCAAATTTTTATGTTATGTGACACCAAATAGTTAATAAATAACATTTCCCACATGTCTACTTTACATCAGCTCAATTTTGGAAACAATTATTTTTTTTGCTAGGAAGTTATAAGGGTTAAAATTTGACCAGTGATTTCTCATTTTTACAACAAAATTTACAAAACCATTTTTTTAGGGACCACCTCACATTTGAAGTCAGTTTGAGGGTTCTATATGGCTGAAAATACCCAAAAGTGACACCATTCTAAAAACTGCACCCCTCAAGGTGCTCAAAACCACATTCAAGAAGTTTATTAACCCTTCGGGTGTTTCACAGCAGCAGAAGCAACATGGAAGGAAAAAATGAACATTTAACTTTTTAGTCACAAAAATGATCTTTTAGCGAAATTTTTTTTATTTTCCCAAGGGTAAAAGGAGAAACTGGACCACGAACGTTGTTGTCCAATTTGTCCTGAGTACGCTGATACCTCATATGTGGGGGTAAACCACTGTTTGGGCGCACGGCAGGGCTCGGAAGGGAAGGAGCGCCATTTGACTTTTTCAATGAAAAATTGGCTCCAATCTTTAGCGGACACCATGTCGCGTTTGGAGAGCCCCCGTGTGCCTAAACATTGGAGCTCCCCCACAAGTGACCCCATTTTGGAAACTAGACCCCCCAAGGAACTTATCTAGAAGCATAGTGAGCACTTTAAACTCTCAGGTGCTTCACAAATTGATCCGTAAAAATGAAAAAGTACTTTTTTTTCACATAAAATTTCTTTTAGCCTTAATTTTTTCATTTTCACATGGGCAACAGGATAAAATGGATCCTAAAATTTGTTGGGCAATTTCTCCTGAGTATGTTGATACCTCATATGTGGGGGTAAACCACTGTTTGGGTGCACGGCAAGGCTCGGAAGGGGAGGCGTGCCATTTGACTTTTTGAATGGAAAATTAGCTCCAATCGTTAGCGGACACCATGTCGCGTTTGGAGAGCCCCTGTGTGCCTAAACATTGGATCTCCCCTACAAGTTACCCAATTTTGGAAACTAGACCCCCAAAGGAACTTATCTAGATGCATAGTGAGCACTTATAACCCCCAGGTGCTTCACAGAAGTTTATAACGCAGAGCCATGAAAATAAAAAATAATTTTTCTTTCCTCAAAAATGATTTTTAGCCCAGAATTTTTTATTTTCCCAAGGGTAATAGGAGAAATTGGACCCCAAATGTTGTTGTCCAGTTTGTCCTGAGTACGATAATACCCCATATGTGGGGGTAAACCACTGTTTGGGCGCACGGCAGGGCTCGGAAGGGAAGGCACGCCATTTGGCTTTTTGAATGGAAAATTAGCTCCAATCATTAGCGGACACCATGTCACGTTTGGAGAGCCCCTGTGTGCCTAAACATTGGAGCTCCCGCACAAGTGACCCCATTTTGGAAACTAGACCTCCCAAGGAACTAATCTAGATGTGTGGTGAGCACTTTGAACCCCCAAGTGCTTCGCAGAAGTTTATAACGCAGAGCCGTGAAAATAAAAAATAATTTTTCTTTTCTCAAAAATGATTTTTTAGCCCACAATTTTTTATTTTCCCAAAGGTAACAGGAGAAATTGGACCCCAAAAGTTGTTGTCCAGTTTCTCCTGAGTACGCTGATACCCCATATGTGGGGGTAAACCACTGTTTTGGCACACGTCGGGGTTCGGAAGGGAAGTAGTGACGTTTTTAAATGCAGACTTTGATGGAATGCTCTGCGGGCGTCAGGTTGCGTTTGCAGAGCCCCTGATGTGCCTAAACAGTAGGAACTCCCCACAAGTGACTCCAGTTTGAAAACTAGACCCCCAAGGGAACTTATCTAGATGTGTGGTGAGCACTTTGAACCCCCAAGCGCTTCACAGAAGTTTATAACGCAGAGCCGTGAAAATAATAAATGTGTTTCCTTTCCTCAAAAATATTTTTTTAGCCCAGAATTTTTTATTTTCTCAAGGGTAACAGGAGAAATTGGACCCCAATATTTGTTGCCCAGTTTGTTGTGAGTACGCTGATACCCCATATGTGGGGGTAAACCACTGTTTGGGCACACGTCAGGGCTCGGAAGGGAAGTAGTGACATTTGAAATGCAGACTTTGATGGAATGGTCTGCGGGCGTCACATTGCATTTGCAGAGCCCCTGATGTGCCTAAACAGTAGAAACACCCCACAAGTGACCCCATTTTAGAAACTAGACCCCCCAAGGAACTTATCTAGATGTGTGATGAGCACTTTCAACCCCCAAGTGCTTCACAGAAGTTTATAACGCAGAGCCGTGAAAATAAAAAATCATTTTTCTTTCCTCAAAAAAGATGTTTTAGCAAGTAATTTTTTATTTTTGCAAGAGTAACAGGAGAAATTGGACCCCAACAGTTGTTGCCCAGTTTGTCCTGAGTACGCTGGTACCCCAAATGTGGGGGTAAACCACTGTTTGGGCGCATGTCGGGGCTTGGAAGGGAGGGAGCACCATTTGACTTTTTGAATGCAAGATTGGCTGGAATCAATGGTGGCGCCATGTTGCGTTTGCAGAGCCCCTGATGTGCCTAAACAGTGGATACCCCTCAATTCTAACTTCAACACTAACCCCAACACACCCCTAATCCTAATCCCAACTGTAGCCATAACCCTAATCCCAACCCTAACCCCAACACACCCCTAACCACAACCCTAACCCCAACACACCCGTAACCCTAATTCCAACCCTAATCCGAACCCTAATCCCAACCCTAACCCTAATCCCAACCCTAACCACAACTGTAACCCCAACACACCCCTAACCCTATCCGTAACCCTAACCACAAGCCTATTCTTAACCCTATTTCCAACCCTAGCCCTAATTCCAACCCTAACCCTAAGGGTATGTGCCCACGTTGCGGATTCGTGTAAGATTTTTCCGCACGATTTTTGAAAAATCTGCAGGTAAAAGGCACTGCGTTTTACCTGCGGATTTACAGCAGATTTCCAGTGTTTTTTTGTGCGGATTTCACCTGCGGATTCCTATTGAGGAACAGGTGTAAAACGCTGCGGAATCTGCACAAAGAATTGACATGCTGCGGAAAATACAACGCAGCGTTTCTGCACGGAATTTTCCGCACCATGGGCACAGCGGATTTGGTTTTCCATAGGTGTACATGGTACTGTAAACCTGATGGAAAACTGCTACGAATTCACAGCGGCCAATCCGCTGCAGATCCGCGGCCAATCCGCTGCGGATCCGCGGCCAATCCGCTGCGGATCCGCGGCCAATCCGCTGCGGATCCGCAGCCAAATCCGCACATGCCATAACCCTAACCCTACCCCTAACCCTAACCCTACCTGTAACCCTAACCCTACCCCTAACCCTAACCCTACCCGTAACCCTAACCCTAGTTCTAACCCTAACCCTAGTGGAAAAAGAAAAAAAAAATATATATATTTTCTTTATTTTATTATTGTCCCTACCTATGGGGGTGATAAAGGGGGGGGTTTATTTATTATTTTTTTTATTTCGATCGCTGTGATAGAACCTATCACAGCGATCAAAATGTACTTTTAACGAATCTGCCGACTGGCAGATTCGGCGGGCGCACTGAGCATGCGCCCGCCATTTTGGAAGATGGCGGCGCCCAGCGAGGAGGCGGACGGACACCGGGAGCCTCGGTGAGTATAAGGGGGGGGAGATCGGGGCACGGGGGGGGCGTTGGAGCACAGGGGGGTGGCATAGCAGCACGGGGGGAGCGGGCAGGAGCACGGGGCAGCGGAGCACAGGACCGAGGGGACCGGACCCCATAACGGAGCACTGGGGGGGCGATCGGTGGGGTGGGGGGGGGTCACATTAGTGTTTCCAGCCATGTTCGATGATATTGCAGCATCGGCCATGGCTGGATTGTAATATTTCACCAGTTTTTCAGGTGAAATATTACAAATCGCTCTGATTGGCAGTTTCACTTTCAACAGCCAATCAGAGCGATCGTAGCCACGGGGGGGTGAAGCCACCCCCCCTGGGCTGAAGCACCACTCCCCCTCTCCCTGCAGATCGGGTAAAATAGGAGTTAACCCCTTCACCCGATCTGCAGGGACGCGATCATTCCATGATGCCACATAGGCGTCATGGGTCGGATTGGCACGGGTTTTCATGACGCCTACGTGGCGTCATGGGTCGGGAAGGGGTTAAAAACAATTGTAAACTGTTTTTTGCTTTGAGACCTCTATCCTCCAGTGATTCCATTCAGCAGGTTAAAATCGTCATCTCCCTGCTGCGTGGTGATCCACAGGATTGGGCATTTTCCCTAGAATCTGGGAATCCTGCTTTGCTTAATGTAGACTCCTTTTTTCAGGCTTTAAAATTATTATATGATGAACCGAATTCTGTGGATCAAGCGGAGAAGACCTTGTTGGCCTGTCTCAGGGTCAAGAGGCGGCAGAATTGTATTGTCAGAAATTTAGAAAATGGTCTGTGTTGACTAAATGGAATGATGATGCTTTGGTGGCAATTTTCAGAAAGGGTCTTTCTGAATCCGTTAAAGATGTTATGGTGGGGTTTCCCACGCCTTCCGGTCTGAGTGATTCTATGTCTCTGGCCATTCAGATTGATCGGCGCTTGCGGGAGCGTAGAACTGTGCGCATTGTGGCGTCGTCCTCAGAGCCAATTCCTGAGCCAATGCAGTGTGATAGGATTCTGTCTAGGACAGAACGACAAGGACTCAGACGTCAGAATAGGTTGTGTTATTATTGTGGCGACGCTTCTCATGTCATTTCAGTCTGCCCTAAGTGGACAATAGGGATCGCTAGTTCATTTACCATCAGTACTGTGCAACCTAAATTTCTGTTATCGGTGTCCTTGATCTGCTCATTGTCATCATTTTCTGTCATGGCGTTTGTGGATTCAGGCGCCGCCTTGAACTTAATGGATTTTGAGTTTGCCAGGCGTTGCGGTTTTCCCTTGCAGCCTTTGCAGAACCCTATTCCTTTAAGGGGGATTGATGCTACACCTTTGTCTAAAAATAAGCCTCAGTTTTGGACACAGGTGACCATGCACATGGCGCCAGCCCATCAGGAAGATTGTCGATTTCTGGTGTTGCATAATTTGCATGATGTTATCGTGCTGGGTTTTCCGTGGTTGCAGGTACATAATCCTGTGTTGGATTGGAAGTCTATGTCTGTGACTAGTGTTGAGCATTCCGATACCGCAAGTATCGGGTATCGGCCGATATTTGCGGTATTGGAATTCCGATACCGAGATCCGATACTTTTGTGATATCGGGAATCGGTATCGGGATCGATATTAATGTGTAAAATAAAGAATAAAAATAAAAAATATTGATATACTCACCTCTCCGACGCAGCCTGGACCTTACCGATGTAACCGTCAGCTTCCGTTCCTAAGAATGAGCGCTTGAAAGACCTTAGATGACGTCGCGGCTTGTGATTGGTCGCGTGGCAGTCACGTGACCGCTCACGCGACCATTCACAGGCCGCGACATCATCTAAGGTCTTTCAAGCGCTCATTCTTAGGAACGGAAGCTGCTGGTTACATCGGTAAGGTCCAGGCTGCGTCGGAGAGGTGAGTATATCAATATTTTTTATTTGTATTCTTTATTTTACACATTAATATGGATCCCAGGGCCTGAAGGAGAGTTTCCTCTCCTTCACACCCTGGGAACCATACAGGATACCTTCCGATACTTGGTGTCCCATTGACTTGAATTGGTATCAGGTATTGGTATCGGCGATATCCGATACTTTTCGGGTATCGGCCGATACTATCCGATACCGATACTTTCAAGTATCGGACAGTATCGCTCAACACTATCTGTGACTAGTTGGGGTTGTCAGGGGGTTCATAATGATGTTCCTTTGATGTCAATCTCCTCTTCTTCCTCTTCTGAAATTCCAGAGTTTTTGTCTGATTTTCAGGATGTATTCGATGAGCCCAAGTCCAGGTCCCTTCCACCGCACAGGGACTGTGATTGTGCGATTGACTTGATTCCAGGCAGTAAGTTTCCTAAGGGCCGACTTTTCAACCTGTCTGTGCCTGAACATACCGCCATGCGGAGTTAGTTGGAGTTATGTTAAGGAGTCTTTGGAGAAAGGGCATATTCGGCCATCTTCTTCACCGTTGGGAGCGGGATTTTTTTCGTTGCTAAGAAGGATGGCTCTTTGAGACCTTGTATTGATTATCGCCTCTTGAATAAGATCACGGTCAAGTTTCAATACCCTTTACCTTTGCTTTCTGATTTGTTTGCTAGGATTAAGGGGGCTAGTTGGTTTACTAAGATTGACCTTCGGGGGGCATATAATCTTGTTCGTATTAAACAGGGTGATGAATGAAAAACTGAGTTTAATACGCCCGAAGGCCATTTTGAATACCTTGTGATGCTATTTGGGCTCACTAATGCTCCATCGGTTTTTCAATCCTTCATGCATGATATCTTCCGGACTTATATTGATAAATTCTTGATTGTATATTTGGACGATATTTTGATTTTTTCCGATGATTGGGAGTCTCATGTGGAACAGGTCAGGATGGTATTTCAGATCCTTCATGACAATGCTTTGTTTGTGAAGGGGTCTAAGTGCCTCTTTGGGGTGCAGAAGGTTTCTTTTTTGGGCTTCATTTTTTCTCCCTCATCTGTGGAGATGGATCCGGTTAAGGTTCAGGCCATTTATGATTGGATTCAACCCACATCCGTGAAGAGCCATCAGAAATTTTTGGGTTTTGCAAATTTTTATCATCGTTTCATTGCTAATTTCTCCAGCGTGGTTAAACCCTTGACCGATTTGACGAAGAAAGGCTCCGATGTGGCGAATTGGTCCTCTGCGGCTGTCTCTGCCTTTCAGGAGCTTAAACGCCAATTTACTTCTGCTCTGGTGTTGCGCCAACTGGATGTTTCCCTTCCGTTTCAGGTTGAGATTTACGCCTCTGAGATTGGGGCAGGGGCCGTTTTGTCTCAGAGGGATTCTGTGGGTTCCTTGATGAAACCGTGTGCCGTCTTCTCCCGCAAGTTTTCGCCTGCTGAACGCAATTATGATGTCGGCAATCGGGAGTTGTTGGCTATGAAGTGGGCGTTTGAGGAGTGGCGACATTGGCTTGAGGGAGCTAAGCATCGTATTGTGGTCCTGACTGATCATAAGAATTTGATTTACCTCGAGTCTGCCAAACGGCTGAGTCCTAGACAGGCTCGATGGTCCTTGTTTTTTTCCCGTTTTGATTTCGTGGTTTTGTATCTTCTGGGTTCTAAGAATATTAAGGCTGATGCCCTTTCTAGGAGTTTTTTGCCTGATTCTCCTGAGGTCCTTGTACCGGTCGGCATTCTGAAAGAAGAGGTGGTCCTTTCTGCCATTTCCCCTGATTTACGGCGGGTTCTTCAGGAATTTCAGGCTGACAGACCTGACCGCTGTCCTGTGGGGAAATTGTTTGTTCCTGACAGATGGACTAATAGAGTGATTTCTGAGGTTCACTGTTCCGTGTTGGCTGGTCATCCTGGTATTTTTGGTACCAGAGATTTGGTTGGTAGGTCCTTTTGGTGGCCTTCCTTGTCGCGTGATGTGCGTTCTTTTGTGCAGTCCTGTGGGACTTGTGCGCGGGTCAAGCCTTGTTGTTCCCGTGCTAGTGGGTTACTTTTGCCATTGCCGGTCCCTGAGAGGCCCTGGACGCATATTTCTATGGATTTTATTTCTGATCTTCCGGTTTCCCAGAGGATGTCGGTTATCTGGGTTGTTTGTGACCGGTTTTCTAAGATGGTTCATTTGGTGCCTTTGCCTAAATTGCCTTCCTCTTCAGATTTGGTTCCGTTGTTTTTTCAGCATGTGGTTCGTTTGCATGGTATTCCGGAGAATATTGTGTCCGACAGAGGTTCCCAGTTTGTTTCTAGGTTTTGGCGGGCCTTTTGTGCTAGGCTGGGCATTGATTTGTCTTTTTCTTCTGCATTTCATCCTCAGACAAATGGCCAGACCGAGCGAACTAATCAGACCTTGGAGACCTATTTGAGATGCTTTGTGTCTGCTGATCAGGATGATTGGGTGGCCTTTTTGCCATTGGCCGACTTTGCCCTTAATAATCGGGCTAGTTCAGCTACTTCGGTTTCGCCTTTCTTTTGTAATTTTGGTTTTCATCCTTGTTTTTCTTCTGGGCAGGTTGAGCCTTCTGACTGTCTTGGTGTGGATTCTGTGGTTGACAGGTTGCAGCAGATTTGGGCTCAAGTGGTGGACAATTTGGTGTTGTCTCAGGAGGAGGCTCAACGTTTTGCTAACCGTCGTTGGTGTGTTGGTTCCCGGCTTCGGGTTGGGGATCTGGTTTGGTTGTCTTCCCGTCATGTTCCTATGAAGGTTTCTTCCCCTAAGTTTAAGCCTCGGTTTATTGGTCCTTATAGGATTTCTGGGATTATTAATCCGGTGTCTTTTTGATTGGCGCTTCCGGCCTCTTTTGCTATCCATAATGTCTTCCATAGATCTTTATTGCGGAAATATGTGGTGCCCGTTGTTCCCTCTGTTGATCCTCCGGCCCCTGTGTTGGTTGATGGGGAGTTGGAGTATGTGGTTGAGAAGATTTTGGATTCTCGTTTTTCGAGGCGGAGGCTTCAGTACCTTGTCAAATGGAAGGGTTATGGCCAGGAGGATAATTCTTGGGTTTTTGCTTCTGATGTCCATGCTGCTGATTTGGTCTGTGCCTTTCATCTGGCTCGTCCTGATCTGCCTGGGGGCGCTGGTGAGGGTTCGGTGACCCCTCCTCAAGGGGGGGGTACTGTTGTGAATTCTGCTTTTGGGTTCCCTCCGGTGGTGGTAGGTGGTAATGCAGTTGTCCCTGAGTTGCAGTCCTGGTCAGGTGCTTCTGCTGATTGCAGTTCTGACTGGGGTATTTAGGTGTGCAGGATTCATTAGTCCTTGCCAGTTGTCAATTGTTGTTGGGAGGTGTTGGACCTCTGCCTGGTTCCTAGTGCCTTTTTTCTCAGTCTTGTTGGATTCTCTGGGGTTGCAGATATTCATTCCACGTCTTTAGTTAGATTGTGGAATTTTTTGTATTATCTGCTGTGGATATTTTTTGAAGGGTTTTAATACTGACCGCCTAGTATTCTGTCCTATCCTTTCCTATTTAGCGAGAGTGGCCTCTTTTGCTAAATCTTGTTTTCTACCTGCGTGCGTCTTTTCTTCTCCTACTCACAGTCAATATTCGTGGGGGCTGCCTATCCTTTGGGGTTCTGCTCTGAGGCAAGGTAGTATTCCTATTTCCATCTATAGGGGTATTTAGTCCTCCGGCTGTGCCGAGGTGTCTAGGGTTTGTTAGGCACACCCCATGGCTACTTCTAGTTGCGGTGTTAGTTCAGGATCTGCGGTCAGTATAGTTTCCACCTACTCCAGAGAAAGTTTCATGCGGCTCCAAGGTCACCGGATCATAACAGTTATAGCACCACCCAGTGGTGGTTAAATTTATTACCGGTGTTTTTTTAGTAATAATTAGTGTTGCATTGTGGGTTGCACCAAGGCATTTTGAGATGAGGAACCTCCATTTTCCCTCTGTGTTCTTCCTGGACACACATGGTCTTCTGCTGTGCTGGAAATACCTTACTTAGTTGCCATCCTGGTAAAGTTTATCCAGTAAGATCATTATCCCTGTTCTTGCAATGTAGTGTTGTACAGAATGTGATTAACTGTATAGCAGCCAGTACACAGGAAATGTGATTACCAGGCACTTACTGTATGTAGTTATGTACATAGGTTGCATCATACTGTATACTTTCTTTGTCAGTTGTAAAGTATCAGCTGTGTGATTGTTTAGCCCAATACTTATATATGTCATTTGTATTCCTTTAGTTTTACCGCATTTTCAATACCTGTTACCAATAAACAAGTTAGACTACAGAGAACAGTCTGCTTATTTGGAAGACAGAAGTGGTTTATGCTGTATGTTTGATCACACACCGTATCAACGTGTATGAAGACAGAACACCACACTTGTTTTTTGTTTGGCTTTTTTGCTAGGTTCACTAAATGCTAAAACTGACCTGCTGTTATGATTCTCCAGGTCAGTACGAGTTCATAGACACCTAACATGACTAGGTTATTTTTTATCTAAGCGGTGAAAAAAATTTCCAAACTTTGCTACAAAAAAAAAAAAAATTGCGCCATTTTCCGATACTCATAGAGTCTCCATTTTTCATGATCTGGGGTCGGGTGAGGGCTTATTTTTTGTGTGCCGAGCTGGCATTTTTAATGATACCATTTCGGTGCAGATACGTTCTTTTGATCACCCCTTAATTCCATTTTAATGCAATGTCGCTGCAACCAAAAAAAATGTAATTCTGACGTTTCAAATTTTTTTCTCACTACGCCGTTTAGCGATCAGGTTAATGCTTGTTTCTTCTTGATAGATCGGGCGATTCTGAACTCGGCGATACCAAATATGTGTAGGTTTGATTATTTTTTATTGATTCATTTTGAATGGGGCAATAGGGGGGTGATTTAAACTTTTATATTTTTTTATTTTTTTCACATTTTTTTTAACTTTTTTTTTTACTTTTGCCATGCTTCAATAGCCTCCATGGGAGGCTAGAAGTAGGCACAACACGATTGGCTCTGCTACATAGCATTAATATGATGTTCGGTGCTATGTATCAGAAATGCAGGTGTGCTGTGAGCGCCGACCACAGGGTGATCAGGGGATCAGTAACCATAGAGGTCTCAAGGACCTCTATGGTTACTATTCTGAAGCATCGTCGACCTCCGATCATGTGACGGCCGTAAGCGCCGGTTAAATGCTGCTGTCTGCGTTTGACAGCGGCATTTAACTAGTTTATAGCGGCGGGTGAATCGCGATTTCACCCGCCGCTATTGCGGGTACATGTCAGCTGTTCAAAACAGCTGACATGTCCCGGCTTAGATGCGGGCTCACCGCGGAGCCCTGCATCAAAGCAGGGGATCTGACCTCGGACATACTATCCCGTCCGAGGTCAGAAAGGGGTTAAAGGGAATCTGTCACCATATAGACTGCCATAGACTGCTGAAGAAAGTCCTTCCTGTATGTCTCATAACAGATGCCTTATTGCTGAGAAATAATCTTTTATCACTTTATATAAGTGACCTCTTCCAGGCCGAAACAAGTAATCAACACAGAACAGGAGAAATGAAATTTGTCTTCTTGCAAACACATTTTTTGCTTCTTTCTCTGCTCTGCTGTATTGCTACAATATTACAACCCTGCCTGCCTGTGAGATGGACGCTGGAGCTGAGAGGAATCTGCAGATGTGTCAGGTATAATCACACGCAGCTCGGCAGTGAGATCAGGAGAGCAGAGGGCGGCTATCACATATCACACTGGTAACACTGGTAAGGCCTCTTTCACACATCAGTGTCTCCAGTATGTGGAGTGACAGTTTTCACATGTACCGGAGACACTGACACACATTGACCCATTCAAATGAATGGGTCTGTGCACATGTCATTGTGTTTCCGTGGGCAAAACACGCTGACATTTCCGTTTTTTGCCGTCATTACAGACGGCAATATGTCCCGCACAGGTGCACATGGAGAACACACTTTGAGGTCCTCCGTGTGACATGGACAGCCACCAGGGAAGAAGCGCTACTGTAAGCGCTGTTCTCCGGCAACTGGAGCTGAAGGCGGCTGTCATTATTCTCCCCTGCTCTGCCAACGAGCAGAGGACAATGGTGAGCATTAAATTAAACTCCGAACGACAGCAGGTGGTGGCTTTTGGGACTGTTACCCCCATCATCCGACACCTGCTGTGAGTAATAGCAGTGACAGTAGGTGCGGAGGATGGGGGTATTCCATAGCCACCGGCTGCGATCGTTCGGAAACAAATGAATGAAAAACCCGACGTGGGTTCCCCTCATTTTTATTAACCAACCAGATAAAACTCACAGCTGGGGGTTGTAACCCCCAGCTGTGAGCTTCTGGAAGGTTTGTTAACAAGAGTGGTTTTCAGCCGGAACGGTCACATATTGGCACCGTCGTGGTTAAAAACTAGTTAGCCGCCAGACATGGATTACAACATGGGATAGAACGACGGACAGGTATGGTATATCGTTGGTTTATTATTTTATTTTTATTACAGGTGATCGAGGGCGTTGCATGGATTAAGAGAAATAATAAAATGGAAAAACTGTGTTGTGTTTTATTTAAAATATATATATACACTGCTCAAAATAATAAAGGGAACACTTAAACAACAAAATATAACTCCAAGCAAATCAAATATCTGTGAAATCAAACTGTCCACTTAGGAAGCAACACTGTTTTGACATTAAATGTTACATGCTGTTGCGCAAATGGAATAGACAACAGATAGAAATTATTGGCAATTATCAAGACACACTCAATAAAAGAGTGGTTCTACAAGTGGGGACCACAGACCACACCTCAGTAACAATGCTTTCTGGCTGATGTTTTGGTCACTTTTGAATGTTGGTTGTTCTTTCACACTTGAGACGGACGGACTCTACAACCCACACAAGTGGCGCAGGTAGTGCAGCTCATCCAGGATGGCACATCAATGTGAGCTGTGGCAATAAGGTTTGTTGTGTCTGTCAGCTTAGTGTCCAGAGGCTGGAGGCGATACCAGGAGATAGGCCAGTACACCAGGAGACATGGAGGGAGCAGTAGGAGGGCAACAACCCTGCAGCAGAACCGCTAGCTCAGCCTTTGTGCAAGGAGGAACAGGAGGGGCACTGCCAGAGCCCTGCAAAATGACCTCAAGCAGGCAACAAATGTGCATGTGTCTGCACAAACTGTTAGAAACCGACTCCATGAGGATGGTCTGAGTGCCAACGTCCACAGATGGGGTTGTGCTCACAGCCCAACACCGTGCAAGATGATGTGGCACTTGCCACAGAACATCAGGATTGGCAAATTCGCCACGGGCGCCCTGTGCTCTTCACAGATGAAAGCAGGTTCACTCTGAGCAAATGTGACAGACATGACAGAGTCTGTAGACAACATGGAGAGTGATCTGCTGCCAGCAACATTCTTCAGCATGATCGGTTTGGCAGTGGGTCAGTAATGGTGTGGGTTGGCATTTCTTTGGAGGGCTGCACAGCTCTCAATGTGCTTGCCAGAAGTAGCCTGACTGCCATTAGGTACCGAGATGAGATCCTCCGACCCCTTGCGAGACGATATGCTGGTGCGGTTAGCCCTGGGTTCCTCCTAATGCAGGACAATGCCAGACTTCATGTGGCTGGAGTGTGTCAGCAGTTCCAGCAAGATGAAGGCATTGAAGTTATGGACTGGCCCGCCCATTCCCCAGATCAGAATCCAATTGAACACATCTGGGACATTATGTCTCGCACCATCCACCAACGTCACATTGCACCACAGACTGTCCAGGCGTGGGCGGATGCTTTAGTCCCGGTCTGGGAGGAGATCCCTCAGGAGACCATCGGTTGTCTCAGCAGGAGAATGCCCAGGTGTTGTATGGCGGTCATACAGGCACGTGGAGGCTACACACACTACTGAGCATCATTTCCTTCTCTTCATGCATTTCCACTGAAGTTGGATCAGCCTATAACTTCATTTTCCACTTTCATATTGAGCATAATTCCATCTCCAGACCTCCGTGGGATATTAGTTGTGATTTACATTGATCATTTTTAGGTTTTATTGTTCTCAACACATTCCACTATGTAATGAATAAAGATTAAAGATTTACAACTAGAATATTACAGTCAGTGATTTCTAGGATGTGGAATTTTATGTTCCCTTTATTTTTCTGAGCAGTGTATATATATATATATATATATATATATATATATATATATATATATATATATATATATATATAAAATATATTACTAAAAATAACTTAAATCTGTTTTCTGATTCAAAGCTAAGGGAGCTCTAGTGTTTAAATCCAACGTGCTTCTTTTTTATGCATTTTGTGCACTATGTCCCCTCCTCGGTGTCTCATATTTATTTTTTCGATTGCAGTGATTTTTAAATCAGACACATCGCCAGAGTGAGCATTTTCCAATATTTTTTCCACTGCAGGGTCAGTATTTTAAATCGGTAAGTACTTTTTTACAATAGAAATAATTTGACCGTATTGATTGTTATAAGCGGGAGAGAAAACAATCTGGGAACTAGAGGACTCTACACTAGATCTATTGCTTTGTAAAAGGTATTCCTCTCTGCTTTTTTGATCAGCTTTTTTCTTTGCTGAAATCAGGGTGGAGTCTTTATGACCCCTGTTAACAACTTTTTTGAATTTTCTTACATTCCATGTCATAAAGTTCCTCTGATGAACAACAACGCTTTGCCCCCAATGTATTCCCCAGTTGGGATGTTATCAATAATATGCCTGGGATGATAACTGGTGGCATACAGCAGTGAGTTACCAGAGTTACATTTTCTAAATAAACTACAGGTAACACTTGTTTTTATCTGGATCACCTGTTAAACTAAGATCCAGGAACGAAATGGTTAATGGATTGCTGGAAAAGGTGAATGACGTATTACAGGGGTTATTGTTAAGATATTCAACAAAGGAAAACATTTAACTGGGGAAACTATGTGACTGTACAGTATTAGTTAGCCATATGAAGAGACTTGGGAGGAATGGAGCGCTATTTGGCTCCTGGAACGCAGACTTTCCTAGAACAGTTTGCAAACTCCATATACAGAGCACCAAATTGCTAGAAGAGCAGGTTCCCCCCCTCACATTACCCTATTTTGGAAATTATATCCCTTTGGGAATTTATCTAAAGGGTTAGTGATGATTTTGACTCAATGGATATTTTTCAGAAGCAAGCAGCAATGATTGTTGCCGTGTGAAAATTGCAAACTGCTGTTGTGGCGACCAGTACGCTGTAGTGAACAGTACTTTGGAGTCACCAATACGTTATGCCCGGCCCATGCATCTGGAGACATGCACCCATAAGTTAGGCGGGCTCTCATCGCTTCAGAAATGCCTAACATGTGAACGTTAGTGTTGAGCGATACCTTCCGATACTTGAAAGTATCGGTATCGGATAGTATCGGCCGATACCCGAAAAATATCAGATATCGCCGATACTGATACCAATACAAGTCAATGGGACACAAGTATCGGAAGCTATCCTGGATGGTTCCAAGGGTCTGAAGGAGAGGAAACTCTCCTTCAGGCCCTGGGATCCATATTCATGTAAAAAATAAAGAATTAAAATAAAAAATATGGATATACTCACCCGTCCGGCGGCCCCTGGACCTTACCGATGTAACCGGCAGCCTCCGTTCCTAAGAATGAGTGAGTGTAGGGCCTGTGATGACGTCGCGGCTTGTGATTGGTCGCGTGAGCGGTCACATGAGCGGTCACGCGACCAATCACAAGCCGCGACATCATCGCAGGTCCTAAACTCCTCATTCTTAGGAACGGAGGCTGCCGGTTACATCGGTAAGGTCCAGGGGCCTCCGGAGGGGTGAGTATATCCATATTTTTTATTTTAATTCTTTATTTTTTACATGAATATGGATCCCAGGGCCTGAAGGAGAGTCTTCTCTCCTCCAGACCCTGGGAACCATACACTGGGAACTTCCGATTCCGATTTCCGATATCACAAAAATATCGGAACTCGGTATCGGAATTCCCCGATACCCGATACTTGCAGTATTGGAATGCTCAACACTATGTTGAGCCACGTATATGTGGCTTAGGTATACACTGGGGCTCACAAGGGAAGGGGCATTTGGATTTGGGAGTCCATAATTTGTTGAATTTCTTTTGGAGGGTGAGGAGCCATTTCACTTTTCCAGATCCATTGTAATACCAGTAATGTGGAAGCCCCCTATATTTTCATTAACAGATGACATACATGAGTGGGGACTTGCTTTTTGAACATTTTACATAACGTTTACTTTGGGATTTCCATTTAAATCTCTGAGTGACGTGATTCACTATAATGCGGCAGCAGAGTTATTCTGGACACCTGAGTTAGTGTGGCCTCTATTAAGTGGTGTCCTTTTCAGAAGTGCAGAAAACTGTGGCCAACGGCACTTTTAGGAAATCCTAAAAAGATGGACAATGACTGACCACAGGTCAGATGGCGTCCACAGTGCCTCCATCTGTCTCATTATAGGAAATCTTCCGTCCAGGGCTCTGTCTGAATTATGTATTTCAGAGATTTACACAGAAACCCAGGTGTAAGCTCTCAGCGCAGAGCACAGGATAATTGTACGCCGAGCCTTGTTGCGATCTTTGGCAAGCAGAATGAAAAAGTCAACAGCATGTGAAGAATTGGTTTATTTATCTTTTACACCATTCTTCGTGCGGTATAAATAATTATATGCCGTTATTCTTCGGGTTGGTGCGATTACAACGGTACTAGAATTATATCAGATTTTTACATTTGTCTGCTGTCACACACGAAAAGATGCTTTTGATTGCAAAAAAATAGTTTTTGCATCACCATATTTTGAGACCTATAATTTTTCCATATTTTGTCCCACAGACTCATGTGAGGGCTTGTTTTTTGTGGGACAAGTTTTTATTGGTACCATTTTCAGACACATGACAATTTTTGATCGCTGTCTATTCCAATTTTTGGAGGCAGATTTTTTCAAAACAGCTGAAATGTGTCAGGAAAGATGTGGGTTCACCGCCGGAGCCAACATCAAAGGGGGAGATACGACATGCGCCGCACATGTACGGCACATATCGTGAAGGGCTTTTATTTCCATCTTCTGTGGTTTTATTTTTATTTTAACATGAAAATGTACTTTTAGATAAATGCAATTGTTTTGCTTAAATGTATCTTTACAATCTCAAAAATGAATAAAGCATTAAAATGGATGTAGTTCTATAAATTTCATTTTTTTCTTAGCAAACTAAAGACGTCTTAAAAATGTAGCAAAAATATCAAAACTTCTAGTTTTACAGCTGCATCCTCTTCCGAGCATAAATAGCGTAAAAAGAAATTCAACAGTTGTCTGATATTTCAGGAAAGCATACAAAGTATCTGTATTGAAGCATTTAAAGTCCACGCAATCCTTATCTGCAATTCGAAATTTGACTTACTGGAAATAAAAAATATGCACAATGTGGTAATACTGGTACCTTATGGCAGCACCACTGACATGTAATGAAAATACCTTGTAGGGTGTTATAGACACATATTGAATTATTAAAGTTGAAATGGTCTCACGCAAATAAGGTTATTTTTAGGACCTCAAACACTCGTGCGGAACTGTAGGCATCCAGCCTCTGTGTAGTTGTCCATATCATGGATTGCAATTATAGATGCCAGGTAAGAGTAAACTGCCTTCCGACGCATTTCATCCCTGTGAAAAATCTTTGCCAGAGGTTCTAAGAATAACCTTAATTGGGTGAGACTATTTCAATTTTAATAATTCAATATGGGTCTGTAACACCCTACAAGGTTTCTTCATTACATGTCAGTGGTAATGATATAGGTAGTCTAGTACAGACAATTGGTGCCTTACCTTAACCTCTTGGTTTGTGTGGCAGGTATTGTTAAGGCTCCAGTTACATATGTTTTGTTGTGTCTTTTTACCCTTTTTTAAAATGGTTTATTAAATGTTATGTTTTAAATTCCTACCTTTTGGTAAAACTATTCTATTACCTTATGGGATCAATTTTGCTTTTTTTTAGTTAAACTGAAAAAATGCTAGTGCAGCACCCCAGAGTCCTGGTTGTTGCAGTACTGTGGCTCCGCCACTATGGGGAGCTGTGGTACGTCTGATTGCACTAAAGGAGTTTCTCTGACCAGGTACACTCACACCACACTTCACACTCCGGCCACCAGGGGGGGTGGTCCTATCTAGTAGGCCACTCCTCACAACTCTGGTAAAACTGGGGGTTGGACAGGAAGACAGGGAGAAGTAGCTGGGAAGAGCTAGTGAGAGGACCTGTCAGGGATGGGGATCCTGGCAGACTCCTCAGAGCAGAACTAACCAGTAAACAACGGGAATACAGAAAAAGGAGAAATACCAGAAGGGGTCCTGCTGTTAGACCGAGGCAACATCCTTCTGAGGCGCAAACAATCGGTGGCCGGAACGCCGAGCAAGTAAGAGACTTTAAGTACATTGCAAACCACGGCAGGACAGCTAATTACAGGTTGGCTGTCTCACTTAACACCTAAGCAGACAACGGAGGCAGCTGTGGGAGAGGGGCGACTCTAGAGTCCCGGAAGAACTCCAGGCCTACCCCGTCATACGGGTGCGTCCTACCATATCACCTGGAGGACGGAGAAAGAACAGTAGAGACAGAAAGAAACAGTTGTGAGGACTATCCCGGGAGCTCAGCAGGGAAGAACTACAACACACAGCGCTAGAAGGTAGATACTGATTCCCACCTGTGAGGAGAACTCCTGATGTGTCGTTGGACCGGCCGGTCTCTGAAAACCCAGTTAACAGCGCTCTGGACTGAGGTCTCCAACATCTTCAGTAAAGAGGTAAAGAGACTGCAAACTGGTGTCCTCATTATTTACCGCGACCTGCACCGCTACAACACCACTTATTGCACCGGACGTCCCCCACTGACAGACAGGGCCACTGGACCGGGTCTAGCCACCGTGACAATCCCAGGACTGAGACCTAGAGGCCCGGCTCCGGGTACCCCTCGGCCCTGCGGCGGTGTGGGGGCGCTTCAACTGGCGTCACGAACAGGATCTACTTAAGCCTGAAGAATCAGGTCATGTGTGCCTTGGAACTGTGATTATTGTGCTTGGACTGTACTTTATTGAAAAGACTGTGCTGTGCCATTTGCCGCCAAAATTCGCCATTGCCGCGCGCGGAGGGAGGAGCCTCAGCTACGTGGGCGGGATCAGCCAAAAGAAGCGCGGAACGTAAAGCGCGGTGAGGCGCCAATCCCGGAAGAGGAACTCCGACCTCCAGCAGGTTAGTGGGAGGAAGGGACGGCCATGTCCGAGTCGGGAGGAGAGGAGGTGGCGGTCGCAGCCGCGGACGAAGGGGCAGCTCCGGTCCCCGCAGCGGGCGAAGCCGCGGCCCTAATACCACCACTGGCTGCCGCAGAACCCGTTGCCCCCATCAGCCAGTCGGACACTGCCGCTAATGCAAAAGCCATAATGCCCTTCTCCATGCCCTACCTGCCCGGAGCGGCCTGGCTCCCACGATACTCTGGGGAGGCACATACGTTCACTGACTTTAAAGAAGGGCTCTGCAGCCTGCTCGAGTTCTATCCCCTAACCGAGCCCCAGAAGGTCCATATGATAACCGGCCAACTCTTTGGGGCGGCTCTGAGAGAATTGAAATCCTGGCCCGCTGAGGATAAAGGAACTGCACAACAGATTTTTGCCAAGCTTAAAGCCACCTTTGATACTCGCACTGCTACAGAGATTAAACTGACTTTCTATGGATGCAAACAAAAGTCACAGGATAGCTTGCGGGACTATGCCCTTAATCTCCAGGAAGCGATGCGGGCCATTAAGCAGAGTGACCCCGGCAGCATGCAGGATGAAGATAAAGTCCTGAAGGAGCGGTTCATTGAGGGGCTCCTGTGCAGTCACCAGCGGGGCCAATTGCACTTCCTGGCCATGCAAAATCCAGACTTGACTTTTGCGCAGTTTAAAGATAAAGCTATCCAGGCATTGCAGGAGCGACAGCCCAGCCGCGCAGTACCACCCAGGCGCCCCGCTCTCACCTACCACCAGGAGGTGGCATCGGATACCCCAGTTGCCGCGGAGGCCGACGCCCAGAGCTTCGAGGACGACTCCCCTGCAGGACTTCGTCTCCAGATGCAAGAACTAACCAAGAGCGTTGCTGCCCTGGCCCGGACGGTGCAGTCCCTACAGGAGGCCCCCAAAGAGAAGATCCAGTTGGCTTCCAGCCCGGAGGATGTCCCTTGGATGCGACAGAGGAGGACTCCGCCGACCAGGAGCCGGCCCGACGATCGCTTCCACCAGGATGGACGACCCATCTGCCGCCGCTGTCACCAGGTGGGCCATCTTGCAAGGTACTGTCCTTTAAACGAGCAACCCCTGGGGCAAAGGGCCAACCCCCAGGAGTAGGACGGTCAGGCCCGCAGCATTGGAGAACCAAGTATATTGGAGGACGACCAGTTCTCCCTGTAGTGATTGATGGAATCCCCTTGAATGCTTTGCTGGACACCGGTTCTCAGGTGACGACTATACCTTACGTGCTCTACAAACGGTATTGGGAGGACGCTGATATTACTCGTGGCCCTGATGATGATTTCACCATAATCGCCAGTAATGGTCAGCCGTTGCCACAAGTGGGGTATAAGGAGGTCACCATCAAAGTGGGGCGGGTGGAATTGAAAGCCCAAGGGATTGTGATTGTAGATATTGATCGTCGAGAATGTAATCCCATGATGACTCTTGGTACTAATGTTATAGAAAATTGTCTTGCAGAAGTGATTGTTTTGTTGCAACAGGTGGCAGAAAACGCTGGCCACAGTGAGCAACGTGCCCTGCAGAAGGAAATCAGAGCTCTGATGCAAAGACAGCAGGTAGAGCTGACTGGTGGTGAGATTGGTCGTGTCACTGTAAGTGATTCAAACCCCATCGCGATACCTCCCAAGAGTGAAATGTTAATATGGTGTCGAGCAGCCATAGGCCTCAGGGGTAAGGACTACCAGGCCTTGGTAGAACCTGTATATTCAGACAATAGGCCTACTGTTCTGACAGCCCGGGGGGTGGTAGACGTCCGACAGGGGAGAGTGCCCGTACGTGTCCTCAATTGTGGGGAGGAAGAGGTCCACCTAACCAAGTATACCATGCTCGCCAAACTGTTCACTGTCAATAATAGTGTAATACAGACACCTGAACCCTTGGTCCCGTCAAACGCGGCGGAGAACAAAGGTTCTGCTGAGCACTCGAAAGATTGGTGTCGGGAATTGCATGTGGGCACTGACTCTACCCCATCTCATCAAATACAGGGGGCTTACAGGGTGGTGCACGAGTACGAGCAGGTATTCAGCAAACACCCCTCAGATTTTGGGCAGGTGAAAGGGATCCAACATCACATCCCCACGGGAGACCATCGACCCATAAAAGAGAGATATCGCCCTGTACCCCCAGCTCATTACCAGTGTGCCAAGGACATGTTGCGGGAAATGAAGGAGGCTGGGGTGGTGAGAGACAGCTGTAGCCCCTGGGCGGCTCCGTTAGTCCTTGTTAAAAAGAAAGATGGTACAATGAGGATGTGTGTTGATTACAGACAGTTGAATCGCATTACACATAAGGACGCATACCCACTGCCCAGGATAGAGGAGTCTCTGGCTGCTTTAAAATCTGCTAACTATTTCTCTACCTTAGATCTCACCAGTGGGTACTGGCAGGTTCCTGTGGCGGAGGCGGACAAAGAGAAGACGGCCTTCACGACGCCAATGGGCCTCTGTGAGTTCAACTACATGCCCTTCGGATTGTGCAATGCTCCCGGAACGTTCCAGAGGATGATGGAGAGCTGCCTGGGACACCTGAACTTTGAAACCGTGCTGCTATATCTGGATGACGTCATAGTCTTCTCTAAAACCTACGAAGACCATCTGAAGCACCTGGCCGAGGTGTTTGAAGCCTTGTCCAAATTCGGCCTAAAAGTGAAACCGTCCAAGTGTCATCTGCTGAAACCTAAAGTGCAGTACCTGGGCCATGTGGTGAGCGCTGAAGGAGTGGCCCCAGACACCGACAAGGTCACAGTGATCCAGGACTGGCCAAAGCCTAGTGACCTCCACGAAGTCCGGCAGTTCCTCGGGTTGGTAGGTTACTACCGGAGATTCATTAAGGATTTCACTAAGAAGGCTGCACCCTTGCAAAATCTGCTGGTGGGCCAACCAAAGAAGACCAAGGGGAGGAAAACCCCCTTCGATTGGAACGAAGAGCTGGAGGAATCCTTCACCTGCTTGAAGTCGGCGCTGACGGGAGAAGAGGTACTGGCTTACCCCGAATACGACCAACCGTTTGTGCTGTACACAGATGCCAGTAATGTGGGACTAGGAGCCGTGCTGTCTCAAGTCCAGAACGGCAAGGAAAGAGTGATCGCTTACGCCAGCAGGAAACTCCGTCCCACGGAAAGGAACCCTGACAACTACAGTTCCTTCAAACTGGAATTCCTTGCCCTTGTCTGGGCAGTGACGGAGAGGTTTAAGCACTACCTGGCCTCCGCGAAATTCACCGTCTTCACGGACAACAATCCGCTAACGCATCTGGATACTGCCAAACTCGGGGCCTTGGAACAGCGGTGGATGGCCCGGCTGTCCAACTATGATTTCACCATCAAATATCGGGCAGGGCACCAGAATGCCAATGCCGATGCTCTGTCCCGAATGCCCAATTTACCAGAAGTGGGAGAAGACCCGGAGGCACTTGAAGAGGTAGAGCTGCCTGCCTTCCATCGCCCCAAAGCCACTCAGAGCTCTCACCATGTGAAGAACAGGCACAAGAACCAACCGGATGCCACGCTGAATCCCCTGCCCCACCACGGATGGGCAGAAACCCAGGATAGTGACCCCGCGGTCCGTCAGGTGAAGGAGCTCTTGACGCAGGCTGGGTTGCACCCTGGCCCAGATGATCCACAAGAAACCCAACAGCTGTGGAAGGGGAGAAGCAAGCTGTTTATCCATGATGGCAAGCTGTGCAGGAGGAGCATCGACCCACGTACTCATGAATTGGTGTGGCAGATAGTGGTGCCAAGGCGAGATGCGCCCATGGTTCTGGGAGCCTACCATGATGGAGCCGGACACTTCGGATGGAAGAAGCTAGAGAAGCTACTCCGAGGGAGGTTCTATTGGATTGGCATGAAGAGAACCATTGAGAAGTGGTGTCGGGAGTGTGGTCCATGTAGTCTGCGCAGAAAGGACCGTGACAGCCAACGGGCCCCCCTGCGGCCTATCATCACCAAACGGCCGCTTGAACTGGTCGCGCTGGATCATGTGAAGCTGACACCTAGCCGGTCGGGCTATATCTACGCCCTTACCATCGTGGACCACTACTCCAGGTTTCTGGTGGTTGTGCCTGTTAAAGATCTAACGGCCAGGACTGCCGCCAGGGCCTTCCAGCAGCACTTTTGTAGACCCCATGGCTACCCAGAGAAGGTACTGACCGACCAGGGGCCTGCCTTTGAAGCAGAAGTATTCCAAGAATTCTGCCAGTTGTACGGGTGTAAGAAGATCAGAACTACACCGTACCACCCTCAAACCAACGGGATGTGCGAGAAGATGAACCAGGTAGTAATCGATTTATTGAAGACCTTGCCTGTGGAAGAACGGAATCTGTGGCCGACAAAGTTGCCTGACTTGGTGGATATGTACAACCACATCCCAGTAAGTTCCACCAACTGTACTCCAGCGTACCTGATGCGAGGAAGGTCTAGTCGGTTACCCGTTGATCTGGACATGGGGGTCCTAGTACCTGAAGATACCTCGCCGGATGCGGATTGGGATGCAGAAAGGCAGCGAAGGTACCGCGAAGTGCAAGAGTGTGTGGAGAGAAGTCTCGCCCAGGCTAGGCAGAAGCAAGAAAGGGACTACAACCAACGCGCTCCTGCGATTCCCCTGTCACCTGGTGAGCAAGTGCTTAAACGGAAGAGGAGGTTACACAAGCTCGATGACCAATGGGAAGCGGAACCGTATACCATCTTGCCATCCGACTTCGACAACACTAAGGTCTGTCTCATCAGCAAGGACAAAGGGGAGACCTCGACAGCGGTATCCAGGGATCACCTTAAGGTCTGCCCCGATAAATTGAAAGAGAGGGGCACGGCCCCAGAGATCTCCCCGCCGGTGGAAAAGGAGAAAATGTTCCATACTGTCCTTGGTGACTTTCCCCAGTCCTGGACGCTGATAAACCAAGCCGTTGCGGTACCTGTTGTAATGTTTGAACAGCCGGACCCGCCAGAAACAATGGTGGTACCAGATCATCTGGCTCCACTACCTCAACAAGCCTTGCCTGAAGATGCCATGCCAACCATTGAACCGGCAAATCCTCCCTCTGCTATCAGTGAATCTGCTGTACCCACTGTTGATAATTGCAGCTCTGAGAGCCCCAACCTGCCAGTGCTACCCAGACTCACTAGAAGTGTAGTTAGAAGACAGCGCACTACACCAGCGGTAGCAAGCATAGCGGGCCCTGTTAGGCCAATAGCAACCCCTGCGCTGCGAAGGTCCACACGCAGCACTCAAAATCAAACTCCCCTCCGCTACAAACTTTGGAGGTATTAATAAGGGCTGCTATTTAATTGAAAATGTTGTATATATATCTTTTTGTTACAGGTTTTTAAATGGACAATAGAGTAATGGACGGTGAATTGCTCAAAAACTTTCAAAAAGGGGGGCCCCTTTGTTTACCCGGGGTCCCCGCTGTTTCAATCACTGAACTGAGAGTCATAAACTGTGCATGACCTAACTTTTGCAACGTTCAAGAATCCTCACCTCCCGTAAAGGGAAGCCTTGTTATGTTCAATTGTTATGCTATTTCAAAAGTTTGTGTGTTTCCTGTTAACATGTATTATTGTTCTTGTTTTCCCAGTCCCGGAGTACTGGATTTAACCGGGGGGGAGTGCAGCACCCCAGAGTCCTGGTTGTTGCAGTACTGTGGCTCCGCCACTATGGGGAGCTGTGGTACGTCTGATTGCACTAAAGGAGTTTCTCTGACCAGGTACACTCACACCACACTTCACACTCCGGCCACCAGGGGGGGTGGTCCTATCTAGTAGGCCACTCCTCACAACTCTGGTAAAACTGGGGGTTGGACAGGAAGACAGGGAGAAGTAGCTGGGAAGAGCTAGTGAGAGGACCTGTCAGGGATGGGGATCCTGGCAGACTCCTCAGAGCAGAACTAACCAGTAAACAACGGGAATACAGAAAAAGGAGAAATACCAGAAGGGGTCCTGCTGTTAGACCGAGGCAACATCCTTCTGAGGCGCAAACAATCGGTGGCCGGAACGCCGAGCAAGTAAGAGACTTTAAGTACATTGCAAACCACGGCAGGACAGCTAATTACAGGTTGGCTGTCTCACTTAACACCTAAGCAGACAACGGAGGCAGCTGTGGGAGAGGGGCGACTCTAGAGTCCCGGAAGAACTCCAGGCCTACCCCGTCATACGGGTGCGTCCTACCATATCACCTGGAGGACGGAGAAAGAACAGTAGAGACAGAAAGAAACAGTTGTGAGGACTATCCCGGGAGCTCAGCAGGGAAGAACTACAACACACAGCGCTAGAAGGTAGATACTGATTCCCACCTGTGAGGAGAACTCCTGATGTGTCGTTGGACCGGCCGGTCTCTGAAAACCCAGTTAACAGCGCTCTGGACTGAGGTCTCCAACATCTTCAGTAAAGAGGTAAAGAGACTGCAAACTGGTGTCCTCATTATTTACCGCGACCTGCACCGCTACAACACCACTTATTGCACCGGACGTCCCCCACTGACAGACAGGGCCACGGACCGGGTCTAGCCACCGTGACAACCCCAGGACTGAGACCTAGAGGCCCGGCTCCGGGTACCCCTCGGCCCTGCGGCGGTGTGGGGGCGCTTCACTATATCTATACATTATAGCAGCATTTTAGGAATTGACTAATGATGTTTCAAAACTCTTAAGCAAGACAATACCTTTTTTTTCAATGCTGAACATATGGAGAATACATTGTGTTTTAAGCTAAAATCATTTTATTTTCTTTCAATTTTCAAGTCACCATATGAGAACACATTTCATTTATGGAAAGGCAGCGTAAAAGAATACAAGCTACAGAAGCAGCATAATTGTGCTTTATGGGATTTTTATAGTTATAAGCTGACAAATGGATATGCTCTGTCCTATTTCGAATTTCGACATATTGTAGCTTTGTAATAAGGCATTCTACTTGTTTTGACGGTTTAGACATTTTCCAGCTTTAGGATATTTACTTTTTTCAATGTCTTCAGAAAAAAAACATTTTATATTACTGCATGAAGAAATACATTTAAGGAAAGAGCATTCTAAAGAAAAGAGAAGGCTACTCATTGCTCCTGAACACATAAATTAAAAGAGATAAAAATGTAACTTTCCTTAGGAACTGCATCATATTTTAAGTGGTTATCTACCAGCCTTGAAAAATTGATGGATTTACCTTAAGGGATCTGTGGCATATGCACATTTGTTTTTAGGACACACATCTGGTTTCACCTCCACCAGGAGGTATGACTTTCATGTCTGAATCCTAGCTTGCAGTTCCTAGAACACCCAGGTGCACTTGAAAACTAATATGTATACAGCTCTGGCAAAAATTAAGAGACCACCACACCAAAACCCTGTCATGGCAGCAGGGCCGGACTGGCCATAGGGCACTTCTGGCAAATGCCAGAAGGGCCGGTGCCAGTGGTGGGCCGCTCAATCCGCCGCCCCCGCCTTCAACTATACCGGCGTATAGACGCCGGTACAGTTGAATGCAATGATGGAGGAGAGAGCGTCTACAGACGCTCCTCTCCCATCATTCCCCGCTCTGCCTCTGACACTGCGGGTGCGCGATGATGTCATATCATCGCGCACCTGCTGTGTCCCGGGCAGACTGCAGCTGCTGAGACAGGAGCAGGAACCAGGAAGCAACGCTGGGCACGAGGAGAGGTGAGGAGAGTTTTTTTTTTTTCTGGACTGTGGGGCCATTCTCGGAGGAGGTGAGGGGAGGAAGAGAAGAGATGTGGGCTGTATATAGTTCTCTGTGGGCTGTGCTCTGTGCTGTATACTGCTGTGGGCTGTATATAGCTCTCTGTGGGCTGTGCTCTGTGCTGTATACTGCTGTGGGCTGTATATAGTTCTCTGTGGGCTGTGCTCTGTGCTGTATACTGCTGTGGGCTGTATATAGTTCTCTGTGGGCTGTGCTCTGTGCTGTATACTGCTGTGGGCTGTATATAGTTCTCTGTGGGCTGTGCTCTGTGCTGTATACTACTGTGGGCTGTATATAGTTCTCTGTGGGCTGTGCTCTGTGCTGTATACTGCTGTGTGCTCTGTGCTATATATAGTTCTCTGTGGGCTGTGCTCTGTGCTGTATACTGCTGTGGGCTGTATATAGTTCTCTGTGGGCTGTGCTCTGCGCTGTATACTGCTGTGGGCTGCATATAGTTCTCTGTGGGCTGTGCTCTGTGCTGTATACTACTGTGGGCTGTATATAGTTCTCTGTGGGCTGTGCTCTGTGCTGTATACTGCTGTGGGCTGTATATAGCTCTCTGTGGGCTGTGCTCTGTGCTGTATACTACTGTGTGCTCTGTGCTATATATAGTTCTCTGTGGGCTGTGCTCTGTGCTGTATACTACTGTGGGCTGTATATAGTTCTCTGTGGGCTGTGCTCTGTGCTGTATACTGCTGTGGGCTGTATATAGCTCTCTGTGGGCTGTGCTCTGTGCTGTATACTACTGTGTGCTCTGTGCTATATATAGTTCTCTGTGGGCTGTGCTCTGTGCTGTATACTACTGTGGGCTGTATATAGTTCTCTGTGGGCTGTGCTCTGTGCTGTATACTGCTGTGGGCTGTATATAGTTCTCTGTGGGCTGTGCTCTGTGCTGTATACTGCTGTGGGATGTATATAGTTCTCTGTGGGCTGTGCTCTGTGCTGTATACTACTGTGGGCTGTATATAGTTCTCTGTGGGCTGTGCTCTGTGCTGTATATAGCTCTCTGTGGGCTGTGCTCTGTGCTGTATACTACTGTGTGCTCTGTGCTATATATAGTTCTCTGTGGGCTGTGCTCTGTGCTGTATACTGCTGTGGGCTGTATATAGTTCTCTGTGGGCTGTGCTCTGTGCTGTATACTGCTGTGGGCTGTATATAGTTCTCTGTGGGCTGTGCTCTGTGCTGTATACTGCTGTGGGCTGTATATAGTTCTCTGTGGGCTGTGCTCTGTGCTGTATACTGCTGTGGGCTGTATATAGTTCTCTGTGGGCTGTGCTCTGTGCTGTATACTGCTGTGGGCTGTATATAGTTCTCTGGGCTGTGCTCTGTGCTGTATACTGCTGTGGGCTGTATATAGTTCTCTGTGGGCTGTGCTCTGTGCTGTATACTGCTGTGGGCTGTATATAGTTCTCTGTGGGCTGTGCTCTGTGCTGTATACTGCTGTGGGCTGTATATAGCTCTCTGTGGGCTGTGCTCTGTGCTGTATACTGCTGTGAGCTGTATATAGTTCTCTGTGGGCTGTGCTCTGTGCTGTATACTACTGTGTGCTGTATATAGTTCTCTGTGGGCTGTGCTGTATATAGTACTCTGTGGGCTGTGCTGTATATAGTACTCTGTGGGCTGTGCTGTATATAGTACTCTGTGGGCTGTGCTGTATATAGTACTCTGTGGGCTGTGCTGTGTATAGTACTCTGTGGGCTGTGCTGTATATAGTACTCTGTGGGCTGTGCTGTATATAGTACTCTGTGGGCTGTGCTGTATATAGTACTCTCTGGGCTGTGCTGTATATAGTACTCTCTGGGCTGTGCTGTATATAGTACTCTCTGGGCTGTGCTTTATATAGTACTCTGGGCTGTGCTGTATATAGTACTCTGGGCTGTGCTTTATATAGTTCTCTGTGAGCTGTGCTGTATATAGTTCTCTGTGGGCTGTGCTGTATATAGTTCTCTGTGGGCTGTGCTGTATATATTACTTTGTGGGCTGTGCTGTATATATTACTTTGTGGGCTGTGCTGTATATATTACTCTGTGGGCTGTGCTGTATACTACTGTGTGGACTGTGCTGTATACTTCTACATGGGCTGTGCTGTATACTACTGTGTGGTCTGTGCTGTATACTACTGTGTGGTCTGTGCTGAATACTGCTGTGTGGGCTGTGTTATCTACTACGCGAGCTGTGCTATAGTATGCAGGCTGTGCTGTATACTATGCGGTTTGTGCTATATAATATGCGGGCTTTGCTATATACTATGGGGAGTATATTATATTCTATGGGGGAGGCCATGTTATGTACTATGTGGCTGTGTTATATACTATTGTGGGGGTATATTATATTCTATGGGGGAGGCTGCGTTATATACTATGGGGGGCTGCATTATATTCTATGGGGGGCTACATTATATATTATGGGGAGGTGGGCTGTATTATATTCTATGGGGGTTACATACTCTGGGGTGGCTGCATTATACTCTGTGGGGTGGCTGCATTATACTCTGGGGTGGCTGCATTATACTCTGGGGTGGCTGCATTATACTATATGTGGGCTGCATTATACTGTATCGAGGACTATGGGGAATACGTTATACTATATGAAGAACTATGGGGTGCATTATACTATGGGAAGTGAATTGTACTACATGGATGACTGTGGCGGTGCATTATACTATATGGAGCACTATGAGGATTGTATTATGCTATATGGAGGACTATGAGGATTGTATCATGCTATATGGAGGACTATGAGGAGTGTATTATACTATGTGGAGGACTGAGCAGTGTATTTTAATATATGGAGGACTATAGGGAGTGTATTATACTATATGGAGGACTATGGAGCACATTATAATATATGGAGGACTATGGGGTGTATTTTACTAAACAAGTAAAATGCTGCATATTCGGATTGTTTTTGCTGGAACAAAAAGCCTTGTTGTCAGCAGCACATTGCCAGTGTAAACTGTAGATGTGCTGCTGAAAACATGATACTGTATGGTGATCTATTAGTGATCGTTCTGTCTCATCATTATTCCTCAGCTGGTGGAAAGAGGCCGGGAAACAAGCGTTGAACAACTTCAGTATTGTCGATCAAACTCGTTTAGCGGCCTGAACTCAGCGCACGTAAATACAACAGAAAGGCTTCTGTGTGATGTGCAATATGTTAGCATTTGGGGCCCCATTTTAAACTTTGCCTAGGGCCCCACTTTGCCTAAAACCGGCCCTGCCTATAAGTGTACAAAGGTATTATACAGTCACCGTGTGACAAGTGGGCCTGTGTAACTTCAAATGCCAGGGCTGAATTTTAGTCCCAGTCCGGCCCTGCATGGCAGACTAATCTCCAGATCTGAACCCCATTGAAAACCTCTGGAATGCAATCAAGAGGATGATGGATAGTCACAAGCCATCAAAGAAAGAAGAACTGCTTACATTTTTGCGCCAGTAGCAGTGTGAAAAACTGGTGGAAAGCATGCCAAGACACATTAAAACTGTCATTAAAAATCATGGTTATTCCACAAAATCTTGATTTCTGAACTCTTCCTGAGTTAAAAGATTAGTATTGTTGTTTCTAAATGATTATGAACTTGTTTTCTGTGCATTATTTGAGGCCTGGAAGCACTGTTGTTTTTATTTTGACCATTTCTCCTTTTCAGAAAAAAATACAAAATTTATTGCTTGGAAATTCGGAGACATGTTTTGAGAAGTTTATATAATAAATGAACAAATTAAGTTTTGAGAATTTTGCCTGGGCCTCTTAATTTTTGCCAGAGCTATATACCGTATTTTTCGGCGTATAAGTGTTACGGCTAGCAGAACGCACCGAGTAAATATAGATGTTTATTATAAATGGTGCATTCGCAGCCCAGGGTCCACCGTGCAGGAGGAACCTGCTGCTAGTGAATGGTTGCACTGTTTGGTGGTATAGACTAGCTCTGTTACTTCACAGAGTAGCCGTGAGAGGAAAGCACTGTGCCCTGTTAGCCTCACAGGAGCACAAGCTTGCTGCCGAACTGATAGCAGTCCGTGGTTATGCACACACGCAATCTCCTCACCGGAGGTGCCGGTATTCTAGGGGCTTATTTCAGCCGGTTCCCTGAATACATTCATACAATCTCCTCGCCGGAGGTGCCGGTATTCTAGGGGCTTATTTCAGCCGGGTCCCTGAATACATTCATACATAACCACACTGGCACAAAGCACATATTTGGATTGATACCAGCGCATGGCCGTGCGACCATGTGAGCCTTTTATAGCTGCAGCAAGTACAAGACCTTCCTAGAAGGACCAATGAGAGGCTGCCACAGAGCCTGAGCACCTTCAGGACCTTCCTGGAGAACCAATGGGCTTTGCTGCAGTATCCAACCATGTGACCTTCGATCTCCAATGAGAGATCTTACTCTGGGCACACTCAGAATGAGAAAAGCAGGACTTAGTCCCAAAAGCATCTGCTCACCGCTGCCCAGCACTGGCTTCAATGGCAGAAGTTGGGAAAGCAGCAGTAACCCTTTGCACAGAGTCAGACTGAGCAAGACGCTGGGACCGATGTCTCCGCTGAGCAGACTCCACTGCGGCAGGAGAAAAATAGGAGACCGCAGCGGAGATGGCCCGAGATTCCCCCTGTGCAGAGGCGGGAACTTGACCCCTAGCAATAAGATGACCTTTTAACCCCTGAAAATCTTCTCAAAAGTCAGGGGTGGTCTTATACGCTGGGTGTCATCTTATATTGTGTGTGCCGAGCTCTGATGTTGCCGCGTATGGTGCAGGGAGCGGTCCCAGATGGTTCCCAGGGTCTGGGAAAACCCGAGCAACGAGTACACTCGCTTATCACTATTCTCTAAGGCTCCTGTTCTCAGTCAACCCTAGGCCGATCTGCCTTTCTTGGTCTAAGTAGACGCTTCTTTCTTGGCCAAGGTGAGGATGGGGGTTGTTATTTTGCAAGTCAAGAATGGGTACCTACATCCTTAAGCGGAGTCTAACTATGATATAGGTGCCTGAGAGCTTTTGGAGGTTAAAAGAGCCTTTGAGGAATGGAGACATTGGTTGATGGTGACAGTTTTTACTGATTATAAGAGCCTGTTACATATTGATGCTGGCAAGTGTTTAAACACCAGAATTTTTTTTGTCTGGTTTGATTTTACTGTGATTTACCTTCATGGATCTAAGAATGTTAAGGCTGACTCTTTGCCTTGCAGCTTTGTTACAGTGTAAAGAGATGAAAGGACTGACAAGATTCTTAGTAAGGGGGTGCTGTTGGTTGCTCTGGAGATAGATCTCAGACCGCGCATTCACGATATACTTAGGACTATTTGCCTTTAAAAAAGTTATGTCCCCTCCTCTTTACATGTAGATTGTCTTAATAAAGTACATGATTCCATTTTGGCTGTCATCCGGGTTCTTCTTCCACTTGGAGATCTTTCTAGGTCCTTTTGGTGGCAGAATGCTCATAAGGATGTTGAATGTCCGTAAATGCAGAGTCTGTCCCAGGGCTAGAGGCTTTCATAAGGTCCCAGTGAGTTATCTCTTGCCCAAAGATGTTCCATCGCAGCCCGGACTCACATGTCCATGGATTTTGTCACCAATTTCCCTAACCCTGGAGGTAATACTGTTGTTTAGGTGGTGATGGACCAGTTTAGCAAAAGAGTTCATTTGGTCCTTCTTCAAAAGGTGCCTACTACTAAGAGCTTAGCTACATTGTTCATTTCTCATATCGTTAAATTACATGGTATTCACAAAAACATTATTTCCGATAGAGGGGTTCAATTTATGTCTATCTTTTTTGCGACGTTTTTCCTCCAGATTGGGTGTCTAGCTGTTGTTTTCTTCAGATTATCATCTTGTGACTAATGGACAAATAGAATGGATAAACCAAGAGTTAGGCCATGTTCACACTTTGCGGGTTTTACTGCGGATCCGCGGCGATTTTGATGCTGAGGGTCCGCAGCAGTTTCCATTGCGTTTACATTTACATGTAAACCCTATGGAAATCGCAAACCGCTGTGCACATGCTGCGGGAAAAACCGCGCAGAAACGCAGTGGTTTTCAACCCGCAGCATGTCACTTCTTTGTGCAGAATCGCTGCGATTCTGCACACATAGGAATGCATTGAACCGCTTACTTCCCGCATGGGGCTGTGCCCACGTTGCGGGAAGTAAGCGGATAATGTGCAGATGGTACCTGGGGTGGAGGAGAGGAGACTCTCCTCCAGGCCCTGGGAACCATATTTGTGTGTAAAAAAAAGAATTAAAATAAAAAATAATGATATACTCACCTCTCAGCGCTGCACGTGGCCGTCCGGTCTGGGTTGCTGTGCGAGCAGGGCCTGAGATGACGTCGCGGTCACATGACCGTGACGTCGCGGTCACATGACCGTGACGTCGCGGTCACATGACCGTGACGTCGCGGTCACATGACCGTGACGTCATGAAGGTCCTTCTCGGCACAGCATCTTTGGAACCGGACCGCCGCGTGCAGCGCCGAGGAGATCGGGACATCAGAGGGTGAGTATATAACCAATTTTTATTATTTTTACCATTACTATTGATGCTGCATATTGCTGCATATGCAGCATCAATAGTATAGGAGTAAACCCACAGCGGAAACCGCAAAACAAACTGCGATAAATCTGCAGGGATAACCGTAGCGGTTTTGCCCTGCAGATTTATCAAATCCGCTGCGGGAGAACCCGCAGAGGACGCCGCAAAGTGTGCACATAGCCTTAGAGGAGTATTTGTGTCATCTAATCTGGAAGGCTGGGTGTAATTTCTGCCCCTTGCTGAGTTTACTCTAAATAACTCTATCTTTACAACTAAGGGGTCCTTGCCTTTTTTTTGCTGCAGGGGTTTTCATCCAGTATTTAAAAAACTTTTCTGTGCTACAATCTTCTGTACCAGATCAGAGATTAAATAAATAAATAAATGAAAGTAAATAAAGTCTGGAGGTAGGTCAAAAGGGGTCTTTTGGTAAAAAGTGACCAGGCACTGTGTACTTACCGTACAATTGCTTATTTTGCCTTTCTAACAAGTTAATTCTTCTCTTTTCCTTTAAGTCTATAACAATGATTAAAAATTGACTGGGTTCTAAGCTCTATGTAAAAACAGGAATTCTCTTTTCTCTGTATGAGTCACTATAAAAGTCCCTGGCAGGGGGAGTAGAGAGCTGCACTGTCAGGAGTTAAAGAGGAGGATGATTATGACAGGAAAAAGAGACTTTATTTCAACATATGGTTAAAAGGGCAAAATAAGCAATTGTAAGTTTCAGAAGCGTAGCTAGGGTTTTGGTCCGGGAGTGGGACGAAGCTTCTGAGTGGGCCCCTAACCAGGTAACCTTGATTACAACTCGGTGATGCGCCCTAATAGTGGAGGAGAACCTCAGCAGATGACCGTGCTGTTACTGAAGATAATCTCTATATAAAGATCAATATTGATATTACCGCCATATGGTCAGTGGTAGATACCAGTCCTACCGAACATGTAAGAGATCACAGCACAGTTACAGATAATGACTTACTGCTGACTAGTGTTGAGCGATACTTTCCGATATCGGAAAGTATCGGTATCGGAAAGTATCGGCCGATACCGTCAAAATATCGGATCCAATCCGATACCGATACCCGATCCCAATGCAAGTCAATGGGACGAAAATATCGGAATTAAAATAAACCCTTTATAAACTTGTAGGTTCATTCTACATGAAGGAAAACAACTAAGAATAATGTAGGATGTATTGGGGGACGTGGCGGAGACATTAAAGGCACAGAGGTTTAGCCCAATGTAATAGAATAGCAGGATTTTGGGGTTTTTTATGACGTTCGGCGGTAGAAAGATTTTGACTATGTTAATTTTTATTTTTATTTTGTCAGATATTGATGTTTCACTACTTCCACGCCCTTCACCTTCTTTTTTACTTCTCCCACACTTTCTTCTTCATTATCCTCATCATCAGCTTCTTTGACATCAACTTCTTCACCTTATTCATCTTCTTCTTCATCTTCTACCTATTATTTTTTTGGTTACATTGTTCATATTCTTTTTATTTTACTATTATCTTCATCATAATCTACTTCTTCATCATATTCTTATTTGTGACAGGCATTCCCGTAGTTGTTATCTATAAAAGTTTGAAGATTACACCTTCCGTTCTGCCTGTCACAAAAGAGTTACATTTGTCCGCGTTCAGTTTGGCCTGCAGCATCAGGCTTTATCCAGGGGCACCACGAGGAGGAACGGACTCACCCCCATACACTGCTTAGTCTTCTTCTGCTTATAATTTAGATAATATTTTTTGCTCTGATATTTAGTGTTATGCTTAATGTTCTTCTGCTCTTTGTTCTGCAGCCTCTTGTTCTTCTGCTTCTCGGTCTTCCAGGTCGTCGTCGTCTCCAGGGTCGTCGTCATCGGGGTGGTCTTCAGGGTCGTCGTCTCCGGGGTCGTCGTCATCGGGGTGGTCTTCGGGGTCATCGTCTCCAGGGTCGTCGTCATCACGGTGGTTGTCGTCTCTGGTGTCGTCGTCATCTTAGGGGTGGTCTTCCGGGTCATCGTGTTTAGTCTCTTGAACTTGGAAATGTAGCAGAAGGTACAAGAAGGCTGAGAAAATGCCGAGAACCAGCTGATGGAACTGGAACTCGGATGGCTACCCGAAGGTCCAAGAGCCAATGGAACTACCGAGGACCAGCTGACGTTACTGGAACCCGGTTACTAAGCAGGAGGTACCCATGCCTGAAAGCACTACCAAGGACCACCTGACGTTGGTGGAACTCGGATACCCAGAGGGAGGCACCTAAGCCAAAGGCTCTGCCCGGAACCAGCTGACGGTACTGGAACCAGGATGGGGAGCAGAAGGTACAAGAGCAAAAGACACTGCCGAGAACCAGCTGACGGTGCTGGAACCCGGATGGGTAGCCGAAGGTCCAAGAGCCAATGGAACTACCGAGGACCAGCTGACGTTACTGGAACCCGGTTACTAAGCAGGAGGTACCCGTGCCTGAAAGCACTACCAAGGACTACCTGACGTTGGTGGAACTCGGATACCCAGAGGGAGGCACCTAAGCCAAAGGCTCTGCCCGGAACCAGCTGACGGTACTGGAACCAGGATGGGGAGCAGAAGGTACAAGAGCAAGTGTCTGCGTGGCTTTTGCAGGACACGATGCCGGCTGCACAGCAGGGGAACAGCTGGCGGTGCTGAACCCCACTGACACATTGGCTGGTGTTTTTCTCTGTGCAGCTAGCAGTACCGGGCCCCAACTGGCGGTGTTGGAGCCCGGGGTCAGCAGGAGGAGGAGATGGAGCAGAGTGTAGGCCGAAGCCTGCACTGGCGGCAGCTTTTGGGTCTGTTGTGCCTGCGTGGCAGTTGCAGGACACGTTGCCGGCTGCACAGCAGGGGAACAGCTGGCGGTGCTGAACCCCACTGACACATTGGCTGGTGTTTTTCTCTGTGCAGCTAGCAGTACCGGGCCCCAACTGGCGGTGTTGGAGCCCAGGGCTCTGCAGGGGGAGCAGAGTGTAGGCTGAAGCCTAATTGAACCAATTTCAAAGGTAACCTTTAACCCCCCCTCAGGGGTTACAAAGTAGAAGAGCCACAGCTTATGCAGCAGTAGTGCTGCACAAGTCAAAGGTTGCTCTTTTAATTTCGCTCCTTGCACACGCTGAATGAAACACGTATAACATTTAGCCCTTTAAACAGTCAAACTGTGTTGGAGGCGCGAGTTCCCTTTGTAATGAGACGCAGCACAGATGTCAAGAATCCCACCTTGGTGCTGGGTGCAGCCTCCTGAGCGTTGTTATTTGCTGTACAGGAGTCTGCGCTGTCGTGTTATCCCCTGGCCTAGCGCTGTTAGCGCTGCCCATGTTCTGGCATCATTTAATGTCGGCCGGTGCGGTTCGCGATGACCATGAATCCCAGCCCCGCAGTGTCTTAACATTGTTAAAACACTGCGGGGCTGGGATGCAGGGCCTGGCGCAGCACATATGTTCGCCTCTCACACTCGGGTCCTTACACCCGCTTCAGACTGTGCGGCGTCATCTGATCCCTTATCGCATGCCACGGCCATGAAGCCGCACAGTCCGCAGAAGGCGGAAGGAGATGAGGGACAGGCGAACTGATGCACTGATCATGCCCGTCAATCACACCCTCGCAGTCCCAATAAATAAGACACCGAGGGGCGTTGTGTGGGTCAGGGCGGCCGCAGAGGCGCAGGCAGCCAAACAATGATGCCAGAAGACGGGCAGCGCTACCAAGGGGGTTGCAGCGTGTCATTACAAAGGAAAGTCACACCACCGGGACGGTTAAATGGTCACACAGAGGACACATTTTAGACGTGTTTTCAGTTCCACATGTGCGAGGAGAATACGTTTATGAGCCACCTTGCACACATGCAGCATTACCGCTGTACAAGGTGGCCTTTAAAACGTACAAACGCCTGGGGGAGGGGGGACAGGTTCCCTTCAATTTCAGTTCTTGTGTCTGCGTGGCTTTTGCAGGACACGATGCCGGCTGCACAGCAGGGGAACAGCTGGCGGTGCTGAACCCCACTGACACATTGGCTGGTGTTTTTCTCTGTGCAGCTAGCAGTACCGGGCCCCAACTGGCGGTGTTGGAGCCCGGGGTCAGCAGGAGGAGGAGATGGAGCAGAGTGTAGGCCGAAGCCTGCACTGGCGGCAGCTTTTGGGTCTGTTGTGCCTGCGTGGCAGTTGCAGGACACGTTGCCGGCTGCACAGCAGGGGAACAGCTGGCGGTGCTGAACCCCACTGACACATTGGCTGGTGTTTTTCTCTGTGCAGCTAGCAGTACCGGGCCCCAACTGGCGGTGTTGGAGCCCAGGGCTCTGCAGGGGGAGCAGAGTGTAGGCCGAAGCCTAATTGAACCAATTTCAAAGGTAACCTTTAACCCCCCCTCAGGGGTTACAAAGTAGAAGAGCCACAGCTTATGCAGCAGTAGTGCTGCACAAGTCAAAGGTTGCTCTTTTAATTTCGCTCCTTGCACACGCTGAATGAAACACGTATAACATTTAGCCCTTTAAACAGTCAAACTGTGTTGGAGGCGCGAGTTCCCTTTGTAATGAGACGCAGCACAGATGTCAAGAATCCCACCTTGGTGCTGGGTGCAGCCTCCTGAGCGTTGTTATTTGCTGTACAGGAGTCTGCGCTGTCGTGTTATCCCCTGGCCTAGCGCTGTTAGCGCTGCCCATGTTCTGGCATCATTTAATGTCGGCCGGTGCGGTTCGCGATGACCATGAATCCCAGCCCCGCAGTGTCTTAACATTGTTAAAACACTGCGGGGCTGGGATGCAGGGCCTGGCGCAGCACATATGTTCGCCTCTCACACTCGGGTCCTTACACCCGCTTCAGACTGTGCGGCGTCATCTGATCCCTTATCGCATGCCACGGCCATGAAGCCGCACAGTCCGCAGAAGGCGGAAGGAGATGAGGGACAGGCGAACTGATGCACTGATCATGCCCGTCAATCACACCCTCGCAGTCCCAATAAATAAGACACCGAGGGGCGTTGTGTGGGTCAGGGCGGCCGCAGAGGCGCAGGCAGCCAAACAATGATGCCAGAAGACGGGCAGCGCTACCAAGGGGGTTGCAGCGTGTCATTACAAAGGAAAGTCACACCACCGGGACGGTTAAATGGTCACACAGAGGACACATTTTAGACGTGTTTTCAGTTCCACATGTGCGAGGAGAATACGTTTATGAGCCACCTTGCACACATGCAGCATTACCGCTGTACAAGGTGGCCTTTAAAACGTACAAACGCCTGGGGGAGGGGGGACAGGTTCCCTTCAATTTCAGTTCTTGTGTCTGCGTGGCTTTTGCAGGACACGATGCCGGCTGCACAGCAGGGGAACAGCTGGCGGTGCTGAACCCCACTGACACATTGGCTGGTGTTTTTCTCTGTGCAGCTAGCAGTACCGGGCCCCAACTGGCGGTGTTGGAGCCCGGGGTCAGCAGGAGGAGGAGATGGAGCAGAGTGTAGGCCGAAGCCTGCACTGGCGGCAGCTTTTGGGTCTGTTGTGCCTGCGTGGCAGTTGCAGGACACGTTGCCGGCTGCACAGCAGGGGAACAGCTGGCGGTGCTGAACCCCACTGACACATTGGCTGGTGTTTTTCTCTGTGCAGCTAGCAGTACCGGGCCCCAACTGGCGGTGTTGGAGCCCAGGGCTCTGCAGGGGGAGCAGAGTGTAGGCCGAAGCCTAATTGAACCAATTTCAAAGGTAACCTTTAACCCCCCCTCAGGGGTTACAAAGTAGAAGAGCCACAGCTTATGCAGCAGTAGTGCTGCACAAGTCAAAGGTTGCTCTTTTAATTTCGCTCCTTGCACACGCTGAATGAAACACGTATAACATTTAGCCCTTTAAACAGTCAAACTGTGTTGGAGGCGCGAGTTCCCTTTGTAATGAGACGCAGCACAGATGTCAAGAATCCCACCTTGGTGCTGGGTGCAGCCTCCTGAGCGTTGTTATTTGCTGTACAGGAGTCTGCGCTGTCGTGTTATCCCCTGGCCTAGCGCTGTTAGCGCTGCCCATGTTCTGGCATCATTTAATGTCGGCCGGTGCGGTTCGCGATGACCATGAATCCCAGCCCCGCAGTGTCTTAACATTGTTAAAACACTGCGGGGCTGGGATGCAGGGCCTGGCGCAGCACATATGTTCGCCTCTCACACTCGGGTCCTTACACCCGCTTCAGACTGTGCGGCGTCATCTGATCCCTTATCGCATGCCACGGCCATGAAGCCGCACAGTCCGCAGAAGGCGGAAGGAGATGAGGGACAGGCGAACTGATGCACTGATCATGCCCGTCAATCACACCCTCGCAGTCCCAATAAATAAGACACCGAGGGGCGTTGTGTGGGTCAGGGCGGCCGCAGAGGCGCAGGCAGCCAAACAATGATGCCAGAAGACGGGCAGCGCTACCAAGGGGGTTGCAGCGTGTCATTACAAAGGAAAGTCACACCACCGGGACGGTTAAATGGTCACACAGAGGACACATTTTAGACGTGTTTTCAGTTCCACATGTGCGAGGAGAATACGTTTATGAGCCACCTTGCACACATGCAGCATTACCGCTGTACAAGGTGGCCTTTAAAACGTACAAACGCCTGGGGGAGGGGGGACAGGTTCCCTTCAATTTCAGTTCTTGTGTCTGCGTGGCTTTTGCAGGACACGATGCCGGCTGCACAGCAGGGGAACAGCTGGCGGTGCTGAACCCCACTGACACATTGGCTGGTGTTTTTCTCTGTGCAGCTAGCAGTACCGGGCCCCAACTGGCGGTGTTGGAGCCCGGGGTCAGCAGGAGGAGGAGATGGAGCAGAGTGTAGGCCGAAGCCTGCACTGGCGGCAGCTTTTGGGTCTGTTGTGCCTGCGTGGCAGTTGCAGGACACGTTGCCGGCTGCACAGCAGGGGAACAGCTGGCGGTGCTGAACCCCACTGACACATTGGCTGGTGTTTTTCTCTGTGCAGCTAGCACATCTGGGCCCCAACTGGCGGTGTTAGAGCCCAGGGTCAGCAGGAGGAGCAGGGGGAGCGGAGTGTAGGCCGAAGCCTGCACTGGAGCAAGTTGAAAGGAAACCTTTAACCCCCCCCCCAGGCGTTTGTAGCTGGAAGAGCCATCGTGTACACCACTAATGCTGGAAAAGGTAAACTTAGCCCTTTTAATTATGGTCCTTGCAGATGCTGAACCTAACACTTATGAAATGTGTCCCCTCACAGCGTTCAACCGTCCGGTAGGTGGAACTTTCCTTTGTCATGTGACGCAGCACAGCCGTCATTTTTACCCCCTTGGCGCCGTGCGCCGCCTCCTCAGCGTTGTTTGAATCTGTCCCGGAGCCTGCGCTGTTAGGTTACACCTTGGCCATGCACACATTTTGCGCTGCCCGTCTTCTGACATCATTTGCTGTCAGGCTGGCTGCGCCTGTGTGGGTGCGCTGTCCGAGATTCAGCCTCGCGGTGTCGTCTAATGTAATCCCACCGCGGGCCTGGGATCCGTGGCCATGCGCAGTGCATATCCTCACCTCTCACTCCCCTCCCTACGGCTTCTTCAGACTGTGCGGTGTCACGGCCGTGGCATGCTATTAGGGATCAGCTGACACCGAACAGTCTTTAGAAGCCGTAGGGAGGGGAGTGAGAGGCGAGGATATGCACTGCGCATGGCCACGGATCCCAGGCCCGCGGTGGGATAACATTACACGACACTGCGAGGCTGAATCTCGGACAGCGCACCCACACAGGCGCAGCCAGCCTGACAGCAAATGATGTCAGAAGACGGGCAGCGCAAAATGTGTGCATGGCCAAGGGGTAACCTAACAGCGCAGGCTCCGGGACAGATTCAAACAACGCTGAGGAGGCGGCGCACGGCGCCAAGGGGGTAAAATTGACGGCTGTGCTGCGTCACATGACAAAGGAAAGTTCCACCTACCGGACGGTTGAACGCTGTGAGGGGACACATTTCATAAGTGTTAGGTTCAGCATCTGCAAGGAGCACCACGAAAAGAGGCACTTTTTCCCTTTGCATCATTACTGCTGCACAAGGTGGCTCCTTCAGTAACAAACACCTGGGGGGGGGGGACAGGTTCCCTTAAATTTAACTTGTTGTGCCTGCGTGGCGGTCGCAGTACACGTTGCCGTATACACAGCAGGGGAACAGCTGGCGGTGCTGAACCCCACTAACACATTGGCGAGGTGTTTGGCTCTGTGCGTACAGCACTTCTGGACGGCAACTGGCGGTGTTGGAGCCCAGGGACAGGTGGAGGAGGAGGAGGTTGGAGGAGGTAGGAGGGATTGCCACACACACAGCAGGGGAACAGCTGACGTTACTGAACCCCAATAACAGAGGAGCGACTGTTGACTGTGCGTACAGCACTTCTGGACGGCAACTGGCGGTGTTGGAGCCCAGGGACAGGTGGAGGAGGAGGAGGTTGGAGGAGGTAGGAGTGATTGCCACACACACAGCAGGGGAACAGCTGACGTTACTGAACCCCAATAACAGAGGAGGGACTGTTGACTGTGCGTACAGCACTTCTGGACGGCAACTGGCGGTGTTGGAGCCCAGGGACAGGTGGAGGAGGAGGAGGTTGGAGGAGGTAGGAGGGATTGCCACACACACAGCAGGGGAACAGCTGACGTTACTGAACCCCAATAACAGAGGAGCGACTGTTGACTGTGCGTACAGCACTTCTGGACGGCAACTGGCGGTGTTGGAGCCCAGGGACAGGTGGAGGAGGAGGAGGTTGGAGGAGGTAGGAGGGATTGCCACACAC
This sequence comes from Ranitomeya variabilis, assembly GCF_051348905.1. Lineage (NCBI taxonomy): Eukaryota > Metazoa > Chordata > Amphibia > Anura > Dendrobatidae > Ranitomeya > Ranitomeya variabilis. The sequence goes on from NC_135236.1 coordinate 533,198,922, forward strand.
ACAGCAGGGGAACAGCTGACGTTACTGAACCCCAATAACAGAGGAGGGACTGTTGACTGTGCGTACAGCACTTCTGGACGGCAACTGGCGGTGTTGGAGCCCAGGGACAGGTGGAGGAGGAGGAGGTTGGAGGAGGTAGGAGGGATTGCCACACACACAGCAGGGGAACAGCTGACGTTACTGAACCCCAATAACAGAGGAGGGACTGTTGACTGTGCGTACAGCACTTCTGGACGGCAACTGGCGGTGTTGGAGCCCAGGGACAGGTGGAGGAGGAGGAGGTTGGAGGAGGTAGGAGGGATTGCCACACACACAGCAGGGGAACAGCTGACGTTACTGAACCCCAATAACAGAGGAGGGACTGTTGACTGTGCGTACAGCACTTCTGGACGGCAACTGGCGGTGTTGGAGCCCAGGGACAGGTGGAGGAGGAGGAGGTTGGAGGAGGTAGGAGGGATTGCCACACACACAGCAGGGGAACAGCTGACGTTACTGAACCCCAATAACAGAGGAGCGACTGTTTACTGTGCGTACAGCACTTCTGGACGGCAACTGGCGGTGTTGGAGCCCAGGGACAGGTGGAGGAGGAGGAGGTTGGAGGAGGTAGGAGGGATTGCCACACACACAGCAGGGGAACAGCTGACGTTACTGAACCCCAATAACAGAGGAGGGACTGTTGACTGTGCGTACAGCACTTCTGGACGGCAACTGGCGGTGTTGGAGCCCAGGGACAGGTGGAGGAGGAGGAGGTTGGAGGAGGTAGGAGGGATTGCCACACACACAGCAGGGGAACAGCTGACGTTACTGAACCCCAATAACAGAGGAGCGACTGTTTACTGTGCGTACAGCACTTCTGGACGGCAACTGGCGGTGTTGGAGCCCAGGGACAGGTGGAGGAGGAGGAGGTTGGAGGAGGTAGGAGGGATTGCCACACACACAGCAGGGGAACAGCTGACGTTACTGAACCCCAATAACAGAGGAGCGACTGTTGACTGTGCGTACAGCACTTCTGGACGGCAACTGGCGGTGTTGGAGCCCAGGGACAGGTGGAGGAGGAGGAGGTTGGAGGAGGTAGGAGGGATTGCCACACACACAGCAGGGGAACAGCTGACGTTACTGAACCCCAATAACAGAGGAGGGACTGTTGGCTGTGCGTACAGCACTTCTGGACGGCAACTGGCGGTGTTGGAGCCCAGGGACAGGTGGAGGAGGAGGAGGTTGGAGGAGGTAGGAGGGATTGCCACACACACAGCAGGGGAACAGCTGACGTTACTGAACCCCAATAACAGAGGAGGGACTGTTGACTGTGCGTACAGCACTTCTGGACGGCAACTGGCGGTGTTGGAGCCCAGGGACAGGTGGAGGAGGAGGAGGTTGGAGGAGGTAGTAGGGATTGCCACACACACAGCAGGGGAACAGCTGACGTTACTGAACCCCAATAACAGAGGAGGGACTGTTGACTGTGCGTACAGCACTTCTGGACGGCAACTGGCGGTGTTGGAGCCCAGGGACAGGTGGAGGAGGAGGAGGTTGGAGGAGGTAGGAGGGATTGCCACACACACAGCAGGGGAACAGCTGACGTTACTGAACCCCAATAACAGAGGAGGGACTGTTGACTGTGCGTACAGCACTTCTGGACGGCAACTGGCGGTGTTGGAGCCCAGGGACAGGTGGAGGAGGAGGAGGTTGGAGGAGGTAGGAGGGATTGCCACACACACAGCAGGGGAACAGCTGACGTTACTGAACCCCAATAACAGGAGGGACTGTTGACTGTGCGTACAGCACTTCTGGACGGCAACTGGCGGTGTTGGAGCCCAGGGACAGGTGGAGGAGGAGGAGGTTGGAGGAGGTAGGAGGGATTGCCACACACACAGCAGGGGAACAGCTGACGTTACTGAACCCCAATAACAGAGGAGCGACTGTTGAATGTGCGTACAGCACTTCTGGACGGCAACTGGCGGTGTTGGAGCCCAGGGACAGGTGGAGGAGGAGGAGGTTGGAGGAGGTAGGAGGGATTGCCACACACACAGCAGGGGAACAGCTGACGTTACTGAACCCCAATAACAGAGGAGGGACTGTTGGCTGTGCGTACAGCACTTCTGGACGGCAACTGGCGGTGTTGGAGCCCAGGGACAGGTGGAGGAGGAGGAGGTTGGAGGAGGTAGGAGGGATTGCCACACACACAGCAGGGGAACAGCTAACGTTACTGAACCCCAATAACAGAGGAGCGACTGTTGACTGTGCGTACAGCACTTCTGGACGGCAACTGGCGGTGTTGGAGCCCAGGGACAGGTGGAAAAGCAGAGGAACACAATGTAGGCCGAAGCCTGAGAAAGTCGAAAGGGAACCTTTAACCCCCCCCAAGGCGTTTGTAGCTGAAAGAGCCAGCTTGTGCAGCACAAAAGATGCAAAAAGAAAAGGTGGCTCTTTTCATCATGCTCCTTGCAAATACAGAACTAAACACTTATAAAATGTGTCCCCTGCAACCGTAAAACCGTCCTGGAGGTGGGACTTTCCTTCGTAATGTGACGCAGCACAGCCGTCATTCCTACCCCCCCGGCGCCGCGCACCGGCTCCTCAGCGTTGTTTGATTCCGTCCCGGAGCCTGCGCTGTTATGTTATCCCGTGGCCAGGCACACTTAGCGCTGCCCATCTTCTGGCATCATTTGGTGTCAGGATGGCTGCGCCTGTGCGGCCGCGCTGGCCGAGAGCCCGCCTCGCAGTGTCTTCTGATTTAATCCCACTGGGGGCCTGGGATCCATGGACATGCGCAGTGCATATCCTCGCCTCTCACTCCCCTCCCTACGGCTTCTTAAGACTGTGAGGTGTCACGGCCGTGGCATGCTATTAGGGACCAGCTGACACCGAACAGTCTGAAGAAGCCATAGGGAGATGAGTGAGAGGTGGAGGTTCAGATATGCACTGCGCATGTTCTTGGATCCCAGGCCCCCAGTGGGATTAAATCAGAAGACACTGCGAGGCGGGCTCTCTGCCAGCGCGGCCGCACAGGCGCAGCCATCCTGACACCAAATGATGCCAGAAGACGGGCAGCGCTAAGTGTGCCTGGCCACGGGATAACATAACAGCGCAGGCTCCGGGACGGAATCAAACAACGCTGAGGAGCCGGTGCGCGGCGCCGGGGGGGTAGGAATGACGGCTGTGCTGCGTCACATTACGAAGGAAAGTCCCACCTCCGGGACGGTGTTACGGTATCAGTGGACACATTTTATAAGTGTTAAGTTCTGCGTGTGCAAGGTGCTAAACAAAAATAGCTACCTTTTCCTTGTGCAGCATTACTGCTGCACAAGGTGGCTCTTTCAGTAACAAACGCCTTGGGGGGGGGGACAGATTCCCTTACATTTCAGTTGTTGTGTCAGCGTGGCGGTCGCATGACACATTGCCGGCTACACAGCTGGGGATCAGCTGACGTTACTGAAACCCAATAACACTGGGTCGTATGTTTTGACTGTGCAGACGGCACTTCTGAGCCTCAACTGGCGGTGTTGGAGCCCAGGAATTTAAGTTCAGGTGGTAGAAAGATGAACACAACAGGAGACCTGGATAACGTATACAGTGACCTAATTATTTAATCAGGAGGAGGAGTGGCAAATTCCTGCGAGATCCAGGCCTTGTTCATTTTCAGGAAAGTAAGCCCGTCAACGTTATCGGAGGATAGTCGCATGCGACGGTCAGTTAGTACACCACCTGCAGCACTAAAGACACGTTCCGATAATACACTGGCCGCAGGGCAAGACAGCACCTCCAATGCATACTGGCTTAGCTCTGGCCATGTATCCAGCTTTGAGACCCAAAACTTGAAAGGGGAAGAGCCGTCTGGGAGTACAGCAAGAGGGCAAGACATGTAGTCTGTCACCATCTGACGGAACCGTTGCCTCCTGCTGACTGGAGCCGTCTGTGATGGTGTAGACTTTTGTGGGGGGCACAGAAAACTGTGCCACAGTTGGGCCATACTGGTCTTGCCTTGGGCAGAGGCACTGCTTCTGCTCCCTCTTTGTGCAGAGCCTCCACCACTGCCTGGACGCACTGAGCTGCTTTGGAATGCACTAGCAGAACTTCTCTCAGTTGGAATGGAGAAGATGATGGAATTGACCAGTGTGTCTTGGTACTCCCGCATTTTTCGCTCCCGGTTCAACGGTGTGATGAGGCTTTCTACGTTGTCCTGGTAGCGAGGATCGAGGAGGGTGAACACCCAATAATCAGACATGTTGAGAATGTGGGCGATGCGGCGGTCGTTTCTCAGGCACTGCAGCATGTAATCCACCATGTGCTGCAGACTGCCAACTGCCCAAGAAACGCTGTCCCCTGCTGGAGGCGTGATCTCTGCCTGCTCGTCATCACCCCACCCTCGCTGTACACACTGAGTACTGGACAATTCGGTAACTCCCTCCTCTGGACGGACGTCTTCCTCCTCCATTGACTCCTCCTCATCCTCCTCACAAACTGTCCCCTGCCTACGCGTTTGTGAGGAACCACGTGGCGCTGACTGTCCAGAAGATGATGGAAATGGTGAATCCTCATCCTCCACCTCTTCCACAACATCATCCCTTAGCGCTTGCAGTGATTTTTCAAGCAGGCAGATAAGGGGGACAGTCATGCTGACTAGTGCATCATCTGCACTCGCCATCCCCGTGGAATAATCAAAGGGACGCAAAACCTGGCAGACGTCATTCATAGTGGCCCACTCTGTGGTTGTGAAGTCTGTACGGCGCTGACTGCGACTTTTTTGCGCCTGAAGCAGCTGGTACTCCATTACAGCTTGCTGCTGCTCACACAACCGCTCCAACATATGTAACGTGGAATTCCACCTGGTAGGTAGGTCACATATGATGCGATGTTCCGGCAGGCGGTGTCGGCGCTGCAGAGACGCAATGCGCGCTTTTGCCGTGCTGGAACGCCGCAAGTGAGCACACTCTAGGCGGACCTTGTGCAGCAGTGCATCAAGATCCGGATAGTCCCTCAAAAAGCTCTGCACGACCAAATTGAGCACATGTGCCAGACATGGGATGTGAGTGAGGTTGCCGAGGCCCAGAGCTGCCACCAGATTTCGGCCATTATCACACACTACCATGCCTGGCTGGAGATTCGCTGGCACAAACCACACATCGCTCTCCTGCTTGATGGCATTCCAGAGCTCCTGCGCTGTGTGGCTACGATTCCCCAAAAAAATTAATTTCAACACGGCCTGTTGACGTTTGGCCACGGCTGTGCTTATGTCGGTCGTAACAGGTACACGTTCATCACGGGTCCATGTGGAGGTGGACTGTGACGGCTCCTGCAGCGATGATTCTGAGGAACTGGTGTAAGAGGAGGAGTCAATGCGTACAGAATGGATTCCTGCAATCCTTGGAGTGGGCAGGACACGTCCTGCGCCACTCGCACGGTCTGTACCCGGCTCAACGACATTAACCCAATGGGCAGTGAGGGAAAGGTATCGCCCCTGTCCATGTTGACTGGTCCACGCATCGGTGGTGAGGTGGACCTTGCTACTGACGGCGTTCAGTAGCGCGTGTTTTATGTGTCCCTCCACATGCTTGTGCAGGGCAGGGACGGCTTGCCTGCTGAAGTAAAAGCGGCTGGGCACATTGTACTGTGGGACTGCCAATGACATCAAGTCACGGAAGCTGTCAGTCTCCACCAGCCTGAATGACAGCATTTCCAGTGACAGAAGTTTGGCAATGCCTGCAGTCAGAGCCTGTGCTCGTGGGTGGTTTGACGAGAAAGGCCGCCTTTTCTCCCATGCCTGTACTACTGATGGCTGTAGACTGGGCTGGGAGTGTGTGGATGACTGGGAAAGTGGTGCTGCGGGTGGAATTACAGCGGGTCTCTGGACAACAGGGCCAGAGGTTCTTCCACGGCGATCCTGGGAGGAAGCCGAACCAGCTGCGTGTGAGCTAGAGGAAGAGGCAACACGAGCTGAAGAGGTGGTAGCTGCCGCTGTTGGTTGGCCTACCTCTTCAGTGTGTTTTTCTAACTCCGCCGGGTGCCTGTTGCGCACATGTTTCCACATGTTGGAGGTATTGAGGTTGCTGACATTTCGACCTCTTTTGACTTTTTGATGACACACGTTGCATCTGACATAGCAAATGTCATCTGCAACTGTGTCAAAAAAGGACCAGGCACTGCAAGTCTTGGGAGCGCCCTTTTTGGCTTTTGGAAGAGACATGCTCCTAACGGGTGCCAAAGCGGAGGCTGCAGGATCCGCAGTCTTCCCCCTCCCTCTCCCTCTTTGGGCCGTACGGGGAATCTCTTCCTCAGAGCTGCTCCCACCACCTTCCTGTCCCTCACGCCAAGATGGGTCGAGGACCTCATCATCTACACTACCCTCTGCCCCCAACTGCTCCTCCTGGGTAGTCTCAGCAGCAGAGCACGCACCAGTAAGTGGCACCTGAGTGTCATCATCAGCTGATGCGGCCTGCGATGTGGTGACCGGAGCCACTGGCCCACCCGCCTCTTCAGAGGAAGACAGAAAAAGCTGTTGGGCATCACTGCACCCTGCCTCTTCTTCCATTTCTCCAATGCTGCTTGGCTGGCCCCCTGTTTCCAAGCCAAGAGATTCAGAGAACAGAAGTAGAGACGGCTCCTGTCCTGGGCTCTCTGTCTGCCTGGGCAATTTGGCAGGTGGTGAAGAGACAGATGGCTGCTCTCCAGTGCTCTGTGTCTGAGAGGATGTGGCACTAATGGAAGTTGATGCATTAGCTGCCATCCATTCGACAACAGCTTCAATTTGTTCTTGACGCAGCAGCGGTGTACGGCGCTCTGACACAAAGCTGCGCATGAACGACTGTTGCCTGGTGAAAGTGGGTGCTGATGAGTCACCGGTGCCCGCAGCAGGCACAGAATCCCCACGTCCCCTCCCTGCTCCGCGCCCACGCCCACGCCCACGTGCCTTACTCACTGCCTTCTTCATCTTGGTTGACTGATAAAGATAAGCAGAAAAGTACTAACGGATTTGTGTGCTTATTCCTGAGCAACTCCTCCTAACAGGTATAAGAAACACTAATTTTCTAAAGTGTGGACTAGACTTTAATATGAGCTAATGTGGCCTACACAAATGTAAAGTGGTGTAACTGGTGTGTTTGGTGAACTTTATTATTTATTTCTTTTTTGGGGGCTGAACTGACAACAGATAGAGCTGCAGTCACACGGAGACCGTGCAGACAGACGTAAACGGCGCTGCAAGGCCCAAAAACCCTCCTCTACGTTATCCTATGTAGTGTTTTTCCACAAGTTAGCTGGAGACGGGTGGAAAGACACTAATAGGATTTTTTTAAATAAATTAGCAGCAACCTACACTACTTGAAAAAAAAAGAAAATTGATTTGGCGGTATGACGCAGTGAACAACCCTGAGCAGGAAACAACCAGGCTATGGCTGCTCACAGACTACAGGGCGAGCTGCAATCACACGGAGACCGTGCAGACAGCCGTAAACGGCGCTGCAAGGCCCAAAAACCCTCCTCTACTTTATCCTATGTAGTGTTTTTCCACAAATTAGCTGGAGACGGGTGGAAAGACACTAATAGGATTTTTTAAAATAAATTAGCAGCAGACTACACTACTTGAAAAAAAATTAAAATTGATTTGGCGGTATGACGCAGTGAACAACCCTGAGCTGGAGACAACCAGGCTATGGCTGCTCACAGACTACAGGGCGAGCTGCAATCACACGGAGACCGTGCAGACAGCCGTAAACGGCGCTGCAAGGCCCAAAAACCCTCCTCTACTTTATCCTATGTAGTGTTTTTCCACAAATTAGCTGGAGACGGGTGGAAAGACACTAATAGGATTTTTTTAAATAAATTAGCAGCAGACTACACTACTTGAAAAAAAATTAAAATTGATTTGGCGGTATGACGCAGTGAACAACCCTGAGCTGGAGACAACCAGGCTATGGCTGCTCACAGACTACAAGGCGAGCTGCAGTCACATGGAGACCGTGCAGACAGCCGTAAACGGCGCTGCAAGGCCCAAAAACCCTCCTCTACTTTATCCTATGTAGTGTTTTTCCACAAATTAGCTGGAGACGGGTGGAAAGACACTAATAGGATTTTTTTGAATAAATTAGCAGCAGACTACACTACTTGAAAAAAAAAAAAAAAAAAAAAGAACAGTATGAGGCAATGAACCACCCTCCCTGAACTGAATACAACCAGCTATGGATGGCCTATGTGGCTGCACTCAGACTAGAGAGTGGGCTGCACTCACACACACACACACACACAGACCTTGCAGATCGCTGTGAAAACAGCGCTACAAGGCAAAAGCAAGGTGAATAGTAGGTGAACACAGCGGTTGCTAAATTAGCCTTTGGAAAGCACAAAGAAGCAAATCGCTATCTCTAAACTGTCCCTCAGTCAGCAAACAGCGTCCTGTCACTAACTGAATTCACAGCAGAGTGATCGCAAAATGGCGCCAGCGACTTTTAAACTGCAGCATGACATCATTTCAGCAGCCAATCACAGCCTTGCCAGTAGTTTCATGCCCTCCATGCTAAACAGGATGTGCCCACACTTGGAAACATTCTCATTGGCTGAATTTCTGCATTTTGAATCTTGGAACTTCCGATTCCGGTATCCGATACGCGGCAAGTATCGGAATCCCGGTATCGGAATTCCGATACCGCAAGTATCGGCCGATACCCGATACTTGCGGTATCGGAATGCTCAACACTACTGCTGACGATCTTTCTGATGGAATCGTTCATTTTTCCGTCTTTTCCATCTGGCCCAGAACGACATGACAACTTCTTCCAGCAACGACTCAACTGCAAAGAATACAACAAAGACACATTTAACTTCTCATATTCCAGCCCCATCACCATCTATACCAACCTGCACAAACTCCTCATCCTGCTGATACCCCAATACTGAGCCGCTGCTGACATATGTGTCCCTATTACTGCACCTGATACCACAATACTGAGCCGCTGCTGCTGTATGTGTCCCTATTACTGCACCTGATACCCCAATACTGAGCTGCTGCTGCCGTATGTGTCCCTATTACTGCCCCTGATATCCCAATACTGAGCCGCTGCTGCCATATGTGACCCTATTACTGCACCTGATACCCCGATACTGAGCCGCTGCTGCCATATGTGTCCCTATTACTTCACCTGATACCCCAATACTGAGCCGCTGCTGTCATATGTGACCCCATTACTGCCCCTGATACCCCAATACTGAGCCGCTGCTGCCGTATGTGTCCCTATTACTGCACCTGATACCCCAATACTGAGCCTCTGCCGTATGTGTCCCTATTACTGCCCCTGATACCCCAATACTGAGCCGCTGCTGCCATATGTATCCCTATTACTGCACCTGATACCCCAATGCTGAGCCGCTGCTGTTGTATGTGTCCCTATTACTGCAACTGATACCCCAATGCTGAGCCTCTGCTGCCGTATTTGACCACATTACTGCCCTAGATACCCCAATACTGAGCCGCTGCTGCCGTATGTGTCCCTATTACTGCACCTGATACCCCAATACTGAGCCGCTGCTGCCGTATGTGTCCCTATTACTGCATCTGATACCCCAATACTGAACCGCTGCTGCTGTATGTGTCCCTATTACTGCACCTGATACCCCAATACTGAGCCACTGCTGCCATATGTGTCCCTATTACTGCACTTGACACCCCGATACTGAGCTGAGGCTGCCGTATGTGTCCCTATTACTGCACCTGATACCCCAATACTGAGCCGCTGCTGCCGTATGTGTCCCTATTACTGCACCTGATACCCCAATACTGAGCCACTGCTGCCGTATGTGTCCCTATTACTGCACCTGATACCCCAATACTGAGCCGCTGCTGCCGTATGTGTCCCTATTACTGCACCGGATACCTCAATACTGAGCCGCTGCTGCCGTATGTGTCCTTATTACTGCACCTGATACCCCAATACAGAGCCGCTGCTGCCGTATGTGTCCCTATTACTGCACCTGATAACCCAATACAGAGCCGCTGCTGCCGTATGTGTCCCTATTACTGCACCTGATACCCCAATACTGAGCTACTGCTGCCGTATGTGTCCCTATTACTGCACCTGATACCCCAATACTGAGCCGCTGCTGCCGTATATGTCCCTATTACTGCACCTGATACCCCAATGCTGAGCCTCTGCTGCCGTATGTGACAACATTACTGCCCCTTATACCCCAATACTGAGCCGCTGCTGCTGTATGTGTCGCTATTACTGCACCTGATACCCCAATACTGAGCCGCTGCTGCCGCATATGTCCTTATTACTGCACCTGATACCCCAATACTGAGCCACTGCTGCTGTTTGTGTCCCTATTACTACCCCTGATACTCCAATACTGAGCCGCTGCTGCCGTATGTGTCCCTATTACTGCACCTGATACCCCAATGCTGAGCCTCTGCTGCCGTATGTGACAACATTACTGCCCCTTATACCCCAATACTGAGGCGCTGCTGCTGTATGTGTCCCTATTACTGCACCTGATACCCCAATACTGAGCCGCTGCTGCCGCATATGTCCTTATTACTGCACCTGATACCCCAATACTGAGCCACTGCTGCTGTTTGTGTCCCTATTACTACCCCTGATACTCCAATACTGAGCCGCTGCTGCCGTATGTGTCCCTATTACTGCACCTGATACCCCAATACTGAGCAGCTGCTGCCGTATATGTCCCTATTACTGCACCTGATACCCCGATACTGAGCCTCTGCTGTCGTATGTGTCCCTATTACTGCCCCTGATACCCCAATACTGAGACTCTGCTGCCGTATGTGTCCCTATTACTGCACCTGATACCCCAATGCTGAGCCACTGCTGCCGTATGTGTCCCTATTACTGCACCTGATACTCCAATACTGAGCCGCTGCTGCCGTATGTGTCCCTATTACTGCACCTGATACCCCAATACTGAGCCGCTGCTGCCATATGTGTCCCTATTACTGCACCTGATACCCCAATACTGAGCCGCTGCTGCCGCATATGTCCTTATTACTGCACCTGATACCCCAATACTGAGCCACTGCTGCTGTTTGTGTCCCTATTACTACCCCTGATACTCCAATACTGAGCCGCTGCTGCCGTATGTGTCCCTATTACTGCACCTGATACCCCAATACTGAGCAGCTGCTGCCGTATATGACCCTATTACTGCACCTGATACCCCGATACTGAGCCTCTGCTGCCGTATGTGTCCCTATTACTGCCCCTGATACCCCAATACTGAGCCTCTGCTGCCGTATGTGTCCCTATTACTGCACCTGATACTCCAATACTGAGCTGCTGCTGCCGTATGTGACCCTATTACTGCACCTGATACCCCAATACTGAGCCACTGCTGCCGTATGTGTCCCTATTACTGCACCTGACACCCCGATACTGAGCTGAGGCTGCCGTATGTGTCCCTATTACTGCACCTGATACCCCAATACTGAGCCGCTGCTGCCGTATGTGTCCCTATTACTGCACCTGATACCCCAATACTGAGCCACTGCTGCCGTATGTGTCCATATTACTGCCCCTGATACCCCAATACTGAGCCGCTGCTGCCGTATGTGACCCTATTACTGCACCTGATACCCCAATACTGAGCCTCTGCTGCCGTATGTGTCCCTATTACTGCACCTGATACTCCAATACTGAGCCGCTGCTGCCGTATGTGTCCCTATTACTGCACCTGATACCCCAATACTGAGCCGCTGCTGCCATATGTGTCCCTATTACTGCACTTGATACTCCAATACTGAGCCGCTGCTGCCGTATGTGTCCCTATTACTGCACCTGATACCCCAATACTGAGCCACTGATGCCGTATATGTCCCTATTACTGCACCTGATACCCCAATGCTGAGCCTCTGCTGCCGTATGTGACCCCATTACTGCCCCTTATACCCCAATACTGAGCCGCTGCTGCTGTATGTGTCGCTATTACTGCACCTGATACCCCAATACTGAGGCGCTGCTGCTGTATGTGTCCCTATTACTGCACCTGATACCCCAATACTGAGCCGCTGCTGCCGCATATGTCCTTATTACTGCACCTGATACCCCAATACTGAGCCACTGCTGCTGTTTGTGTCCCTATTACTACCCCTGATACTCCAATACTGAGCCGCTGCTGCCGTATGTGTCCCTATTACTGCACCTGATACCCCAATACTGAGCCACTGCTGCTGTTTGTGTCCCTATTACTACCCCTGATACTCCAATACTGAGCCGCTGCTGCCGTATGTGTCCCTATTACTGCACCTGATACCCCAATACTGAGCAGCTGCTGCCGTATATGTCCTTATTACTGCACCTGATACCCCGATACTGAGCCGCTGCTGCCGTATGTGCCCCTATTACTGCCCCTGGTACCCCAATACTGAGACTCTGCTGCCGTATGTGTCCCTATTACTGCACCTGATACCCCAATGCTGAGCCTCTGCTGCCGTATGTGTCCCTATTACTGCACCTGATACCCCAATACTGAGCCGCTGCTGCCATATGTGTCCCTATTACTGCACCTGATACTCCAATACTGAGCCGCTGCTGCCGTATGTGTCCCTATTACTGCACCTGATACTCCAATACTGAGCCGCTGCTGCCATATGTGTCCCTATTACTGCACCTGATACCCCAATACTGAGCCGCTGCTGCCGTATGTGTCCCTATTACTGCACCTGATACTCCAATACTGAGCCGCTGCTGCCGTATGTGTCCCTATTACTGCACCTGATACCCCAATACTGAGCCACTGCTGCCGTATGTGTCCCTTTTACTGCCCCTGATGCACAAATACTGAGCCGCTGCTGCCATATGTGACCCTATTACTGCCCCTGATACCCCAATACTGAGCCGCTGCTGCTGTATGTGCCATAGCAGTGCCCATATTTTGCTCCTCGAAAGTAATAATGCCCTGTGTGCCCCTTTGATAGCCACAGTAACATGAATTTCCCTATAACAATAAGTGCCCACTTTAAATTTAATAAAGTCCTGAGTCTCCCCTGTACAGCTCCCCTATACACAGTATGATGCTCTCTTGTACACAGTATACTGACCCCTTAGTAGCCCTCAATCTGTTTGATGGCTCCAACAATGTATAATGACCCCACACTATAATCTCCATACTGTATGATGCCCCCCTAGATAGCCTCCATATACAGTAGCATAATGCACCAAATAGTCCACATCCACAATATAGTATAATGCACTCCCCATTGGCATACACTGTAATAAGGCAGCACCCCCATATAGGCAGACCCTGTAATAAGGCAGCACCCCCATAGTCAGACCCTGTAATAAGGCAGCACCACCATAGGCAGACCCTGTAATAAGGCAGCACCCCCATAGTCAGACCCTGTAATAAGGCAGCACCCCCATAGTCAGACCCTGTAATAAGGCAGCACCCCCATAGTCAGACCCTGTAATAAGGAACCACCATAGGCAGACCCTGTAATAAGGCAGCACCCCCATAGTCAGTCCCTGTAATAAGGCAGCACCACCATAGGCAGACCCTGTAATAAGGCAGCACCCCCATAGTCAGACCCTGTAATAAGGCAGCACCCCCATAGTCAGACCCTGTAAAAAGGCAGCCCCTTTAATAAGGCAGCACCCCCATAGTCAGACCCTGTAATAAGGCAGCACCACCATAGGCAGACCTTGTAATAAGGCAGCACCCCCATAGTCAGACCCTGTAATAAGGCAGCACCCCCATAGTCAGACCCTGTAATAAGGCAGCACCCCCATAGTCAGACCCTGTAATAAGGAACCACCATAGGCAGACCCTGTAATAAGGCAGCACCCCCATAGTCAGTCCCTGTAATAAGGCAGCACCACCATAGGCAGACCCTGTAATAAGGCAGCACCCCCATAGTCAGACCCTGTAATAAGGCAGCACCCCCATAGTCAGACCCTGTAAAAAGGCAGCCCCTTTAATAAGGCAGCACCCCTATAGGCAGACCCTGTAATAAGGCAGCACCCCTATAGGCAGACCACGTAATAAGGCAGCACCCCCATAGTCAAACCCTGTAATAAGGCAGCACCACCATAGGCAGACCCTGTAATAAGGCAGCACCCCTATAGGCAGACCCTGTAATAAGGCAGCACCCCCATAGTCAGACCCTGTAATAAGGCAGCCCCCATAGTCAGACCCTGTAATGAGGCAGCACCCCCATAGTCAGAACCTGTAATAAGGCAGCTCCCATAGGCAGACCCTGTAATAAGGCAGCACCCCCATATTCAGACCCTGTAATGAGGCAGCACCCCTATAGTCAGACCCTGTAGTAAGGCAGCCCCCATAGTCAGACCCTGTAATGAGGCAGCTCCCCTATAGTCAGACCCTGTAATAAGGCAGTCCCCACAGTCAGACCCTGTAATAAGGCAGCCCCCATAGTTAGACCCTGTAATAAGGCAGCACCCCTATAGGCAGACCCTGTAATAAGGCAGCGCCCCATAGTCAGACCCTGTAATGAGGCAGCACCCCTATAGTCAGACCCTGTAATGAGGCAGTCCCCCTATAGTCAGACCCTGTAATAAGGCAGCCCCCACAGTCAGACTCTGTAATAAGGCAGCACTCCCATAGTCAGAGCCTGTAATAAGGCAGCCCCCATAGTCAGACCCTGTAATGAGGCAGCACCCCCATAGCCAGACCCTGTAATGAGGCAGCACCCCTATAGTCAGACCCTGTAATAAGGCAGCCCCCCCATAGGCAGACCCTGTAATAAGGCAGCAGCACCCATTACAAAATAAATAAATAAATGCTCACCTCTCTTCTTCCTGGTTCCTGCGCTGCTCTCGCTGATCTCCTGACAGTGGGTGCTGGGCAGTGACGTCATCGCGCCCGCTGTTAGTGTCGGCAACGTCAGACGCCTGCACTGATAGGGGGATGATGGGAGAAGGAGCGTGGCGTTCCTTCTCCTATCAATGCAATTAGCTGTATCTGCTAAAAGCCGGTAAAGCTGATCTTGCGATGATGGCAGGGGGCCCACTGCTGGCATCGGGGCCTCCCGCCTGCTCAGGGGCCCCATAACGGCAGAGCAGGGAGATCGATTCTGCACCCACACCCTCTGCCCCCCGGTAGCTACGGTACCGGTAAGTACACATATGATGACTGCAATATATTAAGATAGTAAAAATTGTGATGGGAGTGCTTCCTTAATGCTTCTTGTTCCAAATATTGACCCCACCATCAGCCATGTGCAATAAAAACCTGCATTTATTTCCCACAACAATGTTTTCCCACTGCTCAGTGATTCAATGTTTGTGTTTTTTTCCCAATGGAGTTCCACCTTTCTGTTTAACTTTGACATCAATACTGGAACTGGCCATCTGCTTTTATAACTGATTATTTGGACACGATTCAAGCACAAGAGTTATCTATGGCTGCAATTTGCACCAATAATCTTGGATCACAGTCACTGAGAACACTCGATTTTCCAAAACTGAAGTGGATTTGTAGATAATACAAATTATGTTTTATTATTTTTGCACAATAAATATACTGTTTGGAAAAAAAATATTTTTTGGTGTCACTATTTTCTGGCTTTAAGTTTAGCTTTGTCAGTCAACAGAACTGTGTGGGAGCTTTTTTCATGGCAAGATGTAGTTTTTATTGGTACCCTTGTGTGATAGAACTTTTTGATAATTTTTAATTTAATTTAATTTTCTCGGTAAATTCATCACAAATTTTTTTTAACACTGCTCACGCGTGGAAACGTGCGTCGGGGCAGAGGGACTTCTACTAGCGCTTTATTAGGCATATAATGCCCTGTCATCTACGTTATTCTGTTCACAAGTTTTTAGATGCCTTGCATTTTTGGTCTACAGTGGCTATTTTCAGTCTAGTTTATATTGGGACGCTTTATCTCTATACACTTCATATACAATGCATACATGGCAGTACTTTGATTGAAGTGGATTACATTGTCCCATGACTACAATGTACTACTATTTTGCTGCTATTATTAGCATTTTTCAAATGATGTTCTTTTTATTGCATATTGCAATCATTATTATCATCTGTGCACCTTTGTGATTGAATTGCATTTCATTGTTTGGGGCTTGAGTACATCAGTGGGTTTTTGTTGTAGGATACCCCAGGGCTTTGTAGTCCCTCTTTATTTCTTTGATCTAGCACCTTTCTTGTAATTGTGTTTTTAATTGTCTTTAGAATAAAGATATAATCTTAATAATCTTTATTTTTATATTGCGCTAACATATTCCGCAGCGCTTTACAGTTTTTGCACACATTATCATCGCTGTCCCCGTTGGGGCTCACAATCTAAATTCCCTATCAGTATGTCTTTGGAATGTGGGAGGAAACCCACGCAAACATGGAGAGAACATACAAACTCTTTGCAGATGTTGTCCTGAGTGGGATTAGAACCCAGGACTCCAGCGCTGAAAGGCTGCTGTGCTATCCACTGCGCCACCGTGCTGCCTTTTATACTTTTATTCAGTGAGTACCAATTTTTGGGACCATTTTTTACATATTAGTTTTAGTGTTGAGCGATACCTTCCGATATTCGAAAGTATCGGTATCGGATTGGATCGGCCGATACCGATACCCGATACCAATACAAGTCAATGGGACACAAATATCGGAAGGTATCCTGGATGGTTCCCAGGGTCTGAAGGAAAGAAAACTCTCCTTCAGGCCCTGGGATCCATATTCATGTAAAAAATAAAGAATAAAAATAAAAAATATGGATATACTCACCCTCGGACGGGCCCTGGACCTTAGCGATGTAACCGGCAGCCTCCGTTCCTAAGAATGCAGAGTGAAGGACCTTCGATGACGTCGCGGCTTGTGATTGGTCGCATGACCGCTCATGTGACCGCTCACGCAACCAATCACAAGCCGCGACGTCATCGAGGGTCCTAAACTCCTCATTCTTAGGAACGGAGACTGCCGGTTACAATCGGTAAGGTCCAGGGGCCCTCGGATGGGTGAGTATATCCATATTTTTTATTTTAATTCTTTATTTTTCACATGAATATGGATCCCAGGGCCTCGAGGAAAGTCTCCTCTCCTCCAGACTCTGGGAACCATACACTGGGAACTTCCGATTCCGATATCACAAAAAGTTCGGAACTCGGTATCGGAATTCCGATACCGCAAGTATCGGCCGATACCCGATACTTGCGGTATCGGAATGCTCAACACTACTCAACACTAATTAGTTTCTATCAGTGTGATATCTAGTAAGTTGCGGTACATGAACCCTTATGAGATACGGATTGAGTCACTTGGGGCTAATTGTGATTACATTTTCCAGAAACAAGCAGCAGTGGATGTTGTTGAGTGAAAAATGCAAACTGCCGCTGCAGTGACCATTACATTGTAGTGACCAGTACATTGTGGTGACCAGTACATTATGCCCAAATTATGGTTCTGAAGACATGCACTAGTAAATTAGGCAGGCTCTCATCGCTTCAGAAATGCTAAACATGGGTTTAGGCAATACTGTAGGGCTCAAAAGTGTGGTGGGCATTTGGATTTGGGACCGTAGAGTTTGTTGTATTTCTTTTGGGAGGGCAAGGAGCCATAGTGTTTTTACAGAGCATTTGTACTACCAGTAACGTGGAAGCAATTATATTTCTGTTAACAGATGACGGACCTGAATGGAAACTTTTTTTTTTGGATTGGATTGAAGCTTTTATTGGGAACATGTTACATAACATTTGTCTGGTGCTCTAAGCTAAGCAATTGCTTTGGGATTTCCATCTAAATCTCTGAGTGACATGATTCAGATGAAACCTCCAAGGGATCCATTCACTATAATGAGGCAGCAGAGTTAAACTGGACTCAGTTTGGCCTCCAGTGATTTCTCATTTTTCCAACAAAATTTTCAAAACTATTTGCTGCTTTGTGTTGGTATATCGCATGAAAAAAAAATAAGTTTGTGGGTTTAACATGAAAAAATGTGGAACAGTTCATGCGGTATGAATACTTTTTCAAGGCACTGTATATGTTATTTGGTTTTCTATGTACAGTATGTATAAAGGGACGTTTTTGTTTTGTTGGCTTGCATTTTGTCTATTACTGGTGTTGCAGTATATGGCAGACACAGAGGCAATAGTTAGGACTCTGGCTGTCATGGTAGCACATTGGCATCCCTCAGTTGCACTGGGGGGTACTGATAGGCAAATGTAAGGAACAATTTCTTTCTTTCAGAACCTTTACATGTGCGGTTAGTGCGACAGCAGCATGCAAAGAGTTAAAGAGCCAGGCTCTCACATATAGCTGCTCCTGGCTGTTTCATAAGGAGCCCAGCTATATGGAACATCTGGTTGCTGATGGCACAAACACAGCTCCATCCTAATGCCATACATGTACAGCATGGTGTAATAAATAACAGTTCACCATGATGTAGCTGTATGGCCCAGTGTGTGAAGAGATTAAAAGGATACAGTGGGTACGGAAAATATTCAGACCCCTTTAAATTTTTCACTAATTTTTTCATTGCAGCCATTTGGTAAATTCAAAAAAGTAATTTTTTTTCTCATTAATGTACACTCTGCACCCCATCTTGACTAAAAAAAAACAGAAATGTAGAATTTTTTGCAAATTTAATAAAAAAAGAAAAACTGAAATATTACATGGTCATATTTTGGTTTGATGCATTTTCTGTCATATGAAATGTTTGTTTCTGCTATTTGGCACCATGGTTTAATTCTCCTCAGCATTAAACATAGCATTTGTTTGATGCGGAGAGGAAATGTGATATTTCAGCTTTTCTCTTTTAATAAATTTGCAAAAATTACTATGTTTATGTTTTTTTCAGTCAAGATGGGGTGCAGAGTGTACATTAATGAGCTTTGCACCAGTGTGGTCATGTATGCTTGTGGTCAGGGCTCGGCTGAAATAAGCCACTAGAATACCGGCACCTCCGGTGAGGAATTGGTTGTGTGTTTCTCTGACTACATGACCACTGACTGCTATCAGCTCAGCAGTTAGCTGTGTACTCCTGTGAGCTTAACAGGACACAGTGCTTTTCTATCACAGCGACTCTGTGGAGTAACAGAGCTCACTTATACCGCCATATAGTGCCATTTGCTAACAGCAGGTTTTCCTCCTGCACGGTGGACCCCGGGCTGCAAACACACCAATAATAACATCTATATTTACTCGATGCGTTCTGCCAGCCCTAACAAAGGGTTAACCACATGTAACAATTTAATAGAACAGGGTATTCAGTCCCTGCAGGGAGGTGAATGGTTAAAGAATGGATAATAAGAATAATGAAAATAAAACAATAGCAGTCCAGTTAAGGAACTTATCATGTCCTTTATGCTCCTCCTCAGCAGATGGTCCCGCAAGGGCTGTAGCACCGGCGGTGTCCGGGGAGATGTCCTCAGATGGGGTCCTTTAAACTATGGTCCGTCTTCTTGCAGCAGTGGTCGATTTTCCGCTAAGCCCCTAGTCCAAAAACACGTGCGGCCAGAGCAAATAAGGCTGTGGTGCTCCCAGTGTCAAACGAGAATGGGCGTGAAGTCACTGGCAGGGAAGGACGCAAGATTCTGTCTGGTACCCGACCTTCTCCCCTCTGCTCGTGGGTGGTACTCTCAGTCACTGAGCGCACAATATCTCTCTCCTCAGCAGTCCTGCTGAAGATGGTGGGGACCAACCAGCGCAGCCTGTCACAGCGACGGTACTCAGGGGTCCGAGCATGCTGCTCACCCAGCTGCACGCTGCTACTAGTTCATGCCAAACTGATGGCTGCTGTGCGCGCTTTTGGTTTTATCTTGCCTTTCCTATCCGGGTTATGAGGTTGTTACAGCTCCTCATTTTTTTCCAACAGGCAACAAGTGAGGCAGCCTCAATAGTTCTGGATCCGGCTCGGTACAGGTACCCGCAGGCCGTTTTTCCTCCTTACACAAAGACAAAGCATTAAAAACACCAAAAAAGGAACAATTCAAGAAAACACACCAAAAACAGGCAGAGATGCTTACCTGTCTGAATAGGCCTCAATACAAATGCACAAGCAGGGTGCAGCGGACCCAAATAAAATAGCAAATGCACAGGTGCAATACCTAATGAAACAGCCAGCCTTCAATCAGGGATTGGCCGTGTGGTACACCAATGCACTAAGATAAAAACTGTATGTGGCGTGTTCACACAAGGAATGCAAGCATCTGGCTCCAGCCTATTAATGACGCCAGGGCCGGCGTCAGCACCCGGCGCACCCGGGCAAGTGCCGGGGCCCTGACAAGACAGGGGGGCCCACTCACGCAGTCATAGATCCATCTGGCCACTTTAACCCTTTCTACCCTTTCAATTTTCGCTGCCTGGGACAAGCATCTCCTCAGTCAGTGCAGGGCCAGGCACATAGGGGTTAAGGACACAGCCAGCGTGACATTGTGGGCGGAGAGAGCACGTTCTCCTGCCCTGCTCTCCTGGCTGCTGCAGTGCTGAACTTCTCAGGCACAGGCAGTTTCCGGACTGGAGGAGCTCCTACCGGCACCTGAGTGAGTGCCATGCTTTCGTTGTATGTTCTGACAGTCTGGGTGACCTGGGGCGGCCATGGGCTGGGCGGCTGCAGCTGACATATATATATATATATATATATATATATATATATATATATATATATATATATATATATATACTACAGCAGCCGCCCAGCCCAGGCCCCCAGCACGGCCTGTATAGATGCAGTGTATATAATATATATACCGGACAGGTGCTGGGGGCCTGGGCAGCTGTTGAAGTATATACACTGCACAGTACCCCTCCTCCTGTATATATACACTGCACAGTACCTCTCCCCTGTATATATACACTGCACAGTACCCCTCCTCCTGTATATATACACTGCACAGTACCATTCCTCCCGTCCTGTATATATACACTGCACAGTACCTCTCCTCCTGTCCTGTATATATACACTGCACAGTACCACTTCTCCTGTATATATACACCGCACAGTACCACTCCTCCTGTATATATACACTGACTGCACAGTACCCCTCCTCCTGTATATATACACTGCACAGTACCTCTCCTCCTGTATATATACACCGCACAGTACCCCTCCTCCTGTATATATACACCGCACAGTACCCCTCCTGTATATATACACTGCACAGTACCACTCCTCCTGTATATATACACTGCACAGTACCTCTCCTCCTGTATATATACACAGCACAGTACCACTCCTCCTGTATATATACACTGCACAGTACCACTCCTCCTGTATATATACACTGCACAGTACCTCTCCTCCTGTATATATATGCAGCACAGTACCCCTCCTCCTGTATATATACACTGCACAGTACCACTCCTCCTGTATATATACACTGCACAGTACCTCTCCTCCTGTATATATACACTGCACAGTACCACTCCTACTGTATATATACGCAGCACAGTACTCCTCCTCCTGTATATATACACTGCACAGTACCACTCCTCCTGTATATATACACTGCACAGTACCACTCCTCCTGTATATATACCCTGCACAGTACAACTCCCCTCTATATATACACTGCACAGTACCACTCCTCCTGTATATATACACAGCACAGTACCTCTCCCCCTGTATATATACACTGCACAGTACCCCTCCTCCTGTATATATACACCGCACAGTACCACTCCTCCTGTATATGTGAAAGCTATTGTAAATTCTGCAGTATATATACAGGACAGGAGAAGTGGTACTGTGCAGTGTATATATACAGGAGGAGTGGTACTGTGCAGTGTATATATACAGGAGGAGTGGTACTGTGCAGTGTATATATACAGGAGGAGTGGTACTGTGCAGTGTATATATACAGGGGAGAGGTACTGTACAGTGTATATATATAAACTGTACAGTACCTCTCCCCTGTATACAGGTCCTTCTCAAAAAATTAGCATATAGTGTTAAATTTCATTATTTACCATAATGTAATGATTACAATTAAAGTTTCATATATTATAGATTCATTATCCACCAACTGAAATTTGTCAGGTCTTTTATTGTTTTAATACTGATGATTTTGGCCTACAACTCCTGATAACCCAAAAAACCTGTCTCAATAAATTAGCATATTTCAACCGTCCAATCAAATAAAAGTGTTTTTTAATAACAAACAAAAAAACCATCAAATTATAATGTTCAGTTATGCACTCAATACTTGGTCGGGAATCCTTTGGCAGAAATGACTGCTTCAATGCGGCGTGGCATGGAGGCAATCAGCCTGTGACACTGCTGAGATGTTATGGAGGCCCAGGATGCTTCAATAGCGGCCTTAAGCTCATCCAGAGTGTTGGGTCTTGCGTCTCTCAACTTTCTCTTCACAATATCCCACAGATTCTCTATGGGGTTCTGGTCAGGAGAGTTGGCAGGCCAATTGAGCACAGTAATACCATGGTCAGTAAACCATTTACCAGTGGTTTTGGCACTGTGAGCAGGTGCCAGGAAGCATGAAGTGCTCCAAAATCTCCTGATAGCTAGCTGCATTGACCCTGCCCTTGATGAAACACAGTGGACCAACACCAGCAGCTGACATGGCACCCCACACCATCACTGACTGGGTACTTGACACTGGACTTCAGGCATTTTGGCATTTCCTTCTCCCCAGTCTTCCTCCAGACTCTGGCACCTTGATTTCCGAATGACATGCAAAATTTGCTTTCATCAGAAAAAAGTACTTGGGACCACTTAGCAACAGTCCAGTGCTGCTTCTCTGTAGCCCAGGTCAGGCGCTTCTGCCGCTGTTTATGGTTCAAAAGTGGCTTTACCTGGGGAATGCGGCACCTGTAGCCCATTTCCTGCACACGCCTGTGCACGGTGGCTCTGGATGTTTCCACACCAGACTCAGTCCACTGCTTCCTCAGGTTCCCCAAGGTCTGGAATCGGTCCTTCTCCACAATCTTCCTCAGGGTCCGGTCACCTCTTCTCGTTGTACAGCATTTTCTGCCACATTGTTTCCTTCCAACAGACTTACCATTGAGGTGCCTTGATACAGCACTCTGGGAACAGCCTATTTGTTGAGAAATTTCTTTCTGGGTCTTACCCTCTTGCTTGAGGGTGTCAATGATGGCTTTCTTGACATCTGTCAGGTCGCTAGTCTTACCCATGATGGGGGTTTTGAGTAATGAACCAGGCAGGGAGTTTTTAAAAGCCTCAGGTATCTTTTGCATGTGTTTAGAGTTAATTAGTTGATTCAGAAGATTAGGGTAATAGGTTGTTTAGAGAACCTTTTCTTGATATGCTAATTTATTGAGACAGGTTTTTTGGGTTATCAGGAGTTGTAGGCCAAAATCATCAGTATTAAAACAATAAAAGACCTGACAAATTTCAGTTGGTGGATAATGAATCTATAATATATGAAAGTTTAATTGTAATCATTACATTATGGTAAATAATGAAATTTAACACTATATGCTAATTTTTTGAGAAGGACCTGTATATACACTGCACAGTACCACTCCTCCTGTGTATATATACACTGCACAGTACCACTCCTCCTGTCCTGTATATATACACTGCACAGTACCGCTCCTCCTGTATATATACACTGCACAGTACCTCTCCCCTGTATATATACACTGCAGAATTTACAATAGCTTTCACTCATGTAAGAAGTGAAATCTGGCATTGTACTCTACCTATATTTCTCTGCTGTATCTGGGCATCATGAATCGTGGTATGTGTTAAAGGGGGGGGGCCCGCTGAGACTCTTTTGCCCGGGGCCCTCAAAAACCTGGAGCCGGCCCTGAATGACGCCCTATGGCGGGCTGCCCAGTGCTAAAATGCATCCTGTGTGAACAGAGGCCACAGTGTACAGAACCATTTCGGCCCAACTGCACCCTGCAAAAAAATATACGTGCAAAACAAAACATATAAATATATGTAAGGTATTGGTTGATATTCTGGCCATAATATGGAAGTTGGCAACCCACGTAAAGGGTCCTTACTTTTTGCACCTGTGCATTTGCTATTTTATTTGGGTCCGCTGCACCCTGCTTGTGCATTTGTATTGAGGCCTATTCAGAAAGACAAAACATTGCAACAACAAAAGCAAAATTGTTTTTGTGCATTCCAAAATGTAACATTCTTGTACTGGACCACCATATGCATTTCTCCAGAAGAAAAAGAAGTTTGCAGGTCTGTAAAGAAAGCCACAACCATGATGGATGTTAATTTAAACATTTGCATGCACAGTTGCCGGCTTGGTGTCCTTAGGCCAGCTGTTGTTAATCCTATTAAATTGTCTCTTCATATTTTGGTTTGATGCATTTTATGTCATATGAAATGTTTGTTTCTGCTATTTGGCACCATGGTTTAATTCCCCTGAGCATTACACATAACATTTGCTTGATGAGTAAATCATAATGTACAGTGGGTACGGAAAGTATTCAGACCTGTTTACATTTTTCACTCTTTGTTTCATTGCAGCCATTTGCTAAATTCAAAAAAGTTCATTTTTTTCTCATTAATTTAAACTCTGCACCACATCTTGACTGAAAAAAAGAGATATGTAGACATTTTTGAAAATTTATTAAAAAAGGAAAACTGAAATATCACATGGTCATAAGTATTCAGACCCTTTGCTCAGTATTGAGTAGAAGCACCCTTTTGAGCTAGTACAGCCATGAGTCTACCTGGGAATGATGCAACAATTTTTTCACACCTGGATTTGGGGATCCTCTGCCATTCTTCCTTGCAGATCCTCTCCAGTTCCACTAGGTTGGATGGTGTACATTGGTGGACAGCCATTTTCAGGTCTCTCCAGAGATGCTCAATTGGGTTTAGGTCAGGGCTCTCGCTGGACCAGTCAAGAATGGTCAAAGAGTTGTTCTAAAGCTACTCCTTTGTTATTTTAGCTGTGTGCTTAGGGTCATTGTCTTGTTGGAAGGTGAACTTTGTTGCATAGTTTGGTCGCAGAAGAAACTTGTGAGTGTAGATTATATAGGGTAATTTAACTTTTATCTTAATACAGCATAACAGGAAGTCTGAAGGACCTTTTACAAGAGAGAAAGTGAAACCAAAGTACAACAAGTATATGCATTGCATTCAACTAAGCATATAACAGCTACAACATCGCCATCTACTGTCAGAAAAGTGTAAACTCCTGCACATAAACAAGTCTGTATCTGTTGCATATCTGCTAACAAACATTCGGCCAAGTCTGAGGTCCAGAGCATTCTGGAAGAGGTTTTTATCCAGGATATTTCTGTACTTGGCCACATTCATGATTCCTTCCTTCAATTGCAACCAGTTGTCCTGTCCCTGCACCCCCATAGCATGATGCTGCCACCACCATGTTTTACTGTTGGGATTGTATTGGGCAGGTGATGAGCAGTGCCTGGTTTTCTCCACACATACCGCTTAGAATTATCACCAAAAAGTTCTATCTTCGTCTCATCAGATCAAAGAATCTTCTTTCTCATTATCTAAGAGTTGTTCATGTGTTTTTTAGCAAACTCTATGTGGGCTTTTTATATGTCTTGCACTGAAGAGAGGTTTCTGTCGGGCCACTCTGCCATAAAGGCCCGACTGGTGGAGGGCTGCAGTGATAGATGACTTTGTGGAACTCTCTTCCATCTCCCTACTGCATCTGTGGAGCTCAGCCACAGTGATCTTGGAGTTCTTCTTTACTTCTCTCACCAAGGCTCTTCTCCCACGATTCCTCAGTTTAGCTGGACAGCCAGGTGTTGGAAGACTTCTGGTGGTCCCAAACTCCTTCCATTTAAGGATCATGGAGGCCACTGTGCTCTGAAGAACCTTAAGTACTGCAGAAATTATTTTGCAAACTTGGCCAGATCTATGCCTTGCCACAATTCTGTCTCTGAGCTCCTTAGCCAATTCCTTTGACCTCATGATTCTCATTTGGTCTGACATGCACTGTGAGCTGTGAGGTCTTAAATAGACAGGCATGCCTTTCCAAATCAAGTCCTATCAGTTTAATTAAACACAGCTGGACTCCAATGAAGGAGTAGAACCATCTCAAGGAGGATCACAAGGAAATGGACAGCATGTGACTTAAATATGAGTGTCTGAGAAAAGGGTCTGAAAATTTTTTTTTGAATTTACCAAATGGATGCAACAAAACAAAGAGTGAAATATTTAAAGAGGTCTGAATACTTTCTGTACCCACTGTATGTTTTTATTTATTTTTAGTTAAGAGAATGTGTCATATATATTTTTGAAAATAATCAATAATACCACATTCAAGGACAAATACCATCACACCATGGCCGGACCACATACACTACCGTTCAAAAGTTTAGGGTCATCCAGACAATTTTGTGTTTTCCATGAAAACTCGTACTTTTATTAATTAAATGAGTTGGCAAATGAATTGAAAATCTAGTCCAGACATTGACAAGGTTGGATAAAAAGTTTTTTGTTTGAAATAATAATGTTCTCCTTCAAACTATGCTTTCATCAAAGTCTACTCCCTTTGCAGCAATTACAGCTTTGCAGACCTTCGGCATTCTAGCAGTTAATTTGTTGAGGTAATCTAGAGAAATTTCACCCCATGCTTCCAGAAGCCCCTCCCACAAGTTGGTTTGGCTTGATGGGCATTTTATGCATACCATACGGTCAAGCTGCTCCCACAACAGTTCAATGGGGCTGAGATCTGGTGACTGCGCTGGCAACTCCATTACATATTGAATACCAGCTGCCTGATTCTTCCCTAAATAGTTCTTGCATAATTTGGAGGTGTGCTTTGGGTTATTGACCTGTTGTAGAATTAAATTGGCTCCAATCAAGTGCTGTCCACAGGGTATGGTATGGTGTTGCAAAATAGAGTGATAGCCTTCCTTATTCAAAATCCCTTTTACCTTGTACAAATCTCCAACTTTACCAGCATCAAAGCAACCCCAGACCATCACATTACCTCCACCATGCTTGACAGATGGCGTCAGGCACTCTTCCGGTAAGTATCTTTTCAGTTGTTCTACATCTCACAAATGTTCTCCTGTGTGATCCAAACACCTCAAACTTGGATTTGTCTGTCCGTAACACTTTTCTCCAATCTTCCTCTGTCCAATGTCTGTGTTATTTTGCCCATATTAATCTTTTCCTTTTATTAGCCACTCTCAGAAATGGCTTTTTCTTTGCCACTCTGCCCTGAAGGCCAGCATCCTTGTAGTCAACTCTTCACTGTAGACGTTGACACTGGTGTTTTGCATGTACTATTTAATAAAGCTGCCAGTTAAGGAACTGTGAGACATTGATTTGTCAAACTACAGACTCTAATGTACTTGTCTTGTTGCTCAGTTGTGCAGCGGGGCCTCCCAATTCTCTTTCTGCTCTGATTAGAGCCTGTTTGTGCTCTCCTCTGAAGGGAGTAGTACACCCCGTTGTACGAAATCTTCAGTTTCTTGGCATTTTCTCCCATGGAAGAGCCTTAATTTCTAAGAACAAGAATAGACTGTCGAGCTTCACATGAAAGTTCTTTTTTTCTGGCCATTTTGAGAGTTTAATGAAACCAACAAATGTAATGCGCCAGATTCTCACCTAGCTCAAAGGAAGGTCAGTTTTATAGGTTCTCTATCAGCCAAACTGTTTTCAGCTGTGCTAACATACTTGCACAAGGGTTTTCAAGGGTATTCTAACCATCCATTAGCCTCTTTACACAGTTAGCAAACACAAAGTACCATAAGAACACTGGAGTGATGGTTGTTGGAAATGGGCCTCTATACACCTATGAAGATATTACATTACAAACCAGACGTTTTCAGCTAGAAAAGTTAATTACCACATTAACAATGTATAGGTTGTATTTCTGAATCATTTAATGTTAGCTTCTTTGGAAACAAACTGTGCTTTTCTTTCAAAAATAAGGAAAATTCTATGTGACCCTAAACTTTTGAACGGTAGTGTATTACCACCACATAGTGACTGAATAATACCACATACAAGGGGTGTTCATTAATGATTTCCCCTGACCCACTTCCTGTGGACTTGAGAGCAATGAAACTTGGCACAGTTATTAGTCCTCCTATACTAGTTGCCACGTAGGGATACACAATTCATCCATTTCTTTAAGCAACTATAAACACCTCGCTTGTAGTAGTCAAGAGGTTGCTCCAAAAGCCACGTTGTGACTTTGGAAATCAGAGTCTCATCATCTGGAAAATGCTTACCCCTCAAAAATAACTTCATTATTGGAAAGAGGTGGAAATCTGATGGTGCGAAGTTGAGTGAATAAGGAGGATGCTGTGGAATTTCAAAGCCACAGGAGCATGCATCCATTTGGGTGATATCTGAGTTGTGAACTGGTTCATTGTCTTGCAGAAGGCTGACACTTTTCGTGAGCACGCCATGTCTCTTGGTTTTGATGGCCTCCCCCAATTTCCACAGCAGTGATGCATAATATGCCCCAGTGATCATGATACCCTTTGCTAGGAAATCCATCAATATTACTCCGTGCTGGTATCAAAATCCTGGGAGCATAACCTTGTCTGCCAAGGGTTGGGTACCTGCCTTTTTAGGAGGTGGTGATTGATGATGCTTCCATTGCATCGACTGGACTTTAGTCTCAGGATAATAGTAATGGACCCTGCTTTCATGTTGTGTGATCAGTCGGTTGAAAAAGTCCTCCTGGTTTCCAATGCACATCGTCAATAGAGCCTGAGAACATTTGATTCTTTCATGCTTTTGGAAGGTGTGAGCAGCCGGGCAAACCAGTGAAAAGATGCCTTATGTATGTGAAGATGGTTGTGGATTATTTTTTCCATGGACCCCACACTTATCTTGACATTTTGGGCTAGGTGGTGAATGGTTACTCAGCGATTTTGCTGTGGAATTGGAGTTTGCACTGAAATCCAACCACATTTGAATTGACGATGCCAGTTCTTGACTATCACATGATGGGGAATCATCATCATTAACCTCTTTCATCTTACGAACGTCTCTTTTGGTGTGCAGTCTTTCAAGTAAAGGAACACATACCACCACACCATGATCAGACCACATATTACCACCGCATAGTGACCAAATAATACAACATACAAGGAACAAATACCGCCAGACCATAACCAGACTACATATTACCACCACATAGTGACAGAAAGCTACAATACTGATCATTACTAAAAAAAACCCCACTGTTGTGAAATTGGATTTTGGGCTCCCCCGGTGGCCACTGGTGGAATTGAACTGGTGTGCATCATCCCCTCTGTTCACCTGTTTCCATCAGGATGTGGGAGTCGCTATTTAACCTTGCTCCTCTGTCACTTCCATGCCGGTCAACATTGTAATCAGAAGCCTTTCTGTGCATGTTCCTGCTGCTAGACAACTCCCAGCTAAGTTGGACTTTAGTCCTCGTTTGTTTTTGCATTTTGTTCCAGTTCACTGCTGTAGTTTTGTTTCTGTGTCTGGAAAGCTCTTGTGATCTGAAATTGCCACTCTGATGTTATGAGTTAATACTAGAGTCTTAAAGTAATTTCAGGATGGTATTTTGATAGGGTTTTCAGCTGACCATGAAAGTGCCCTTTCTGTCTTCCTGCTATCTAGTAAGCGGACCTCAATTTTGCTAAACCTATTTTCATACTACGTTTGTCATTTCATCTAAAATCACCGCCAATATATGTGGGGGCCTCTGTCTGCCTATCGGGGAAACTTCTCTAGAGGTGAGCCAGGACTATATTTTCCTCTGCCAGGATTAGTTAGTCCTCCGGCCGGCGCTGGGCGTCTAGGGATAAAAAACGTAGGCAACGCTACCCGGCTACTGTTAGTTGTGCGGCAGGTTTAGTTCATGGTCAGTTTAGTTTCCATCCTTCCAAGAGCTAGTACTTATGTTTACTGGGCTATGTTCTCTTGCCATTGAGAACCATAACAGTTTGACCGGCCCAAAAAAGGGTTAAATTAATTGACAGAGAAAGGAGAGAAAAGAGAAGTCTGCTGAAGATTTTTTTTTTTTTTTTTTTCCCCTTCCCTTCAGTTCTGAGTGTGCTTGTAATTGAATCTCTTGCAAGTCTGCCTATATTGCAGCCTTTCTCTCTCTCTCTCTCCTTCTAATCCTGGAATGGCTCTGTGTTCACCTGTTTAAAATGGATATTCAGAGTTTAGCTGCAGGTTTGAATAATCTCACCACGAAAGTTCAAAATTTACAAGATTTTGTTGTTCATGTTCCTATATCTGAACCTAGAATTCCTTTGCCTGAATTTTTCTCGGGGAATAGATCTTGCTTTCAAAATTTCAAAAATAATTGCAAGTTGTTTTTGTCCCTGAAATCTCGCTCTGCTGGAGATCCTGCTCAGCAGGTCAGGATTGTGATTTCCTTGCTCCGGGGCGACCCTCAGGATTGGGCTTTTGCATTGGCTCCAGGGGATCCTGCGTTGCTCAATGTGGATGCATTTTTTCTGGCCTTGGGGTTGCTTTATGAGGAACCTCAGTTAGAGCTTCAGGCGGAAAAGGCCTTGATGTCCCTATCTCAGGGGCAAGACGAAGCTGAAATATACTGCAAGAAATTCCGTAAATGGGCTGTGCTTACTCAGTGGAATGAGTGCGCCCTGGCGGCGAATTTCAGAGAGGGTCTCTCTGATGCCATTAAGGATGTTATGGTGGGGTTCCCTGTGCCTGCGGGTCTGAATGAGTCCATGACAATGGCTATCCAGATCGATAGGCGTCTGCGGGAGCGCAAACCTGTGCACCATTTGGCGGTGTCTACTGAGAAGACGCCAGAGAATATGCAATGTGATAGAATTCTGTCCAGAAGTGAACGGCAGAATTTAAGACGAAAAAATGGGTTGTGCTTCTATTGCGGTGATTCAACTCATGTTATATCAGCATGCTCTAAGCGTACTAAGAAGCTTGATAAGTCTGTTTCAATTGGCACTTTACAGTCTAAGTTTATTCTATCTGTGACCCTGATTTGTTCTTTATCATCTATTACCGCGGATGCCTATGTCGACTCTGGCGCCGCTTTGAGTCTTATGGATTGGTCCTTTGCCAAACGCTGTGGGTATGATTTGGAGCCTCTTGAAACTCCTATACCCCTGAAGGGGATTGACTCCACCCCATTGGCTAGTAATAAACCACAATACTGGACACAAGTAACTATGCGGATTAATCCGGATCATCAGGAGATTATTCGCTTTCTTGTGCTGTATAACCTACATGATGTGTTGGTGCTTGGATTGCCATGGCTGCAATCTCATAACCCAGTCCTTGACTGGAAAGCTATGTCTGTGTTAAGCTGGGGATGTAAGGGGAAGCATGGGGACGTACCTGTGGTTTCCATTTCATCATCTATTCCCTCTGAGATTCCTGAATTCTTGACTGAATATCGTGACGTTTTTGAAGAACCTAAGCTTGGTTCATTACCTCCGCACCGGGAGTGCGATTGTGCCATAGATTTGATTCCGGGTAGTAAATACCCTAAGGGTCGTTTATTTAATCTGTCTGTGCCTGAACATGCTGCTATGCGAGAATATATAAAGGAGTCCTTGGAAAAGGGACATATTCGTCCTTCGTCATCTCCCTTAGGAGCCGGTTTTTTCTTTGTGGCTAAGAAAGATGGCTCTTTGAGACCGTGTATTGATTATCGGCTTTTGAATAAAATCACGGTTAAATATCAATATCCGTTGCCACTGCTGACTGATTTGTTTGCTCGCATAAAGGGGGCCAAGTGGTTCTCTAAGATAGATCTCCATGGGGCGTATAATTTGGTGCGAATTAAGCAGGGGGATGAGTGGAAGACCGCATTTAATACGCCCGAGGGCCACTTTGAGTATTTGGTGATGCCTTTTGGTCTTTCAAATGCCCCTTCAGTCTTTCAGTCCTTTATGCATGACATTTTCCGTGATTGTTTGGATAAATTTATGATTGTGTATCTGGATGATATTTTGATTTTTTCGGATGACTGGGACTCTCATGTCCAGCAGGTCAGGAGGGTTTTTCAGGTTTTGCGGTCTAATTCCTTGTGTGTGAAGGGTTCTAAGTGCGTTTTTGGGGTTCAAAAGATTTCCTTTTTGGGATATATTTTTTCCCCCTCTTCCATCGAGATGGATCCTGTCAAGGTTCAGGCTATTTGTGATTGGACGAAACCCTCTTCTCTTAAGAGTCTTCAGAAATTTTTGGGCTTTGCTAACTTTTATCGTCGATTTATTGCTGGTTTTTCTGATGTTGTTAAACCATTGACTGATTTGACTAAGAAGGGTGCTGATGTTGCTGATTGGTCCCCTGCTGCTGTGGAGGCCTTTCGGGAGCTTAAGCGCCGCTTTTCTTCCGCCCCTGTGTTGCGTCAGCCTGATGTTGCTCTTCCTTTTCAGGTTGAGGTCGACGCTTCTGAAATCGGAGCTGGGGCAGTTTTGTCGCAGAGAAGTTCCGATTGTTCCGTGATGAGACCTTGTGCCTTTTTCTCGCGTAAATTTTCGCCCACCGAGCGGAATTATGATGTTGGGAATCAGGAGCTTTTGGCCATGAAGTGGGCTTTTGAGGAGTGGCGTCATTGGCTTGAGGGGGCTAGACATCAGGTGGTGGTATTGACTGACCACAAAAATCTAATTTATCTTGAGTCCGCCAGACGCCTGAATCCTAGACAGGCGCGCTGGTCGTTGTTTTTCTCTCGGTTTAATTTTGTGGTGTCCTACCTGCCGGGTTCTAAGAATGTTAAGGCGGATGCCCTTTCTAGGAGTTTTGAGCCTGACTCCCCTGGTAACTCTGAACCTACAGGTATCCTTAAGGATGGAGTGATATTGTCTGCCATTTCTCCAGACCTGCGGCGGGCCTTGCAGGAGTTTCAGGCGGATAGACCTGATCGTTGCCCACCTGGTAGACTGTTTGTTCCTGATGATTGGACCAGTAAAGTCATTTCTGAGGTTCATTCTTCTGCGTTGACAGGTCATCCTGGAATCTTTGGTACCAGGGATTTGGTGGCAAGGTCCTTCTGGTGGCCTTCCCTGTCTCGAGATGTGCGAGGCTTTGTGCAGTCTTGTGACGTTTGTGCTCGGGCCAAGCCTTGTTGTTCTCGGGCTAGTGGATTGTTGTTGCCCTTGCCTATCCCAAAGAGGCCCTGGACGCACATCTCGATGGATTTTATTTCGGATCTTCCTGTTTCTCAGAAGATGTCTGTCATCTGGGTGGTGTGTGACCGTTTCTCTAAGATGGTCCATTTGGTTCCCCTGCCTAAGTTGCCTTCTTCTTCCGAGTTGGTTCCTCTGTTTTTTCAAAATGTGGTCCGTTTGCATGGTATTCCGGAGAATATCGTTTCTGACAGAGGAACCCAATTCGTGTCTAGATTTTGGCGAGCATTCTGTGCTAGGATGGGCATAGATTTGTCTTTCTCGTCTGCTTTCCATCCTCAGACTAATGGCCAGACCGAGCGGACGAATCAGACCTTGGAGACATATTTGATCTGTTTTGTGTCTGCAGATCAGGATGATTGGGTTGCTTTTTTGCCTTTAGCGGAGTTTGCCCTCAATAATCGGGCCAGCTCTGCCACCTTGGTGTCTCCTTTTTTCTGTAATTCGGGGTTTCATCCTCGATTTTCTTCTGGTCAGGTGGAATCTTCGGATTGTCCTGGAGTGGATGCTGTGGTGGAGAGGTTGCATCAGATTTGGGGGCAGGTAGTGGACAATTTGAAGTTGTCCCAGGAGAAGACTCAGCTTTTTGCCAACCGCCGGCGTCGGGTTGGTCCTCGGCTTTGTGTTGGGGACTTGGTGTGGTTGTCTTCTCGTTTTGTCCCTATGAGGGTTTCTTCTCCTAAGTTTAAGCCTCGGTTCATCGGCCCGTACAAGATATTGGAGATTCTTAACCCTGTGTCCTTCCGTTTGGACCTCCCTGCATCTTTTTCTATTCATAATGTTTTTCATCGGTCATTGTTGCGCAGGTATGAGGTACCGGTTGTGCCTTCCGTTGAGCCTCCTGCTCCGGTGTTGGTTGAGGGCGAGTTGGAGTACGTTGTGGAAAAAATCTTGGACTCCCGTGTTTCCAGACGGAAACTCCAGTATCTGGTCAAATGGAAGGGATACGGTCAGGAGGATAATTCTTGGGTGACTGCCTCTGATGTTCATGCCTCCGATCTGGTCCGTGCCTTTCATAGGGCTCATCCTGATCGCCCTGGTGGTTCTGGTGAGGGTTCGGTGCCCCCTCCTTGAGGGGGGGGTACTGTTGTGAAATTGGATTTTGGGCTCCCCCGGTGGCCACTGGTGGAATTGAACTGGTGTGCATCATCCCCTCTGTTCACCTGTTTCCATCAGGATGTGGGAGTCGCTATTTAACCTTGCTCCTCTGTCACTTCCATGCCGGTCAACATTGTAATCAGAAGCCTTTCTGTGCATGTTCCTGCTGCTAGACAACTCCCAGCTAAGTTGGACTTTAGTCCTCGTTTGTTTTTGCATTTTGTTCCAGTTCACTGCTGTAGTTTCGTTTCTGTGTCTGGAAAGCTCTTGTGATCTGAAATTGCCACTCTGATGTTATGAGTTAATACTAGAGTCTTAAAGTAATTTCAGGATGGTATTTTGATAGGGTTTTCAGCTGACCATGAAAGTGCCCTTTCTGTCTTCCTGCTATCTAGTAAGCGGACCTCAATTTTGCTAAACCTATTTTCATACTACGTTTGTCATTTCATCTAAAATCACCGCCAATATATGTGGGGGCCTCTGTCTGCCTATCGGGGAAACTTCTCTAGAGGTGAGCCAGGACTATATTTTCCTCTGCCAGGATTAGTTAGTCCTCCGGCCGGCGCTGGGCGTCTAGGGATAAAAAACGTAGGCAACGCTACCCGGCTACTGTTAGTTGTGCGGCAGGTTTAGTTCATGGTCAGTTTAGTTTCCATCCTTCCAAGAGCTAGTACTTATGTTTACTGGGCTATGTTCTCTTGCCATTGAGAACCATAACACCCCACAATACTAATATTACCATAAGTGCCATTATACACAGGAGCTCTGTACATAGTACACAGAGTATAATGTAAGTGTACAGGTAATACAGGGATTCACCAGTGACATTATATACAGGAGCTCTGTATAAAGTATACAGTATATAGTGTCAGTGTACAGGTAACAACACTGACTCACCAGTGACATTACATACAGGAGCTCTGCATACAGTGTAAGAGTACAGGAAATAGTATTCACCAGTGACATACACAGGAGCTCTGTATATAGTTCACAGGTAACACAGTGATCATCATTGACATTATACACAGAAACTCTGTGTATAGTGTCAGTGATCAGGTAATATAATGATCAGTTGATCACCAGTGTTTTTACATACAGAAGTTCTGTATGCAATGTCAGTGCACAGGTAATACAAGGATCACCAGTGACATTATACAGAAGAGCTCTGTATGTACTGTACAGTGTAGTGTACAGGTACCACGCTGATTCACCAGTGATGTCTCTAGCTGAAGTCCTTCATCTTTGCTTTTCTTCAATCAGTGCAGACCATCATTACTTCTTCCATTACTCGTCTCTACAGAAAATAACCCACAGTTATCTAGAGCGCCTCTTGCAGATCACATTCCCCACTTTTTCCTCAACTACAACACTACACCAGATGAAAAAAGCTGCCCTGCACAGTAACTGGACCCCTCCTCAATTCGTCATTTTGTCTCCCCCACCCTCAATTCATCATCATTTGCTCCACCCACCCTCAAGTAATTTGCTGTCTCCATCCCCAGCCTCAATCATTTGCTGCCTCCATCCTCCAGTCTCAATTCATAATCATTTGCTGTACCCCATCCTCCAGCCTCAATTCATAATCATTTGCTGTCCCCCACCCCCTGTCTCAATTAATCATTATTTTCTGTTCCCCATCACCCAGTCTCAATGAATCATTATTTGCTGTTCCCCACCTCCCAGTCTCAATTAATCATTATTTGCTGTCCACACCCCAGTCTCAATTTATCACCATTCGCTGTTACAATATCCCCCAGTTTCAATTCATCACCATTTGCTGTACCACATCCCCTAGTCTCAATTCATCATTATTTATTCTCCACACCCCTATTCTCAATTCATCACCATTTTCTGTCCCAACCCAGTCTCAAATAATCATTACTTGCTGTCCCTACCCCCAGTCTCAATTCATCACTATTTGCTGTCTCCTCCCCTAGTCTCTATTCATCATCATTCACTAAACCCCATTCCCAGTCTCAATTCATTATCATCATTCACTGTGCTCCATCCCCCAGTCTCAATTCATGCTCATTTTCTCCCCCTTGTCCCACACTCATTTAATTAATTTTATATATATAAAAAAAAGTTTTTCTTACTTACCTCTCAGACAATCCTCCTGCAGGTGCAGCTTCACTTTTACTGCCTCCCTGGTGAGTGGCGTGCGTACACACTTGCACCATTAAAAAGGATCATGAGGAGATGGAGTACAGTGATGCCCGAACATTTGAGCACCCAAAGCCAGGAGAAAGACACGTTGGGTAAGGTCAAATGATGTCTGAAGAGGTGGAGGATAATCAAGAGGCACAGTTGCCCTCAGGCCAGACTCAAATCACAGCTCAGAAGGATGATCAGATTGAGGAATTGGAAGATGACATGGTCGATGATGAGGCCACTAATCCAACCTGGCACGGTGGCATGCCTAGCGAGCACAGCAGTGCAGAGAGGGATGGATCTGTAGCAATAAAACAGACAAGAAGAGATAGTGGTTTGCCCAGAGGTAGAACACAGTCAACTGTTCCACAGAGCCCCCCCCCCCTCAGCTAGATAACAGGCCAAGGGTGCGTTGTTCCCCTTTATGGCAGTTTTTTTCTGAACATCCTTCAAATACAATAACTGTAATTTGCAGCATCTGACAAACCAAGCTAAGGAGAGGCAAGAATACTACCAACCTGAGCACCACCAGCATGCAAAAGCACATGGCAACTAAGCACCCCAGTAGGTGAGTGGAACACCTGGGTACCAAATCTGTATCTGAGGGTCAAACCACTGCCCCTTCCCCTGTGTTACAGCCTTCCCAATCTGCTTACCATGAAGCAGGCAGTGTTGTCTCCTGCCTGCAACCAGCAATTGCACACACACAAGTTAGCAACTACGTCCACTTTGTTGTCTCAGCGCAGCATTCAGTTGTCCCTGCCCCAGACATTTACAAGAAAGTGGAAATATCCAGCCAGCCACCCACAGGCCCAAATGCTAAACACCCACATTTCCAGATTGCTAGCCCTGGAAATGTTGTCATTTTGACTTGTGGGAATTGAGTCTTTCTGCGACCTCTTGGCAGTAGCAGCCTCATGGTACTCGATTCCCAACTGACACTATTTTTCCCGGTGTGCCATCCCTGCATTACATAAGCACGTGTTACACAATATCAGCTATGATCTGGCCAACTCAGTCACTGGGAAGGTCCACCTAACCACAGACACATGAACAGGTTCTTGTGGACAGTGAAGATACATTTCCTTGACGGCACACTGGGTTAACCTGTTGGAGTCTGGGACATCACACATCTTACCCAAAGCAAGAATACCAGGCCCAACTTCTATCAGGGTTTCAGTCTCCTCGTATTCCAGCTCCTGTCTCTCCTCCTCCTCCTCAGCGGAACTAGCCTCCCCATCACTCCCCAGCTGGCAAATCTGCAGAACTGCCTTGATGAAGCAGCAGCATGCTCTGCTGAAGCTTATCTGTTTAGGTGATAAAGCTCACAACACAGCCGAGCTGTTGAAAGGGATGAAAGAACAGACCGATCAGTGGCTTTCCCCGCTGAACCTCCAACCAGGTCTGGTTGTGTGCAATAATGGGCGTAATTTGGTGGCTGCTTTAAATCTTGGCAAGCTGGTACATGTTCCATGCATGGCCCACATTTTCAACTTGGTTTTACAGTGTTTTTTAAAAACATACCCTGACTTTCCTGACCTACTTACCAAAGTTCGTGTCAGCGAACATTTCCGAAAGTCATCTCAGGCTTTCGCCGGCCTAGCTTCGCTGCAGCAGCACTTTGTTTAGCCTCGTCATCGACTGATATGTTACCTGCCCACATGCTGGAAGTAGACCTTCCATATGTTGGCAAGGCGTAGTGAGCAGCAGAGGGCAGTCTCTAAATTCCAGCTTCTCTATACCTGTCAGAGTAACACTCAGCACCGTAAAACACCAAAAAAGGAAAAATTCAAGAAAACACACCAAAAACAGGCAGAGATGCTTGCCTGTCTAAATAGGCCTCAATACAAATGCACAAGCAGGGTGCAGCGGACCCAAATAAAATTGCAGATGCAAAGGTGCAATACCTAATGAAACAGCCAGCCTTCAATCAGGGATTGGCCGTGTGGTACACCAATGCACTAAGATACATACTCTGTATGTGGCGTGTTCACACAAGGAATGCAAGCATCTGGCTCCAGCCTATTAATGACGCCCTATGGCGGGCTGCCCAGTGC
Organism: Ranitomeya variabilis; assembly: GCF_051348905.1. NCBI lineage: Eukaryota > Metazoa > Chordata > Amphibia > Anura > Dendrobatidae > Ranitomeya > Ranitomeya variabilis. The sequence goes on from NC_135236.1 coordinate 533,237,195, forward strand.
TACAATGCATCCTGTGTGAACAGAGGCCACAGTGTACAGAACCATTTGGGCCCAACTGCACCCTGCAAAAAATATACGTGCAAAACAAAACATGTAAATATATGTAAGGTATTGGTTGATATTCTGGCCATAATATGTAAGCTGGCAACCCATGTCAAGGGTCCTTAATTTTTGACAGTCCTACTCTAACATGAAAAACACCAAAAAAGGAAAAATTCAAGAAAACACACCAAAAACAGGCAGAGATGCATACCTGTCTAAATAGGCCTCAATACAAATGCACAAGCAGGGTGCAGCGGACCCAAATAAAATTGCAGACGCACAGGTGCAATACCTAATGAAACAGCCAGCCTTCAATCAGGGATTGGCCGTGTGGTACACCAATGCACTAAGATACATACTCTGTATGTGGCGTGTTCACACAAGGAATGCAAGCATCTGGCTCCAGCCTATTAATGACGCCCTATGGCGGGCTGCCCAGTGCTACAATGCATCCTGTGTGAACAGAGGCCACAGTGTACAGAACCATTTGGGCCCAACTGCACCCTGCAAAAAATATATGTGCAAAACAAAACACAGAGTATGTATCTTAGTGCATTGGTGTACCACACGGCCAATCCCTGATTGAAGGCTGGCTGTTTCATTAGGTATTGCACCTGTGCGTCTGCAATTTTATTTGGGTCCGCTGCACCCTGCTTGTGCATTTGTATTGAGGCCTATTTAGACAGGTAAGCATCTCTGCCTGTTTTTGGTGTGTTTTCTTTAACACTCAGCACCCATACATTACAATTGCCGAGTGGGTGTGGATCACTGTACACTGGCTGATACCACAAAGCCCAGCCTCACACAGTATTCTCTGACCCCATTGGGTGATGACGAGAAACAGGAGGATGAACAAGATTTTTTGCTCTGTGTTACAGAAGGGACTTCCAATCCCAGCTTCATGCCTGTCTAGCATGGATGGCCTGAAGAGGAGGAGGAGGCTATGATTCATGAGGAGGAGAGGATGGTTAGTGTTCTTCCTGGTGAGGACACTGAATGTTTGACTCTTTATAGTCACATGGCAGTGTTCATGTCCAGATGCATTTCCCAAGACCCTCACGTGAAAGACATTTTGTCCACCATAAAATACTGGCTGTGTACCTTTCTTGACCCACACTACAAGGAGAAATTTGCTTCTCTAATGTCTGAGGCAGGTATGCCATTTGCAGTGCATGCATGCCAGAGGGCCATAGAGGAAGACTTGTTCAAAAGGTTATCCTCAGACAAAAATGGTGGCTGTAGTACTGACTCTTTTTTCACCCACAAAGATTACAGAGTACAGAGAAGGGCCAAAAACCCCAGGTGCATTTCGGGGGGGTGGGGGGGAGGAAAAGTCCACCAACTGGGCCATTTTCATGAAACTGTCCCATCAGTAAAGGCTATCTGTGGGTGTAATTATTACAAGGATGGAGAAGTTGACCAAGATGGTGAAGGACTATTCAAGTGATTCTTCAGTGCCCTTTAAAAGGAACCTGTCATCAGGATTGTGCACAGTAACCTACAAACAGTGTCAGGTCAGCGCCGTTATACTGAATAAAATGATACCTTGTCTGATGAAATCTGTCTTGTTATTATTTCTTAATCTTTATTTTCAGTTTTGTGTTAAGGAGATTCTCGTGCCCTAAGGCGAGGTTGGTGTATGTGGTGCTCTGATTATATATTCATAATGCAGACTGCTGACAGGTCACTGATCCCTTAGTGACCTGCCCCCTAGTTTGCATAATGAATATACTAATGTGTGTATTTGAAAAAAACATGCCACTTAATAAAAGTATCAAACAAATAAGGCAGCACACTGCGGCGCCAAAACATGCAAACATGAAAATTGAACTGCATTACTGCACTAGAAATATGAAAAAATGAGAGCGTTTAGCGCATAAATTGGCCAATTCATGTGTACCTGGTAGCCACATTAGGGCATCTCTCGTATCCCAGGACCTAGACATTCCTTACCTAGGTTCAGCACCTGTTCACACTTAGTCTATGTTTGGATGTGACGGTCAGTTTTTGAATTTTGTATTCATTAGTCTTCTGACTGAGCACTTAATGTGGCTATCAGGTACACATGAATTGGCCAATGTTATGCGCTAAAAGCTCTCATTTTTTCATATTTCTAGTGCAGTAATGCAGTTCAATTTTCATGTTTCATGTTTGCATGTTTTGGCGCCTCAGTGTACTACCTTATTTATTTGACTGTATACGAGTTGGTGACTCTAGGTTCAGCACCTGTTCACACTTAGTCTATGTTTGGATGTGACGGTCAGTTTTTTTAAATTAATAAATATTTCTCTTGTCGGTTAGTGCCTATTACCTTCCTGTGTTTCAAAGGAAAAAAAATCATCATCAATATGGTGCCGTCGGGTGTGCCTGCGCATTAGCATCTATCGTGTTCCGATAGATGTAAATGCGCAAGCGCCACCGCCGGCTCCTTGTTGCTGCAGCCAAAAAAATCTATACTACAACAAAATGGCGCTGGCGCTTCTGTAGTGGTATCTCTCAATATTCGATAATGCTGCTGCGCATACGTCACCTCTGGCGCCATTTTGTTAGAGTGTAAATTTTTCTTTTGGCTGCAGCAACAAGGAGCCGGTGGAGGCGTTTGCGCAGTAGCACCTATCTTCTACCGAGAGATGCTACTGCGCAAGTGCCGCCGCCGGCACCATTTTGTGGTAGTGTACATTTTTTATCTGCAGCAACAAGGAGTCAGCGCAGGTGCTTGCACAGTATCATCTATCAGAACATGATAGATGCTAATGGGCAGGCGCACCCGACGGCACCATATTGATGGTGACATTTTTTTCTTTGAAACACAGGAAGATAATAGGCACTAACCGATAAAAGAAAGTGCGCAGGCGCCGCCATTTTGATTAAATGATATGCTTGTTTTCAAATATACACATTAGTATATTCATTATGCAAACTAGGGGGCAGGTCACCTGTTAGCAGTCTGCATGATGAATGTAATCAGAGCACAACATACATGAACCCTGCCTTAGGGCACGAGAATCTCATTAACACAAAACTGAAAATAAAGATTAAGAAACAACAACAAGACAGATTTCATCAACCAAGGTATCATTTTATTCAGTATAACGGTGTCTACCTGACACTGTGCGTAGGTTACTATGCACAATCCTACAATTTCTACTCCCTATCTCTACCTATTCTAATAACTGCAAAATGTATTGTGAGGACTAGGGTTGAGCGAAACGGGTCGATCATTTTCAAAAGTTGCCGACTTTTGGCTAAGTCGGCGTCTCATGAAACCCGATCCGACCCCTGTGCTTGTCGGCCATGCGGTACGCGACTTTCGCGCCAAAGTCGCGTTTCAATGACGCGAAAAGCGCCATTTCTCAGCCAATGAAGGTGAACGCAGAGTGTGGGCAGCGTGATGACATAGATCCTGGTCCCCACCATCTTAGAGAAGGGCATTGCAGTGATTGGCTTGCTGTCTGCGGCGTCACAGGGGCTATAAAGGGGCGTTCCCGCCGACCGCCATCTTACTGCTGCTGATCTGAGCTTAGGGACAGGTTGCTGCCGCTTCGTCAGAAGCAGGGAGAGCGTTAGGCAGGGTCCACTAACCACCAAACCGCTTGTGCTGCAGCGATTTCCACTGTCCAACACCACCTTCGGTGTGCAGGGACTGTGGAAGCTATTTTTTTTTTTTTTTCCCCTCAGCGCTGTAGCTCATTGGGCTGCCCTAGAAGGCTCCGTGATAGCTGTATTGCTGTGTGTACGCCACTGTGGAAACCAACTGCTTTTTTCAAAGCACATATCCTCTTGTTCCTTCCTTTCTGCACAGCTATCTTTTTTGTTTGTCCACACTTTTTATTAAATTTGTGCATCAGTCCACTCCTATTGCTGCCTGCCATACCTGGCTTACATTACTGCAGGGAGATAGTAATTGTAGGACAGTTTTTTTTTTTTGTTTGTTTTTTTTTGTGGGAGATTAAGATTGGCATTTCTGCTACAGTGCCATCCCTGTGTGTGCCATCTCTCACTGAGTGGGCCATAGAAAGCCTATTTATTTTTTCCATGATTTGTGTTCTAAAATCTACCTCAACACAAAAACACTACATCAATCAGTGGGAGAAAAATATTGGCCTCAGTCAGGGCTTGTGTGCCACTGCTGTGTGTGCAATCTCTCATTCAGTGGGCTATAGCAAGCCTATTTTTTTTTTTTTTTTTTTTTTTAATATTATTTGGTTTCTAAAGTCTCCCTGAAAAAAAAACAAAAACCTAAAAAAACAGTGGGAGAGTAATATTGCCCTTTCAGCTTGTGTGCCAGTCTTGACTCCTGGGTGTGCCACCTCTCTCCCTCTCATTCAGTGGGCCATAGAAAGCCTATTTATTTTTTTTTTTAAATATTATTGGGTTTCTAAAGTCTCCCTTAAAAAACAAAAAATACATAAAAAAACAGTGGGAGAGTAATATTGCCCTTTCAGCTTGTGTGCCAGTCTTGACTCCTGGGTGTGCCACCTCTCTCCCTTTCATTCAGTGGGCCATAGAAAGCCTATTTATTTTTTCCGTGATTTGTGTTCTAAATTCTACCTCAACACAAAAACACTACATCAATCAGTGGGAGAAAAATATTGGCCTCAGTCAGGGCTTGTGTGCCACTGCTGTGTGTGCTATCTCTCATTCAGTGGGCTATAGCAAGCCTATTTTTTTTTTTTTTTTTTTAATATTATTTGGTTTCTAAAGTCTCCCTGAAAAAAAATAAAAAACCTAAAAAAACAGTGGGAGAGTAATATTGCCCTTTCAGCTTGTGTGCCAGTCTTGACTCCTGGGTGTGCCACCTCTCTCCCTCTCATTCAGTGGGCCATAGAAAGCCTATTTATTTTTTTTTAAAATATTATTGGGTTTCTAAAGTCTCCCTTAAAAAACAAAAAATACATAAAAAAACAGTGGGAGAGTAATATTGCCCTTTCAGCTTGTGTGCCAGTCTTGACTCCTGGGTGTGCCACCTCTCTCCCTTTCATTCAGTGGGCCATAGAAAGCCTATTTATTTTTTCCGTGATTTGTGTTCTAAATTCTACCTCAACACAAAAACACTACATCAATCAGTGGGAGAAAAATATTGGCCTCAGTCAGGGCTTGTGTGCCACTGCTGTGTGTGCTATCTCTCATTCAGTGGGCTATAGCAAGCCTATTTTTTTTTTTTTTTTTTTAATATTATTTGGTTTCTAAAGTCTCCCTGAAAAAAAAAAAAAAACCTAAAAAAACAGTGGGAGAGTAATATTGCCCTTTCAGCTTGTGTGCCAGTCTTGACTCCTGGGTGTGCCACCTCTCTCCCTCTCATTCAGTGGGCCATAGAAAGCCTATTTATTTTTTTTTTTAAATATTATTGGGTTTCTAAAGTCTCCCTTAAAAAACAAAAAATACATAAAAAAACAGTGGGAGAGTAATATTGCCCTTTCAGCTTGTGTGCCAGTCTTGACTCCTGGGTGTGCCACCTCTCTCCCTTTCATTCAGTGGGCCATAGAAAGCCTATTTATTTTTTCCGTGATTTGTGTTCTAAATTCTACCTCAACACAAAAACACTACATCAATCAGTGGGAGAAAAATATTGGCCTCAGTCAGGGCTTGTGTGCCACTGCTGTGTGTGCTATCTCTCATTCAGTGGGCTATAGCAAGCCTATTTTTTTTTTTTTTTTTTTAATATTATTTGGTTTCTAAAGTCTCCCTGAAAAAAAAAAAAACACCTAAAAAAACAGTGGGAGAGTAATATTGCCCTTTCAGCTTGTGTGCCAGTCTTGACTCCTGGGTGTGCCACCTCTCTCCCTTTCATTCAGTGGGCCATAGAAAGCCTATTTATTTATTTTTTTTAAATATTATTGGGTTTCTAAAGTCTCCCTTAAAAAACAAAAAATACATAAAAAAACAGTGGGAGAGTAATATTGCCCTTTCAGCTTGTGTGCCAGTCTTGACTCCTGGGTGTGCCACCTCTCTCCCTCTCATTCAGTGGGCCATAGAAAGCCTATTTTTTTTTTTTTTTAATATTATTGGGTTTCTAAAGTCTCCCTTAAAAAACAAAAAATACATAAAAAAACAGTGGGAGAGTAATATTGCCCTTTCAGCTTGTGTGCCAGTCTTGACTCCTGGGTGTGCCACCTCTCTCCCTTTCATTCAGTGGGCCATAGAAAGCCTATTTATTTTTCCCGTGATTTGTGTTCTAAATTCTACCTCAACACAAAAACACTACATCAATCAGTGGGAGAAAAATATTGGCCTCAGTCAGGGCTTGTGTGCCACTGCTGTGTGTGCTATCTCTCATTCAGTGGGCTATAGAAAGCCTATTTATTTTTTATTTTTTTTTAATATTATTTGGTTTCTAAAGTCTCCCTGAAAAAAAAAAAAAACCCTAAAAAAACAGTGGGAGAGTAATATTGCCCTTTCAGCTTGTGTGCCAGTCTTGACTCCTGGGTGTGCCACCTCTCTCCCTCTCATTCAGTGGGCCATAGAAAGCCTATTTATTTTTTTTTTTAAATATTATTGGGTTTCTAAAGTCTCCCTTAAAAAACAAAAAATACATAAAAAAACAGTGGGAGAGTAATATTGCCCTTTCAGCTTGTGTGCCAGTCTTGACTCCTGGGTGTGCCACCTCTCTCTCTCATTCAGTGGGCCATAGAAAGGCTATTTTTTTTTTGGTTTTTTTAATATTATTTGGTTTCTAAAGTCTCCCTGAAAAAAAAAAAAAAACCATACAAAAAACAGTGGGAGAGTAATATTGCCCTTTCAGCTTGTGTGCCAGTCTTGACTCCTGGGTGTGCCACCTCTCTCCCTTTCATTCAGTGGGCCATAGAAAGCCTATTTATTTATTTTTTTAAATATTATTGGGTTTCTAAAGTCTCCCTTAAAAAACAAAAAATACATAAAAAAACAGTGGGAGAGTAATATTGCCCTTTCAGCTTGTGTGCCAGTCTTGACTCCTGGGTGTGCCACCTCTCTCCCTTTCATTCAGTGGGCCATAGAAAGCCTATTTATTTTTCCCGTGATTTGTGTTCTAAATTCTACCTCAACACAAAAACACTACATCAATCAGTGGGAGAAAAATATTGGCCTCAGTCAGGGCTTGTGTGCCACTGCTGTGTGTGCTATCTCTCATTCAGTGGGCTATAGAAAGCCTATTTATTTTTTATTTTTTTTTAATATTATTTGGTTTCTAAAGTCTCCCTGAAAAAAAAAAATACCTAAAAAAACAGTGGGAGAGTAATATTGCCCTTTCAGCTTGTGTGCCAGTCTTGACTCCTGGGTGTGCCACCTCTCTCATTCAGTGGGCCATAGAAAGCCTATTTATTTTTTTGTTTTTTTTAATATTATTTGGTTTCTAAAGTCTCCCTGAGAAAAAAAAATAAATAAATTAGGTGGGAGATTAATATTGACATTAGTGCTTGAGTGACAGTCCTGCGTGTGTGTCATCTCTGTGATTTTGTGCCACAGAAAACAGAGTGTGTAACATTGTGCCTGATTTTCCTTGTGGTCTCACCAACCTGTTAAGGGATATTGAAATCATACTGAAGTTATAGCTCACCGTGTAAGTTGTTTGACAGCAACAAATAAAGTTACTTTGGTTAAGATTTTAAAACAATGAGGAAGTCTGGTGCAAGAGGTCGTCGTGGGCGTTCATTGTCAGCTGGTAATGATGGTAGTGGTAGTGGAGCATCAGGTGGTCGTGGGGATAAAAATATTCCACCTAAGTCTGGAGCTGTGGAGCCAGTTTCGTCGTCAGGCTACACAAGGCCTCGAACGCTCTCTTTTCTGGGAGTAGGAAAACCGCTTTTAAAGGCGGAGCAGCAACAGCAAGTTTTGGCTTACATTGCAGACTCAGCCTCTAGCTCTTTTGCCTCCTCTTCCGAAACTGGTAAATGTAAAAGCAGCGCGTCGCTTGTGGATGTTCACGGTCAGGGACAAGTCGCTTCCTTGTCCTCCTCAGCAAAAACTACAACAAGAGAGAAGGATGCAGCAGGCGACACAACGGGTCACTCCATGGAGCTCTTTACACATACCGTCCCTGGCTTAGAAAGTGAAACATTTAACAGGCCATGCCCATTACAAGTATATTCTGACATGGAGTGCACTGATGCACAGCCACAGCCAGAGTACTATGCTGCTCCTTTGACTCAGACCACCACATTGCCCTCTCAGGGTACAGATCCACAATCAGACCCTGATGAGACTATGTTGCCCCGCCACGAACGCTATACCACCGACCGACACAGTGACACAGACGAAGTTGCACACGAGCTCGAAGAGGAGGTAATAGATGACCCAGTTATTGACCCCGATTGGCAGCCATTGGGGGAACAGGGTGCAGGCGGCAGTAGTTCAGAAGCGGAGGTGGAGGAGGGGCCGCAGCAGGCATCAACATCGCAACAGGTTCCATCTGCCGGGCCCGTATCTGGCCCAAAACGCGTGTCAAAGCCAAAACCTGTTGGAGGACAGCGTGGCCATCCGGTTAAAGCTCAGTCTGCAATCCCTGAAAAGGGATCCGAGTCTAGGAAGAGTGCAGTCTGGCATTTTTTTAAACAACATCCAACTGATCAGCGCAAAGTCATCTGTCAAAAATGTTCAACTAGCTTAAGCAGAGGTCAGAATCTGAAAAGTCTAAATACTAGTTGCATGCATAGACACTTAACCACCATGCATTTTCAAGCCTGGACTAACTACCAAACGTCCCTTAAGGTTGTAGCACCCTCGGCCAATGAAGCTAGTCAGCAACGCAACATCCCTTCCGTCACTGTAAGGCCACCATTTTCCGCACCACCGGCAGTATCTGTGCAGGTTTCTTTGCCAGCCAAAAGCAGTCAGGGTCAGGGAACCACCAGTTTTGTAGGAGGAAATATTGCATCTAGGGCACCGGCGGAAACAATACCGTCTCCAACCGTCTCTCAGTCTGCCATGTACACCGGCACACCCGAAAGTTCCACGATCTCCAGCTCTCCAGTCCAGCTCACCCTACATGAGACTCTGGTTAGAAAAAGGAAGTACTTATCCTCGCATCCGCGTACACAGGGTTTTAACGCCCACATAGCTAGACTAATCTCGTTAGAGATTATGCCCTACCGGTTAGTTGAAAGCGAAGCTTTCAAAGCCCTGATGGAGTACGCTGAACCACGATACGAGCTACCCAGTCGACACTTTTTTTTCCAGAAAAGCCATCCCAGCCCTGCACCAGCATGTTAAACAGCGCATCGTCCATGCACTCAGGCAATCTGTGAGTACAAAGGTGCACCTGACTACAGATGCATGGACCAGTAGGCATGGCCAGGGACGTTATGTGTCCATCACGGCACACTGGGTGAATGTGGTGGATGCAGGGTCCACAGGCGACATCAATTTAGGGACAGTTGTGCCTAGCCCACGGTCTAGGAAACAGTTGGCTGTAGGCGTTCGCACCCCCTCCTCCTCCTCCTCCTCGTCCTCCTGCAGAAGCTACAGCTCTTCCACAGAACGCAGTCTGCCAACCACTCCATCGGCAGATGACACTGTTGCACACCAGTTGTCCCATTATGGGCCAGCTACTGCCAAGCGTCAGCAGGCTGTATTGGCTATGACATGTTTGGGCGACAACAGACACACCGCGGAAGTTCTATCCGAGTTCTTGCAACAAGAAACGCAGTCGTGGCTGGGCACAGTAGATCTTGAGGCAGGCAAGGTAGTGAGTGATAACGGAAGGAATTTCATGGCTGCCATCTCCCTTTCCCAACTGAAACACATTCCTTGCCTGGCTCACACCTTAAACCTGGTGGTGCAGTGCTTATTGAAAACTTATCCTGGGTTCTCCGACCTGCTCCTCAAAGTGCGTGCACTTTGCTCACATATCCGACGTTCGCCTGTACACGCCAGCCGTATGCAGACCTATCAGCGGTCTTTGAACCTTCCCCAGCATCGCCTAATCATAGACGTTGCAACAAGGTGGAACTCAACACTGCACATGCTTCAGAGACTGTGCGAACAGAGGCGTGCTGTTATTTATTTGTGGGAGGATACACGGGCAGGCAGTAGGATGGCAGACATGGAGTTGTCAGGTGTGCAGTGGTCTAAGATACAAGACATGTGTCAAGTCCTTCAGTGTTTTGAGGAATGCACACGGCTGGTTAGTGCAGACAACGCCGTAATAAGCATGAGCATCCCCCTAATGCGTCTGCTGATGCAAAGTTTGACGCACATAAAGGAGCAGGCGTCTGCACCAGAGGAAGAGGAAAGCCTTGATGACAGTCAGCCATTGTCTGGTCAGGGCAGTGTACAGGACGAGGTAGCGGGCGAAGAGGAGGTGGAGGACGAGGAGGATGATGGGGATGAGTATATTTTTAATGCCGAACCTTTCCCGGGGGCACAGGAAATTGGTTGCGTGTCACGGCCGGGTTCTGGTTTTTTGAGGGACACAAGTGACGTAGATTTGCCTGCAACTGCCCCTCAACCAATCACAACCGGAGATTTGACAACTGGAACTTTGGCCCACATGGCGGATTATGCCTTACGTATCCTAAAAAGGGACACACGCATTACGAAAATGATGAACGATGACGATTACTGGTTGGCCTGCCTCCTTGATCCACGCTATAAAGGCAAATTGCAAAATATTATGCCACATGAGAACTTGGAACTAATATTAGCAACCAAACAATCAACTCTTGTTGACCGTTTGCTTCAGGCATTCCCAGCACACAGCGCACGTGATCGTTCTCACACGAGCTCCAGGGGGCAGCAGACTAGGAGTGTTAGGGGTGCACACATCAGAAGTGGCGTTGGACAGAGGGGTTTTCTGACCAGGTTGTGGAGTGATTTTGCTATGACCGCAGACAGGACAGGTACTGCTGCATCAATTGAAAGTGACAGGAGACAACATTTGTCCAGTATGGTTACTAACTATTTTTCATCCCTTATCGATGTTCTCCCTCAACCGTCATTCCCATTTGATTACTGGGCCTCCAAATTAGACACCTGGCCAGAATTGGCAGAATATGCATTGCAGGAGCTTGCTTGCCCGGCAGCAAGTGTCCTATCAGAAAGAGTATTCAGTGCTGCAGGTTCAATATTAACCGAAAAAAGGACTCGTCTGGCTACCCAAAATGTTGACGATCTAACATTCATTAAAATGAACCACAACTGGATTTCGAAATCTTTTGCCCCACCTTGCCCGGCCGACACCTAGCTTTCCTATGAAAAGCTCTTGCCTGTGAATTACTTTTCTAATGTCTAATTTGCTGCAGCTGATTGTACAGCATACGACATGTTTACACCTCCCTAAATGGCAAAACTCCCCACACGGGGCCGTGGTATCGCGACTTGGCGCAAGCACCCGTGAGACTGCTGTTTGTCTGAAGAGGTGGGTGTGCTCGCTTTTGGTTGACGGCATTGCTACTGGGTCCCTCATAGTACAATGTAGTGTCTCTGGCGGTGGTGGTGCGCACCCAACGTCAGACACACCGTTGTAACATGAGGGGCCCTGGGGCGGTCCCGCCGGCCTCAAGAGAGTTCCCCCCTACCCCAGCTCAAAATGTGCTCTACCACGTCCAAAATTATGTCGCACAGCTCCACCAATCTTTAGTCTATTCGCTGACATCATTCAATGTCTGGCACTGACAATACAAATTTGTAGACATCTATGATGCAACTTAAAGTAGTCTGTGTCTGTGTCCTATATTGGCACCATTAAATAGTTACTGCCAAATTACTATGTCAGAAACTCAGTAGATGAGCCCACCCCTGTACCTAAGTATGCCACCTTTTTTTTTGTTGTGGTTGTTTTGCGAGACATTAACATCTATTTATATTTTGGGAGTACTGGGACAGACACTCCTTGCACTACTCCTCCACTCACCACCAAGCTGCCTGTGTATCCATGTAACCGCTGTAAAGCTGCCATGAGCCTATTGTTTGTTATTTTAGGCCTTTGATAGCCTGTCTGCGGTCCCTACTTTAAATACTCCTCCACTGACCACCAAGCTGCCTGCCCGTGTATCCATGTAACCGCTGTAAAACTGCCATAAGCCTATTGTTTGTTATTTTAGGCCTTTGATAGCCTGTCTGCGGTCCCTACTTTAAATACTCCTCCACTCACCACCACCAAGTTGCCTGCCCGTGTATCCATGTAACCGCTGTAAAACTGCCATGAGCCTATTGTTTGTTATTTTAGGCCTTTGAAGCCTGTCTGCGGTCCCTCCTTCCACTAGTCCTCCACTGACCAGACCACTGCTGCCCGTGTACCCCTGGAACCAATTATAAAGTGCCTACAGCCAGCCCATTTTCTTATGTTAGGCCTTTGAAGCCTGTCTGCGGTCCCTACTTTAAATACTCCTCCACTGACCACCAAGCTGCCTGCCCGTGTATCCATGTAACCGCTGTAAAACTGCCATGAGCCTATTGTTTGTTATTTTAGGCCTTTGATAGCCTGTCTGCGGTCCCTACTTTAAATACTCCTCCACTCACCACCACCAAGCTGCCTGCCCGTGTATCCATGTAACCGCTGTAAAACTGCCATAAGCCTATTGTTTGTTATTTTAGGCCTTTGATAGCCTGTCTGCGGTCCCTACTTTAAATACTCCTCCACTCACCACCACCAAGCTGCCTGCCCGTGTATCCATGTAACCGCTGTAAAACTGCCATGAGCCTATTGTTTGTTATTTTAGGCCTTTGATAGCCTGTCTGCGGTCCCTACTTTAAATACTCCTCCACTCATCACCACCAAGTTGCCTGCCCGTGTATCCATGTAACCGCTGTAAAACTGCCATGAGCCTATTGTTTGTTATTTTAGGCCTTTGATAGCCTGTCTGCGGCCCCTACTTGCAATACTCCTCCACTGACCACAATGCTGCCTGGAGTGCCTGCCTGTGTATCCATGTAACCGATGTAAAACTGCCATGACTGCCTACTGTTTGTTATTTTAGGCCTTTGATAGCCTGTCTGCAGCCCCTACTTGCAATACTCCTCCACTGACCACACCAATGCTGCCCGTGTACCCCTGGAACCTATTTAAAAGTTCATAGAGCCTAGTTATATATTTTATTTACTATTAATAAGGCCATGATGGACTACGCTGTACCACGCTACAAGCTAACCAGTCGACACTTCTTTTGCGAGAAAAGCCATCCCAACCCTCCACCAGCATGTAGAAGACCGCATTGTCCATGCACTCTGGCAATCTGTGAGTACAAAGGTGCACCTGACAACAGACGCATGGACCTGTAGGCATGGCCACGGAAGATTACGTGTCCATTACGGCGCAATGGGTTAATGTGGTGGATGCATGGTCCACAGGGGACAGCCTACTAAGTCTGTCTGCAGTCCCTAATTCAAATTGTCCTCCACTGTCTAAATCGGAGCTTCCACCTTCTGGCTTTCGGCCTATAGTATCAGAAATTAAACTGCATTTGGCCTTCAACTTTGGTTAGGGCCTACTAACGGCTTCTGCCCCTCCCTGGTGTTGCCCTCAACTAAATAAAGCTGAGCTTCAACCTTCTGCTCCAAATTACCATTTTGAAAAATGCAATAGGCTTTTCCGGCCTACTAAAGGTGTCTGTCTGTGTGCCCCTGCCTGGTGTTGTCCTCAACTAAATAAAGCTGAGCTTCAACCTTCCGGCTCTCATTAAGTGGTTTTAAAAAAAAAAATGGTGGTTAGGGCCTACTAACGGCTTCTGCCCCTCCCTGGTGTTGTCCTCAACTAAATAAAGCTGAGCTTCAACCTTCCGGCTCTCATTAAGTGGTTTTAAAAAAAAAAAATGGTGGTTAGGGCCTACTAACGGCTTCTGCCCCTCCCTGGTGTTGTCCTCAACTAAATAAAGCTGAGCTTCAACCTTCCGGCTTTCATTAAGTGGTTTTAAAAAAAAAAATGGTGGTTAGGGCCTACTAACGGCTTCTGCCCCTCCCTGGTGTTGTCCTCAACTAAATAAAGCTGAGCTTCAACCTTCCGGCTCTCATTAAGTGGTTTTAAAAAAAAAAATGGTGGTTAGGGCCTACTAACGGCTTCTGCCCCTCCCTGGTGTTGTCCTCAACTAAATAAAGCTGAGCTTCAACCTTCCGGCTCTCATTAAGTGGTTTTAAAAAAAAAAATGGTGGTTAGGGCCTACTAACGGCTTCTGCCCCTCCCTGGTGTTGTCCTCAACTAAATAAAGCTGAGCTTCAACCTTCCGGCTCTCATTAAGTGGTTTTAAAAAAAAAAAATGGTGGTTAGGGCCTACTAACGGCTTCTGCCCCTCCCTGGTGTTGTCCTCAACTAAATAAAGCTGAGCTTCAACCTTCCGGCTCTCATTAAGTGGTTTTAAAAAAAAAAATGGTGGTTAGGGCCTACTAACGGCTTCTGCCCCTCCCTGGTGTTGTCCTCAACTAAATAAAGCTGAGCTTCAACCTTCCGGCTCTCATTAAGTGGTTTTAAAAAAAAAAAATGGTGGTTAGGGCCTACTAACGGCTTCTGCCCCTCCCTGGTGTTGTCCTCAACTAAATAAAGCTGAGCTTCAACCTTCCGGCTCTCATTAAGTGGTTTTAAAAGAAAAAATGGTGGTTAGGGCCTACTAACGGCTTCTGCCCCTCCCTGGTGTTGTCCTCAACTAAATAAAGCTGAGCTTCAACCTTCTGCTCCAAATTACCATTTTGAAAAATGCAATAGGCTTTTCCGGCCTACTAAAGGTGTCTGTCTGTGTGCCCCTGCCTGGTGTTGTCCTCAACTAAATAAAGCTGAGCTTCAACCTTCCGGCTCTCATTAAGTGGTTTTAAAAAAAAAAATGGTGGTTAGGGCCTACTAACGGCTTCTGCCCCTCCCTGGTGTTGTCCTCAACTAAATAAAGCTGAGCTTCAACCTTCCGGCTCTCATTAAGTGGTTTTAAAAAAAAAAAATGGTGGTTAGGGCCTACTAACGGCTTCTGCCCCTCCCTGGTGTTGTCCTCAACTAAATAAAGCTGAGCTTCAACCTTCCGGCTCTCATTAAGTGGTTTTAAAAAAAAAAATGGTGGTTAGGGCCTACTAACGGCTTCTGCCCCTCCCTGGTGTTGTCCTCAACTAAATAAAGCTGAGCTTCAACCTTCCGGCTCTCATTAAGTGGTTTTAAAAAAAAAAATGGTGGTTAGGGCCTACTAACGGCTTCTGCCCCTCCCTGGTGTTGTCCTCAACTAAATAAAGCTGAGCTTCAACCTTCCGGCTCTCATTAAGTGGTTTTAAAAAAAAAAATGGTGGTTAGGGCCTACTAACGGCTTCTGCCCCTCCCTGGTGTTGTCCTCAACTAAATAAAGCTGAGCTTCAACCTTCCGGCTCTCATTAAGTGGTTTTAAAAAAAAAAAATGGTGGTTAGGGCCTACTAACGGCTTCTGCCCCTCCCTGGTGTTGTCCTCAACTAAATAAAGCTGAGCTTCAACCTTCCGGCTCTCATTAAGTGGTTTTAAAAAAAAAAATGGTGGTTAGGGCCTACTAACGGCTTCTGCCCCTCCCTGGTGTTGTCCTCAACTAAATAAAGCTGAGCTTCAACCTTCTGCTCCAAATTACCATTTTAAAAAATTCAATAGGCTTTTCCGGCCTACTAAAGGTGTCTGTCTGTGTGCCCCTGCCTGGTGTTGCCCTCAACTAAATAAAGCTGAGCTTCAACCTTCTGCTCCAAATTACCATTTTGAAAAATGCAATAGGCTTTTCCGGCCTACTAAAGGTGTCTGTCTGTGTGCCCCTGCCTGGTGTTGTCCTCAACTAAATAAAGCTGAGCTTCAACCTTCCGGCTCTCATTAAGTGGTTTTAAAAAAAAAAATGGTGGTTAGGGCCTACTAACGGCTTCTGCCCCTCCCTGGTGTTGTCCTCAACTAAATAAAGCTGAGCTTCAACCTTCCGGCTCTCATTAAGTGGTTTTAAAAAAAAAATGGTGGTTAGGGCCTACTAACGGCTTCTGCCCCTCCCTGGTGTTGTCCTCAACTAAATAAAGCTGAGCTTCAACCTTCCGGCTCTCATTAAGTGGTTTTAAAAAAAAAAAATGGTGGTTAGGGCCTACTAACGGCTTCTGCCCCTCCCTGGTGTTGTCCTCAACTAAATAAAGCTGAGCTTCAACCTTCTGCTCCAAATTACCATTTTAAAAAATGCAATAGGCTTTTCCGGCCTACTAAAGGTGTCTGTCTGTGTGCCCCTGCCTGGTGTTGCCCTCAACTAAATAAAGCTGAGCTTCAACCTTCTGCTCCAAATTACCATTTTGAAAAATGCAATAGGCTTTTCCGGCCTACTAAAGGTGTCTGTCTGTGTGCCCCTGCCTGGTGTTGCCCTCAACTAAATAAAGCTGAGCTTCAACCTTCTGCTCCAAATTACCATTTTGAAAAATGCAATAGGCTTTTCCGGCCTACTAAAGGTGTCTGTCTGTGTGCCCCTGCCTGGTGTTGCCCTCAACTAAATAAAGCTGAGCTTCAACCTTCTGCTCCAAATTACCATTTTGAAAAATGCAATAGGCTTTTCCGGCCTACTAAAGGTGTCTGTCTGTGTGCCCCTGCCTGGTGTTGTCCTCAACTAAATAAAGCTGAGCTTCAACCTTCCGGCTCTCATTAAGTGGTTTTAAAAAAAAAAAATGGTGGTTAGGGCCTACTAACGGCTTCTGCCCCTCCCTGGTGTTGCCCTCAACTAAATAAAGCTGAGCTTCAACCTTCTGCTCCAAATTACCATTTTGAAAAATGCAATAGGCTTTTCCGGCCTACTAAAGGTGTCTGTCTGTGTGCCCCTGCCTGGTGTTGCCCTCAACTAAATAAAGCTGAGCTTCAACCTTCTGCTCCAAATTACCATTTTGAAAAATGCAATAGGCTTTTCCGGCCTACTAAAGGTGTCTGTCTGTGTGCCCCTGCCTGGTGTTGTCCTCAACTAAATAAAGCTGAGCTTCAACCTTCCGGCTCTCATTAAGTGGTTTTAAAAAAAAAAATGGTGGTTAGGGCCTACTAACGGCTTCTGCCCCTCCCTGGTGTTGCCCTCAACTAAATAAAGCTGAGCTTCAACCTTCTGCTCCAAATTACCATTTTAAAAAATGCAATAGGCTTTTCCGGCCTACTAAAGGTGTCTGCCCCTCCCTGGTGTTGTCCTCAACTGAACAAAGCTGAGCTTCCACATTCTGGCTTTCGCCCTATACTATCAGATATTAAACTGCATTTGGCCTACTAGTGTGGTTAGGCCCTTGAAACAGTGTCTGCTGCTCTTGGGTTTGCTACTCCACTGAACAAAGCAATGCCGCCTGTTTAGTCCTGTTACCAATTTTGAACTGCATGTAGCCTACTTTATTCTTTGGCCCTATATCTGTTTCCTCCTCATCCTGCCCATTGCCCAGCCACTGCTAAATGAGTCTGCTGGTACATTGACCTAGACCACTACATTCCCCTTGTACTCTACACAGCCAGAATCTGTCCCTGCTGAAAGTAAGGTTCCCCTTCCCGCATGTTATACCACCTTACACAGGGACAAAGAGGAAGGTGCAGATGAAAGTGCAGGTTCCTTCATCAGGTGGGGGGGCATACTCGTTGGCGACGTCACTGGCACAGGGCCCCTCAGAGTACGCAAAAGTGTCGCTGCTGGTGGGAGGCGCCCCCGCCATGCAAACACACCGCCGTACTTTGAGGGGCCCTGTGCCAGTGGCAATGCGAACGAGTGGGCCCCCCCCTGCTTGCTCAGGATCACAGCACTTGCAACTTTTAAATACTTACCTTTCCCTGCAACACCGCCGTGACGTAGTCCGCATTTCCTGGGCCCACGAAAAACTTGAGCCAGCCCTACTCCCCCCACAACTTTCCCCCAATTCCCTATGCCCAACTATTATTATACAGTTAATTAAGATTGGCAAGCTTCAGAAACAAGAATGGATGTTTTTGGCATTAAAATGGGCACTGTAGGTGTTTTCCTGGCCTCCACTCACTGCCGACTATGCTTCCCCATTGACTTGCATTGGGTTTCGTGTTTCGGTCGATCCCCGACTTTTAGCGATAATCGGCCGACTGCACTCGACTCGACTCTGGACAAAATCGGGTTTCCCAAAACCCTACTCGATCTTAAAAAAATGAAAGTCGCTCAACCCTAGTGAGGACCCCATCACTGTCTATTTCAGCATGTATGATACAGACCCCTTGGGTAATTTTTGGAAAACTTTGCACATTGTGCAATGCTCACATTTCTACTCTCAGTCTCTATATATTCTATTATTATAATTTTTCTTGTTGTGTTGCCCTTCTCACAGTCTTTTTAAGCGTGTATTTGGTAGCCTGATGTTGTTTTTTGGGTCTGCACTTGGACATTTTGCATTAATATGCTCCACACAATTCTTCAGGTTTCAACCTTACACAGAATAATAATATGAGTAATGAAACATGCTCTATATGCTGTATATGCTGCTAGTTCAAAAGTCTTACCCACACATCTTTAATAAAGGGAAATTCGACGTATTACCTCTGTTAGCATGCGCCATATACTGCTCATATACGCAGCACCCCAGTAGGTGGGTGGAAAGCCTGGGTACAAAATATGTGTCTGACAGTGAAACCAATGGCCCTTCCCCTTTGTTACATCCTTCCCACTCTGCTGTCCAGGAAGGAGGCACTGAGGCCTCCTGTCCACAACCTTCTGCTGCACAGACACAACAGTCAGCAACCATGTCCAGTTCGCTGTCTCAGTGCAGTGTTCAGTTGTCCCTTGTCAGCATATATGTCTGCTCACAAATTGTTAGTTAGATAGCGCATACATATTCGTTAGCAATTTACATTGTCTGGTGCTGGTTAAAGACCATTGATGACTTTTCCAGGCTCCCAAATTTGACTTCTGTCTCTTTATTAAACTGTTGCTTCCCTTACACTTTCTAAATTTGGGTCCATACAAAAAATTATGGTGGGGTACTGGCCAGTTTCTGAATATTGTAAGCACGTCTAAGAGACAGGGTTAATACGCTCTACCGACCTATTCAGACCACAGCCTTACGCATATTGGAACATGGTGATGGCCATGCTAAGGCCTTTACCTGAGCTCTGTCACCTGAGTAAACACTCCACAGACCTCGACACTCTCTGAGACATATCCTGTAATTACTCCACTGTTGCTCAAAATCATGCAAAAGATACATTCTGCCTGGTTGGGTAGTTTCCAAAAGAATTGCGTAGGCTTGTGCAGATTGGTCAATGGCACTCCTGTCTCTTTCCTTTGAGGAGGCTGCTTCCAAGTAAAATGAGGCTTGTACATGTTCCTGACATGGGTTTCAGTCCTGACAAACTGACCACAATACAGGCCCTCGCTTGCATACACTGTGTTCCGAACTGAATTCTTATGCTTTTTGGTGTCTTGTAGAATCCAATTTACTGACATTGATCATACAGCTCCCCCAACTCGTGTATTATAATCACCTTACAGTGGCTTAACCCACTATGACAGTGGTTCCATTGGGATCCTGTTATGGTTCTCAATGGCAAGAGAACATAGCCCAGCATACATATGAACTAGCTCTTGGAAGGATGGAAACTTAAACTGACCATGAACTAAACCTGCCGCACAACTAACAGTAGCCGGGTAGCGTGCCTACGTTTTATCCCTAGACGCTCAGCGCCAGCCGGAGGACTAACTAATCCTGGCAGAGGAAAATACAGTCCTGGCTCACCTCTAGAGAAATTTCCCCGAAAGGCAGACAGAGGCCCCCACATATATTGGCGGTGATTTTAGATGAAAATGACAAACGTAGTATGAAAATAGGTTTAGCAAAATCGAGGTCCACTTACTAGATAGCAGGAAGACAGAAAGGGCACTTTCATGGTCAGCTGAAAACCCTATCAAAATACCATCCTGAAATTACTTTAAGACTCTAGTATTAACTCATAACATCAGAGTGGCAATTTCAGATCACAAGAGCTTTCCAGACACAGAAACGAAACTGCAGCTGTGAACTGGAACAAAATGCAAAAAACAAACAAGGACAAAAGTCCGACTTAGCTGGGAGTTGTCTAGAAGCAGGAACATGCACAGAAAGGCTTCTGATTACAATGTTGACCGGCATGGAAGTGACAGAGGAGCAAGGTTAAATAGCGACTCCCACATCCTGATGGGAACAGGTGAACAGAGGGGATGATGCACACAAGTTCAATTCCACCAGTGGCCACCGGGGGAGCCCAAAATCCAATTTCACAACAGTACCCCCCCCTCAAGGAGGGGGCACCGAACCCTCACCAGAACCACCAGGGCGATCAGGATGAGCCCTATGAAAGGCACGGACCAGATCGGAGGCATGAACATCAGAGGCAGTCACCCAAGAATTATCCTCCTGACCGTATCCCTTCCATTTGACCAGATACTGGAGTTTCCGTCTGGAAACACGAGAGTCCAAGATTTTTTCCACAACGTACTCCAACTCGCCCTCAACCAACACCGGAGCAGGAGGCTCAACGGAAGGCACAACCGGTACCTCATACCTGCGCAATAATGACCGATGAAAAACATTATGAATAGAAAAAGATGCAGGGAGGTCCAAACGGAAGGACACAGGGTTAAGAATCTCCAATATCTTGTACGGGCCGATGAACCGAGGCTTAAACTTAGGAGAAGAAACCCTCATAGGGACAAAACGAGAAGACAACCACACCAAGTCCCCGACACAAAGCCGAGGACCAACCCGACGCCGGCGGTTGGCAAAAAGCTGAGTCTTCTCCTGGGACAACTTCAAATTGTCCACTACCTGCCCCCAAATCTGATGCAACCTCTCCACCACAGCATCCACTCCAGGACAATCCGAAGATTCCACCTGACCGGAGGAAAATCGAGGATGAAACCCCGAATTACAGAAAAAAGGAGACACCAAGGTGGCAGAGCTGGCCCGATTATTGAGGGCAAACTCCGCTAAAGGCAAAAAAGCAACCCAATCATCCTGATCTGCAGACACAAAACACCTCAAATATGTCTCCAAAGTCTGATTCGTCCGCTCGGTCTGGCCATTAGTCTGAGGATGGAAAGCAGACGAGAAAGACAAATCTATGCCCATCCTAGCACAGAATGCCCGCCAAAATCTAGACACGAATTGGGTTCCTCTGTCAGAAACGATATTCTCCGGAATACCATGCAAACGAACCACATTTTGAAAAAACAGAGGAACCAACTCGGAAGAAGAAGGCAACTTAGGCAGGGGAACCAAATGGACCATCTTAGAGAAACGGTCACACACCACCCAGATGACAGACATCTTCTGAGAAACAGGAAGATCCGAAATAAAATCCATCGAGATGTGCGTCCAAGGCCTCTTCGGGATAGGCAAGGGCAACAACAATCCACTAGCCCGAGAACAACAAGGCTTGGCCCGAGCACAAATGTCACAAGACTGCACAAAGCCTCGTACATCTCGTGACAGGGAAGGCCACCAGAAGGACCTTGCCACCAAATCCCTGGTACCAAAGATTCCAGGATGACCTGCCAATGCAGAAGAATGAACCTCAGAAATGACTTTACTGGTCCAATCATCAGGAACAAACAGTCTACCAGGTGGGCAACGATCAGGTCTATCCGCCTGAAACTCCTGCAAGGCCCGCCGCAGGTCTGGAGAAACGGCAGACAATATCACTCCATCCTTAAGGATACCTGTAGGTTCAGAATTACCAGGGGAGTCAGGCTCAAAACTCCTAGAAAGGGCATCCGCCTTAACATTCTTAGAACCCGGTAGGTATGACACCACAAAATTAAACCGAGAGAAAAACAACGACCAGCGCGCCTGTCTAGGATTCAGGCGTCTGGCGGACTCAAGATAAATTAAATTTTTGTGGTCGGTCAATACCACCACCTGATGTCTAGCCCCCTCAAGCCAATGACGCCACTCCTCAAAAGCCCACTTCATGGCCAAAAGCTCCCGATTCCCAATATCATAATTCCGCTCGGCGGGCGAAAATTTACGAGAAAAAAAAGCACAAGGTTTCATCACGGAGCAGTCGGAACTTCTCTGCGACAAAACCGCCCCAGCTCCGATTTCAGAAGCGTCGACCTCAACCTGAAAAGGAAGAGCAACATCAGGCTGACGCAACACAGGGGCGGAAGAAAAGCGGCGCTTAAGCTCCCGAAAGGCCTCCACAGCAGCAGGGGACCAATCAGCAACATCAGCACCCTTCTTAGTCAAATCAGTCAATGGTTTAACAACATCAGAAAAACCAGCAATAAATCGACGATAAAAGTTAGCAAAGCCCAAAAATTTCTGAAGACTCTTAAGAGAAGAGGGTTGCGTCCAATCACAAATAGCCTGAACCTTGACAGGATCCATCTCGATGGAAGAGGGGGAAAAAATGTATCCCAAGAAGGAAATCTTTTGAACCCCAAAAACGCACTTAGAACCCTTCACACACAAGGAATTAGACCGCAAAACCTGAAAAACCCTCCTGACCTGCTGGACATGAGAGTCCCAGTCATCCGAAAAAATCAGAATATCATCCAGATACACAATCATAAATTTATCCAAATAATCACGGAAAATGTCATGCATAAAGGACTGAAAGACTGAAGGGGCATTTGAAAGGCCAAAAGGCATCACCAAATACTCAAAGTGGCCCTCGGGCGTATAAAATGCGGTTTTCCACTCATCCCCCTGCTTAATTCGCACCAAATTATACGCCCCACGGAGATCTATCTTAGAGAACCACTTGGCCCCCTTTATGCGAGCAAACAAATCGGTCAGCAGTGGCAACGGATATTGATATTTAACCGTGATTTTATTCAAAAGCCGATAATCAATACACGGCCTCAAAGAGCCATCTTTCTTAGACACAAAGAAAAAACCGGCTCCTAAGGGAGATGACGAAGGACGAATATGTCCCTTTTCCAAGGACTCCTTTATATATTCTCGCATAGCAGCATGTTCAGGCACAGACAGATTAAATAAACGACCCTTAGGGTATTTACTACCCGGAATCAAATCTATGGCACAATCGCACTCCCGGTGCGGAGGTAATGAACCAAGCTTAGGTTCTTCAAAAACGTCACGATATTCAGACAAGAATTCAGGAATCTCAGAGGGAATAGATGATGAAATGGAAACCAAAGGTACGTCCCCATGCATCCCCTTACATCCCCAGCTTAACACAGACATAGCTTTCCAGTCGAGGACTGGGTTATGAGATTGCAGCCATGGCAATCCAAGCACCAACACATCATGTAGGTTATACAGCACAAGAAAGCGAATAACCTCCTGGTGATCCGGATTAATTCGCATAGTTACTTGTGTCCAGTATTGTGGTTTATTACTAGCCAATGGGGTGGAGTCAATCCCCTTCAGAGGTATAGGAGTTTCAAGAGGCTCTAAATCATACCCACAGCGTTTGGCAAAGGACCAATCCATAAGACTCAAAGCGGCGCCAGAGTCGACATAGGCGTCCGCGGTAATAGATGATAAAGAACAAATCAGGGTCACAGATAGAATAAACTTAGACTGAAAAGTGCCAATTGAAACTGACTTATCAAGCTTCTTAGTGCGCTTAGAGCATGCTGATATAACATGAGTTGAATCACCACAATAAAAGCACAACCCATTTTTTCGTCTAAAATTCTGCCGTTCGCTTCTGGACAGAATTCTATCACATTGTATATTCTCTGGCGTCTTCTCAGTAGACACCGCCAAATGGTGCACAGGTTTGCGCTCCCGCAGACGTCTATCGATCTGGATAGCCATTGTCATGGACTCATTCAGACCCGCAGGCACAGGGAACCCCACCATAACATCCTTAATGGCATCAGAGAGACCCTCTCTGAAATTCGCCGCCAGGGCGCACTCATTCCACTGAGTAAGCACAGACCATTTACGGAATTTTTGGCAGTATATTTCAACTTCATCTTGCCCCTGAGATAGGGACATCAAGGCTTTTTCCGCCTGAAGCTCTAAATGAGGTTCCTCATAAAGCAACCCCAAGGCCAGAAAAAACGCATCCACATTGAGCAACGCAGGATCCCCTGGAGCCAATGCAAAAGCCCAATCTTGAGGGTCGCCCCGGAGCAAGGAAATCACAATCCTGACCTGCTGTGCAGGATCTCCAGCAGAGCGAGATTTCAGGGACAAAAACAACTTGCAATTATTTTTGAAATTTTGAAAGCAAGATCTATTCCCCGAGAAAAATTCAGGCAAAGGAATTCTAGGTTCAGACATAGGAACATGAACAACAAAATCTTGTAAATTTTGAACTTTTGTGGTGAGATTATTCAAACCTGCAGCTAAACTCTGAATATCCATTTTAAACAGGTGAACACAGAGCCATTCCAGGATTAGAAGGAGAGAGAGAGAGGAAGGCTGCAATATAGGCAGACTTGCAAGTGATTCAATTGAAAGCACACTCAGAACTGAAGGAAAAAAAAAAAAAAAAATTTCAGCAGACTTCTTTTTTCTCTCCTTTCTCTGCCAATTAATTTAACCCTTTGTGGGCCGGTCAAACTGTTATGGTTCTCAATGGCAAGAGAACATAGCCCAGCATACATATGAACTAGCTCTTGGAAGGATGGAAACTTAAACTGACCATGAACTAAACCTGCCGCACAACTAACAGTAGCCGGGTAGCGTGCCTACGTTTTATCCCTAGACGCTCAGCGCCAGCCGGAGGACTAACTAATCCTGGCAGAGGAAAATACAGTCCTGGCTCACCTCTAGAGAAATTTCCCCGAAAGGCAGACAGAGGCCCCCACATATATTGGCGGTGATTTTAGATGAAAATGACAAACGTAGTATGAAAATAGGTTTAGCAAAATCGAGGTCCGCTTACTAGATAGCAGGAAGACAGAAAGGGCACTTTCATGGTCAGCTGAAAACCCTATCAAAATACCATCCTGAAATTACTTTAAGACTCTAGTATTAACTCATAACATCAGTGGCAATTTCAGATCACAAGAGCTTTCCAGACACAGAAACGAAACTGCAGCTGTGAACTGGAACAAAATGCAAAAAACAAACAAGGACAAAAGTCCGACTTAGCTGGGAGTTGTCTAGAAGCAGGAACATGCACAGAAAGGCTTCTGATTACAATGTTGACCGGCATGGAAGTGACAGAGGAGCAAGGTTAAATAGCGACTCCCACATCCTGATGGGAACAGGTGAACAGAGGGGATGATGCACACAAGTTCAATTCCACCAGTGGCCACCGGGGGAGCCCAAAATCCAATTTCACAACAGGATCCGGTGGCAAAAATGAATTGTGAACCTTAAAAAATGCAGGTTTCACAGCACATGCTGGCCCTCTGAAAATTAAAAGCGAGGGCCGCATAATGACATGGCGGTGGACATGGTGGTGCTGGCGGGCAATGTCCAAAATTCAAATGGGCATGTTTGAAATGGCATTGTAAAGGCATGGGTTATATGAATTCCACTATCTTGCTGACTAATTAGCATGAGGGAGGGACCTCCCAATTGTAAGAGTGAGAGCCCTCACAAATGTTGAAGGAAAAGCTAAAGCCAAAATGCTTGTGTGAACATATACTAAAGGGGAGGTATATTTTTTTTGTTATTATTTTTATTTAGCATTGTATACATGTAGTTAAGAAGGAAAAAAGGTTTCTTAGTATTTTCACTTTAAAAAAAATTTTTGGTTTGGTTTGGTAGGTCTTTTTAAAAATCCATAAAACCAGCGCAATAGTCCCATATGCCATATGTGAGTCAGAAAGGCATGCAGACATCTTCTACATGCTGTTCCCATTTAGTTTTATCTCTTTCCCATCCATTTCAGCTTTTTTCTCATGCCCCCAGACCTGTTTGTTGGGTCCAGCAGAAAAATATTCGACTTTCCCATTGACTTGCATTGGATTCCTTATTCAGTACGAATACATGGATATTAGAAATTATTTGTGCCGATTTGACTCCAAATATTTCACTATTCAATCATCACTAACTGCAACCACTCTTTTTTGGAATTGTGGATGTATTATATAATTTACATGAAAGGGTTTTACCATAATTTAGTCTCACATGATATTACAACCATATATCGGTGTTAAAGAAGTTCACTTAACCAAGCTCAAAAATAAGAGAGCCTCAGTCATAACTTGGTTTTAGCTATGGTGATGTAGGCATGATTGTTCACTCACACTTTGCGAGAATTAATGGATATTAAGGAAAAAGTGACAGCATTAGCGCTACTATTAGCTGCTGCCACATGATCTAAAGCACTAAGGGTTTAGACAGGGGTATATGTAGAAATCATGGGGCCACATATCAAAAATCCCACACCCCTAAAAAATACCATTGGAGTGGGATAGGTGAAAGCACATATGCACAGTTACTTTCCTACTTTTAAAGACAAGGAGAGGGACTTGTATTGCGGGATGTATACAGTAATTTTGCAGCCCCTTTTGAAGCCCCTTAATATTTTTATCCACTACAATACCCTTTTTCATAGACCCATAGAGTATGTTACCCTCCAAAATGCTCAACTGCACCTAGAATGAAACCCTGACATTGAAATCTCTTACACAATCTTCCCATATAGTACCCCTGACATCCACAGTATGATGACCCTACAATATCCCTAGAACAGTAATTTGCACCGCGACATTACCTGCAACACACTATAATGTCTACACAGTGACTCCTACAAATTATGACTTCCACCGTGCCCCCAAAACAGTATGATGTTCCCAAAGTTCCTTCACACACATTTTGAGGC
Organism: Ranitomeya variabilis; assembly: GCF_051348905.1. Lineage (NCBI taxonomy): Eukaryota > Metazoa > Chordata > Amphibia > Anura > Dendrobatidae > Ranitomeya > Ranitomeya variabilis. Next base: position 533,263,816 of record NC_135236.1, read on the forward strand.
TGTCAGTGACTCACAGTACAGTATGATGCCACCAAAATACGCTCCCAAGCACTATGATGTCCTCACATTATAATGGTCCAGAACCCCTCACAAAGTATGATGCCACCACAGTATTCCCTACAGCATGATGCCCAAGTCTGCTCCTCCTCACTGTATGATGCCAACATAGCCCCCACGCAAAGCATGACAGACCTGCCCTACTATCACACTGTAAAATGGCCCCTAGAGCCCCCACACATTATAATGCTGCCCATCACACATTGCGATACTTCCTTAGCACCCTTTTCATAGCATGATGGCCTCAAAACCTCCACACAGTATGATGGCCCCCTCACAGCCATCGTGACAGTATAATTTCCCATAGTTCCCCCAAGTACTAACTGACAAAATATTTAAAAAAAACTACTTGCCAAGCCTTCTTCTCTTAATATGCTATTCCAGTCTGTGCTGTATAGAAATCGAGGGTCCATGCAGCAAGTGCAATTTATTTATGTAATTACCAATGTGGTGCTGAGATTCAGACACTCAAGCTGAATGGTCGAACTGGCAGCCAAAAGTTTCCTTTTCCCCCATTGTGTTTAATTGCATCTGCATCCTCAGAATGCATATATCTTTGAAATTGAGATGCTGCGGGAGGAGAGGATGGTGCCGTGTGGTAGTTTGCCCTACTGACTCACTTGACCAATAGTAGCCACACTATCTATCACTATAGACAGTACCCCAATGCATTAAAGAACACCAAAATTAATATTTGTTAAACAAAGGAGTCTTGGCAATAAGGGGATAAAATATTAATTAAAAAATATTAAATTCTAGTATTTGTTTATAACTACCTGTAAAGTAAAAATGCCCTTTGTTCTCTAAGTGTGTCTTCAAAGCCCGTTTTTGGAGAAACCCTGGAATGGGATATGTGTTCTCAAGCTAGACCTTCAGATCCTTTCTTACTATGAAAAGAAAATAAATAAATTAAAAGCTAATCAATGAGAATGAGATGTTGAAACATCAGATTGCAGATCGGGAAAATCCTCTAACCATTAGACTCTAAAGATTATTGTCACGGGAGACCTAGGTAGGCAAGAGCTAAAAACCCAGGCCCCTGCGATTTCCCTCAGACTAGGGAAACCCTGACTGTCCCTCTCCCAGAGTTTACACTGATGGTGTGCATGTCTGGGCCTCCAACCTCACCCTGTCTCCTGTTTCAAACCTAGGCTGAAATCACCACCCACCACCCAGTGAAGAGACCACACACCAATACCCACAGTTAGCATAGACAAGGATAACGGAAAAATATGCACCACGCCGCAGTCACTCAGGAATTCACTATAAGTGCACAGGGCAAAACAAATACAAATATAGGAAGGAGAAAATAAGACAAAGGGAAATACACCACCAGCAACGATACTCCAACTCCAGCTCACCACTGCAGACCGAGATAACCAAGCACAAGACTGAAGCTATAATCGGTGACGCCCAATGTTCAGAAGAACTATTTAAAGGCAGTGAGCGTGGCCCAGCTTCCAATCCGAGCACCAGCAAAATTAACCCCGGACCAGCTAGATAAAATCTAGCCGACGCCACTGAGCGCATAATGGACAAAAGCGGAATTACCGCTGTCTGTCGAACGACCTAGTATGAACAGCGTCCGACATGACAGTACCCCGCCTTCTACGAGGGACCCCAGGGCCCTCACGGCTTATAGGACCCGGCTTGTCCGGATGACGGCAGTGAAACATACTGACCAGCCGATCCGCATGAACGTCCGAGGCTGGTACCCAGGACCTTTCCTCAGGGCCATAACCACGCCAGTGTACCAAGTACTGTAAAGTGCGGCACACTACACAAGAGTCAACCACCTTGGAGACTTCAAATTCCAAATTACCATCCACCAAGACTGGAGAAGGCATTGGTGTCGCGTCCACAAGACCCACCACCTTTTTTAGCAACGATCTGTGGAACACGTTGTGTAACTTATATACCGTAGGAAGCTCCAACCGGTACGCTACTGTGTTAATGACAGCGGCAACCCTAAATGGACCAATAAACCGTGGACCCAATTTAAGGGATGGTATTTTGAGTCTTATGTTTTTTGTGGATAACCACACCCAGTCATCCACACTCAGGTCCAGACCTGGCACACGCCTACTGTCAGCCACACATTTGTACCTAGCACTCACACTCAACAGGTGCTGTTTAACTCTCCTCCAGACTGATGATAATTGTGCTCTTAACTGGTCTTCCTCCAGGACGCCGGAAGAGCCCCCCTGACTCAAAGTACAAAATTGAGGATGTAGCCCGTAAACACAAAAAAACCGAGACTCCCCAGACGACTCCTGGCGGTGATTATTGATGGCAAACTCAGCCAAAGGAAGGAACGTCGACCACTCCTCCTGGTTATCAGAAACAAAGCAGCGTAAGTACTGTTCCAAATTTTAGTTCATACGCTCGGTCTGACCATTAGACTGAGGATGAAACGCCGAAGAATGAGACAACTTGATCCCCAGCCATGAGCAAAATGCTTTCCAAAATTTTGCCACAAACTGAGACCCCCTATCAGAAACTATGTCAGACGGAACCCCATGAAGTCTGACCTCCTCCTGCACAAATACCTGAGCCAGAGTCTTAGCGTTAGGCAACGAAGGCAAAGACACAAAGTGCGACATTTTTGAGAACCGATCAACAATCACCAAGATGACCGTGTTCCCAGCTGAGGAGGGCAAGTCAGTGATAAAATCCATGGAGATTTCCATCCATGGCTTACTAGGTACCTCTAGAGGAAGTAGTGTGCCAACAGGACGGGAGCGGGGCGTCTTAGCCCTAGCGCACGTGGTGCAAGCTGACACGTATGAGACCACGTCCTGTCGGATCTTGGGCCACCAAAACCGACGTGACACCAACTCCAAGGTACCCCTAACCCCTGGGTGGCCAGCCAGGACAGCATCATGATGCTCCACCAAAACCTTTAAGCGGAGATGAAGCGGTACAAACGTTTTGTTGATGGGAAGCTCAGATGGTACCTCCTCCTGGGCCTCGGCAATCTCAGCCTCAACCTCGGTAGTGAGAGCCGAAACCACAACACCCTTTTGGAGGATGGGTACTGGATCTTTCTGAGGTTCTCCCCCCGGAAAACAACTGGACATAGCATCCGCCTTAGTGTTTTTAGACCCAGGTCTGTAAGTGACAACAAAGTTGAACCGCGTGAAAAACAATGCCCAGCCAGCCTGCCTGGGAGACAGACGCTTGATAGACTCCAAATAAAGCAAATTCTTATGGTCGGTAATAACCGTAACCTGATGAACCGACCCCTCCAAGAAGTGTCGCCATTCCTCAAAGGCCAATTTGATTGCCAACAACTCCCTGTTGCCAATATCGTAGTTACGTTCGGCGGGCGACAGTTTCTTGGAAAAATAGGTGCATGGAGGCAAACCGCTCAAGGATGAGCCTTGTGACAGCACCGCCCCCACACCAACCTCAGACGCATCGACTTCCACAACTAAAGGTTTTGATATGTCTGGCTGCACAAGAATGGGGGCCGAAACAAAACTGTTCTTAAGAAATTCAAATGCGCGCACAGCAGCCTCAGGCCAAACGGAGAAATTGGTACCCTTTTTAGTCATGTCAGTTAGCGGCTTAGCAATGATAGAAAAATCTTTGATAATCTTCCTATAGTAGTTAGAAAACCCAAGGAACAGCTGAAGTGCTTTTAGGTTATCAGGCCGTTCCCAATGCAACACCTTAGCGGCGTCCATTTTAAAACCAGAAGCAGACACAATATAACCCAAGAAAGGCAACTCCTGAACCGACAATACACATTTCTCAAGTTTCGCATATAGCTTATTCTCTCTGAGAAGCTGTAACACCTGCCTGACATGATCTAAATGAGTATCACGGTCGCAAGAATATATGAGAATGTCATCTAGGTACACGATAATGAATTTCCCCAAAACATGCGAGAACACATCATTTATGAAATGTTGAAACACTGCAGGTGCGTTTGTCAACCCAAATGGCATCACCAAATTTTCAAAATGACCCTCAGGGGTATTAAAAGCCGTCTTCCACTCATCACCTTGATGGACTCTTATGAGGTTGTACGCCCCCCTGAGGTCAAGCTTGGTAAACCACTTAGCACCTGCCACCTGGTTGAACAAATCCGGTATCAATGGCATAGGTGTTGTGAATTTGGTTTGTGGGCTCCCCCGGTGGTCCGTTATGGTAGTGCCTCTTATGTGCCTTCCTCCATCTCTGATTACCTGTCGCCACCCTCTAGGGGAGTTTCCTATTTAAGGCTGCTTGGCTGTTAGTCATATGCCGGCCAACAATGTGCTAGTAGCATTCTGTTGCATTCACCTGCTTCAAGTCCCAGTTCAGCTAAGTTGAATTTTGTTTCTTGTTTTGCTATTTTTGTCCAGCTATCTGCAATGTGACCTTTCAGTGCTGGAAGCTCTTGTGGACAGAAAATTACTACTCCAGTGGCATGAGTTGTCACTGGAGTTTAAAGTAGTTTCTGGATGGTGTTTTTGAATAGTGTTTTTTAGGTTGACCGTGAAGTAACTCTTTCCTGTCCTTCTGCTATCTAGTAAGCGGACCTCACTGTGCTAAATCTGCTGTTCATCCTACGTATGTTATTTCCTCTGAACTCACCGTCAATATCTGTGGGGGCCTACTATCATCTTTTGGGGGTCCCTCACTGGAGGTAAGGCAGGCCTGTATATTCCTCTTATAGGGGTAGTTGGATCTCCGGCTGGCGCGTGGTGTCTAGGGCATCGTAGGTACATCCCCCGGCTACTGTAAGTGTTGGGTCAGGTTCAGGTCACGGTCGACCTTAGTTTCCATCACCCGAGAGCTAGTCCGTTTTGTATTTTTATTCCCCTGGTCATTGGGGTAACCATAACAGTTTGGCCGGCCTGTAAAAAATCTATGTGTTAAAATATGCACTAAAGCAGGAAGGAGGAGAAAAGGTTTTTTTTTTTTTCTGTGTTTGAAAGTGCACCTTAGTTTGCTCATTTGTATTCCTTGCTTAAATTGCAGTCTTCAGCCTTTTTTTTTTTTTCTCCTCTCCTCTTAACCTCTGAATGCTTGGGTTACACCCATTTGAATCATGGATTCACAGAGTTTAGTTGCAGGTTTGAATAACCTTGCGACAAAAGTACAGAACCTACAAGATTTTGTTATACGTGCTCCAATGTCTGAACCTAAGATTCCTCTGCCTGAATACTTTACCGGAGACAGATCCCGGTTTTTGAGTTTCAGGGAAAATTGCAAATTGTTTTTGTCTCTGAGATCTCACTCTGCTGGTGATCATACTCAACAAGTTAAAATTGTTATCTCTCTACTGCGCGGCGACCCACAAAGTTGGGCATTTGCATTATCGCCAGGGGATCCTGCGTTGTTAAATGTAGATGCGTTTTTTCAGGCTTTGGGGTTGCTTTATGAAGAGCCTAATTTGGAGATTTTGGCTGAGAAAGCCTTGATAGCTCTTTCCCAAGGGCAAGATGAAGCTGAGATATACTGCCAGAAATTCCGTAAATGGTCGGTGCTTACTAGATGGAATGAGTGCGCTTTAGCAGCTAATTTCAGAGAAGGTCTCTCTGATGCCGTGAAGGATGTCATGGTGGGGTTCCCTGTGCCTACAGGTCTGAATGATGCCATGAAATTGGCTATCCAGATTGATCGGCGTTTGCGGGAGCGCAAATCTGTGCACCATATGGCGGGGTCTTCTGAGGAAGAATCTGTGCACCATATGGCGGTGTCTTCTGAGCAAAGACCTGTGCACCATTTGGCGGTGACCTCTGAAAAGGCATTAGAGCATATGCAATGCGATCGTGTTTTGTCTAGAGGTGAACGTCAAAATTACAGGCGCAAAAATGGATTGTGCTTCTACTGTGGTGATCCAGCTCATGTTATATCAGCATGCTCTAAACGTATAAATAAGGTTGATAAAAAGGTTGATAAATCTTTTTCTACAGGTACCTTGCAGTCAAAATTTCTTTTGTCCGTGACATTGATTTGTACTTTATCATCTGTTACTGTGAATGCTTATGTGGATTCTGGCGCCGCTCTGAGTCTCATGGATTGGTCCTTTGCCAAGCGTTGTGGGTTTGATTTGGAGCCGTTGGAAGTTTCTATTCCCCTGAAGGGTATTGATTCTACACCTTTGGCTAGCAATAAACCACAATATTGGACACAAGTGACTATGCGTCTTACCCCAGACCATCAGGAGATTATTCGTTTCCTTGTATTATATAACCTACATGATGTCTTAGTGCTTGGATTACCATGGTTACAGATTCATAATCCCGTCTTGGACTGGAAATCTATGTCTGTGTTGAGCTGGGGATGTCGGGGTATTCATGGGGATGCACCTTTGGTTCCTATTTCTTCATCTACTCCCTCTGAGATCCCAGCATTTCTGTCAGATTTTTATGATGTCTTTCAAGAGCCTAAAGTTGATTCTCTCCCTCCCCACAGAGAGTGTGACTGCGCTATTGAATTGATCCCCGGTAGTAAGTTTCCTAAGGGTCGCTTGTTTAATTTGTCTGTGCCCGAACATACTGCTATGCGGGAGTATATCAGAGAATCCTTGGAAAAGGGTCATATTCGCCCCTCGTTGTCTCCACTAGGGGCAGGATTTTTCTTTGTAGGTAAAAAGGATGGTTCATTGAGACCTTGTATCGACTATCGACTTTTGAATAAGATTACAGTTAAATACCAGTACCCGTTACCTTTACTGACTGATCTGTTTGCTCGTATAAAGGGGGCTAAGTGGTTCACTAAGATCGATCTACGTGGTGCGTATAATTTGGTGCGGATTAAGCAGGGGGATGAGTGGAAGACCGCATTTAATACGCCTGAAGGCCATTTTGAGTATTTGGTAATGCCTTTCGGTCTCGCAAATGCCCCTTCCGTTTTTCAGTCCTTTATGCACGATATTTTCCGTGAATATCTGGATAAGTTTATGATTGTGTATTTGGATGATATTCTTGTTTTTTCGGAGGACTGGGAATCTCACGTTCAACAGGTCAGGAGAGTTTTTCAGGTTTTGCGAGCTAATTCTCTTTTTGTAAAGGGCTCAAAGTGTAGTTTTGGAGTTCAGAGAATTTCCTTTTTGGGATATATTTTTTCCCCTTCATCTATGGAGATGGACCCTGTCAAGGTCCAGGCTATTTGTGATTGGATGCAACCTACTTCTTTGAAGAGTCTGCAGAAGTTCTTGGGTTTTGCTAATTTCTATTGCCGATTTATAGCGGGTTTTTCTGCCATTGCTAAACCTTTGACTGATTTGACCAAAAAGGGTGCTGATGTTGCTAATTGGTCCTCTGCGGCTGTGGAGGCCTTTCAAGAGCTTAAGCGCCGCTTTTCTTCCGCTCCTGTGTTGCGCCAACCTGATGTGTTACTTCCGTTCCAGGTTGAGGTGGATGCTTCGGAGATCGGAGCAGGTGCAGTTTTGTCGCAGAAAGATCCTGACTGCTCAGTAATGAGACCATGTGCGTTTTTCTCCCGAAAGTTTTCGCCCGCTGAGCGAAATTATGATGTGGGAAATCGGGAACTTCTGGCCATGAAGTGGGCGTTTGAGGAGTGGCGTCATTGGCTTGAGGGTGCTAGACACCAGGTGGTGGTCCTCACTGACCACAAGAATCTAATTTATCTTGAGTCGGCCAGGCGTCTGAATCCTAGACAGGCGCGCTGGTCGTTGTTTTTCTCCCGATTTAACTTTGTGGTGTCATATCTGCCTGGGTCCAAGAATGTGAAGGCGGATGCCCTCTCTAGGAGTTTTGAGCCTGACTCGCCTGGTGATTCCGAACCTACCGGCATCCTGAAGGATGGGGTGATATTGTCAGCTGTCTCCCCAGACCTGCGGCGTTCTTTGCAGGAGTTTCAGGTGGATAGGCCTGATCGCTGTCCGCCTGGTAGACTGTTTGTCCCTGATGATTGGACCAGTAGAGTTATCTCGGAGGTTCATTCTTCCGCGTTGACAGGTCATCCTGGAATTTTTGGCACCAGGGATTTGGTGTCTAGGTCCTTCTGGTGGCCTTCTTTGTCTCGAGATGTGCGCATGTTTGTGCAGTCTTGTGATGTTTGTGCTCGGGCCAAGCCCTGCTGTTCTAGGGCCAGTGGGTTGTTGTTGCCCTTGCCTATTCCTAAGAGGCCTTGGACGCACATCTCTATGGACTTTATTTCTGACCTTCCGGTTTCTCGTAGGATGTCTGTCATCTGGGTGATTTGTGACCGTTTTTCTAAGATGGTTCATTTGGTACCTTTACCCAAATTGCCCTCCTCCTCTGAGTTGGTTCCTCTATTTTTTCAGAATGTGGTGCGTTTGCATGGTATTCCTGAGAATATAGTGTCTGACAGGGGTACTCAGTTTGTGTCTAGATTTTGGCGGACGTTCTGTGCCAGGATGGGTATCGATTTGTCTTTTTCGTCTGCATTCCATCCTCAAACTAATGGCCAGACTGAGCGTACTAATCAGACCTTGGAGACTTACTTGAGGTGTTTTGTGTCCGCTGATCAGGATGATTGGCTTGACTTTTTGCCGTTGGCAGAGTTTGCCCTTAACAATCGGGCCAGTTCTGCTACTTTGGTTTCTCCATTTTTTTGTAATTCAGGGTTTCACCCTCGGTTTTCGTCCGGTCAATTGGAGTCTTCGGATTGTCCTGGAGTGGATGCTGTGGTTGATAGGATGCATCGGATTTGGGGACAGGTTGTGGACAATCTAAAGTTGTCCCAGGAGAAGACTCAACAGTTCACTAATCGTCATCGGCGTATTGGTCCTCGTCTTTGTGTTGGGGACCTGGTGTGGCTGTCTTCTCGATTTGTTCCTATGAAGGTCTCGTCTCCTAAGTTTAAGCCTCGGTTTATCGGCCCTTATAGGATTCTGGAGGTTCTTAATCCTGTGTCCTTTCGTTTGGACCTCCCAGCATCTTTTAATATCCATAATGTTTTCCATCGGTCATTATTGCGGAGGTATGAGGTACCGGTTGTTCCTTCTGCTGATCCACCTGCTCCTGTGTTGGTTGAGGGTGAATTGGAGTATGTGGTGGAAAAGATCTTGGACTCCCGTGTTTCCAGACGGAGACTTCAGTATCTGGTTAAGTGGAAGGGTTATGGCCAGGAGGATAATTCTTGGGTGACAGAATCCGATGTTCATGCTCCTGATTTGGTTCGTGCATTTCATAGTGCTCATCCAGATCGCCCTGGTGGTTCTGGTGAGGGTTCGGTGCCCCCTCCTTAAGGGGGGGGTACTGTTGTGAATTTGGTTTGTGGGCTCCCCCGGTGGTCCGTTATGGTAGTGCCTCTTATGTGCCTTCCTCCATCTCTGATTACCTGTCGCCACCCTCTAGGGGAGTTTCCTATTTAAGGCTGCTTGGCTGTTAGTCATATGCCGGCCAACAATGTGCTAGTAGCATTCTGTTGCATTCACCTGCTTCAAGTCCCAGTTCAGCTAAGTTGAATTTTGTTTCTTGTTTTGCTATTTTTGTCCAGCTATCTGCAATGTGACCTTTCAGTGCTGGAAGCTCTTGTGGACAGAAAATTACTACTCCAGTGGCATGAGTTGTCACTGGAGTTTAAAGTAGTTTCTGGATGGTGTTTTTGAATAGTGTTTTTTAGGTTGACCGTGAAGTAACTCTTTCCTGTCCTTCTGCTATCTAGTAAGCGGACCTCACTGTGCTAAATCTGCTGTTCATCCTACGTATGTTATTTCCTCTGAACTCACCGTCAATATCTGTGGGGGCCTACTATCATCTTTTGGGGGTCCCTCACTGGAGGTAAGGCAGGCCTGTATATTCCTCTTATAGGGGTAGTTGGATCTCCGGCTGGCGCGTGGTGTCTAGGGCATCGTAGGTACATCCCCCGGCTACTGTAAGTGTTGGGTCAGGTTCAGGTCACGGTCGACCTTAGTTTCCATCACCCGAGAGCTAGTCCGTTTTGTATTTTTATTCCCCTGGTCATTGGGGTAACCATAACACATAGGGTATGGATCACGGACCGTAATCTGGTTTAACTCCCTGAAATCCAGACACGGGCTTAGTCCGCCATCTTTCTTCTTAACGAAGAAGAACCCTGCTGCCACTGGCGAGGATGAAGGCCTGTTGTGCCCTCAAACTTTCAGCAATGTAATCCTTTAGCGCTTGTCTCTCCGGACCGGAGATGTTAAACATCCTTGCTTTAGGCAATTTGGCCCCTGGTTTAAACCTGATAGTACAGTCATAGGGGCGATGTGGTGGCAACTCTGAACAACCCTTCTCAGAGAACACATCCACAAAATCCGGAAGTGACTCAGGAATGCTTGGAGTCACAGCTGAAACACATGTGGCCAAGCAATTCTCCTGGCAGAATTCGCTCCACTGAGTTATGTCCTGGGTTTTCCAGTCAATAACCGGGTTGTGCATCGGCAACCATGGAAAACCCAGAACCAATTGTGCAGGAAGACTCTTGAGCACCTTACATGTAACCTGCTCGAAATGAAGAACCCCAATGCGGAGTTTCACCTCAGCCACAAACTCAGTAATCTCCCCCTGTGGGAGAGAAGCAGCATTGATGGTTACCACGCGGATAGGATGAGGCAGTTTTTTGATCCTAAAACCGGCAGTGCGTGCAAACTCCTCATCAATGAGATTTGTGCCAGAACCACTATCCACAAAAACAGTGATTGACTGCTCTCTGCCAGCGACAATAACTTTGGCAGGGAGCATGCATTGAGAAACCACCATGGAGGATATACATAAGCTCAGATTGGTCTCCTCCACACCCTCTGAGCTTAGAAGTTTTCCGCCGTTGTGTTTTTCTTAGACAGCAGAGGACAAACATTAACAAAATGGCCAGTTTTACCGCAGTAAAAACAGGCTCCCTGCTTCCTGAGCACAGGGGCTTGATGCTTAACATGTGACACCCCTGCGATTTGCATAGGTTCCGTGGGCTCACCTGCAGCAACCTCACGTGAACCTAAACCTCCTCCCATAGGTGACATCTCATGCTCCCCCTGACGCAAACGGCTATCAATGCGAACCACAAGACTCATAGCGGAATCTAGTGAAACAAAAGTCTCGTACATCAGGAGGGCTTTTTTAACCCTTCCAGAAACCCCATGAATAAACTGACACCGCAGCGCGGGATCATTCCACTGAGTGTTGACCGCCCAGCGGTGAAATTCAGAACAGTAATCCTCTGCAACACGCTCCCCCTGGTGAATAGTGCGTATCTTAGATTCTGCTAGAGCCATTCTGTCAGGATCATCGTAAATGTGTCCAAGAACAGAAATAAAACTCTCCACAGAGTCAAATGCAGCAGAATCGGATGGCAAAGAAAACACCCATGCTTGGGGGTCCCCGCTTAACAATGACAACACCAGGCCCACACGCTGAGCCTCATTACCTGAGGAGACCGGACGCATCCGAAAATACAGTTTGCAAGCTTCACGGAAAGTAATAAATTTACTGCGTTCCCCAATAAACTTTTCAGGCAAAGGAAGCTTAGGCTCAGCAACTCTACCTGTCACTCTGGCTTGCACATTAGATACTGCTAGTCCCTGTTGCTGCACTGCCCCCCTCAACTCAGTGACCTGTAGGGACAGTGCCTCCAACTGACAGGTTATGGAATTCATGGGATCCATGGAATTCAAATAATGTTGGCCGATTATAATGTCACGGGAGACCTAGGTAGGCAAGAGCTAATAACCCGGGCCCCTGCGATTTTTCTCAGACTAAGGAAACCCTGACTGACCCTCTCCCAGAGTTTACACTGATGGTGTGCATGTCTGGGCCTCCAACCTCACCCTGTCTCCTGTTTCAAACCTAGGCTGAAACCACCACCCACCACCCAGTGAAGAGACCACAGACCAATACCCACAGTTAGCACAGACAAGGATAACGGAAAAATATGCACCACGCCGCAGTCACTCAGGAATTCACTATAAGTGCACAGGGCAAAACAAATACAAATATAGGAAGGAGAAAATAAGACAAAGGGAAATACACCACCAGCAATGATACTCCAACTCCAGCTCACCACTCCAGACCGAGATAACCAAGCACAAGACTAAAGCTATAATCAGCGATGCCCAATGTTCAGAAGAACCATTTAAAGGCAGTGAGCGTGGCCAAGCTTCCAATCCGAGCACCAGCAAAATTAACCCCGGACCAGCTGGATAAAATCTAGCCGACGCCACTGAGCGCATAGTGGACAAAAGCGGAATTACCGCTGTCTGTCGAACGACCTAGTATGAACAGCGTCCGACATGACAATTATAGAATAGACTTTGGTTCAGACTTTAGTTCAGCAAAATGGACAGCTCATTGCTCTAAAAACTGAGTCTATAATATTCCATCTCCTCGATGCAGCTAAAAGCTGAGACATTGGAAAGACACTGACCCTCCTTCCCAAAATCAATTTGTCTCATTCCAAACAGGACACCCTCTGTGACAATTGGCACCAATGGCATGAATTTTAAAAAGGATTATGCTATAAATCTTGGAATTAAGCAACCAACTATGTCTATGCTACTTATAACTATACTTGTTTTTAGTCTCTCCACTATAAAGGAGAATATTTGCTAGTTCTCAGCAGGACTTCCCTCCCATTTTCCTCCTCCTTCCCCTGTTTGGTACTTCTCTTTTCTTCTCTCTTCCTCTCCCAGATTCCCCTAGTTTGCACCCTATATATAAAATGAATGTTGATGTACTCAAATGTACACATCTGCTTTTTCACTTTTTTTTGTCATTCATTTCAAAATTCCTAAATAAAGAATTTACAAAAAAACTGAGTCTGACATGCTGAGCTCTATGTTAGAGCAAGAGAAGCTAAACAGAGAAAGCTTTGAGGCTCTAAGAAATACAAGCAGATAATTATCCATCATGCAACATTTATTTACTTATATAGCACCAATAATTTCCACAGAACTTTACAAACATCATCATCTCTATCTTAAGAATCAGTAAGTTTTTGGATTGTGGCTGGAAAACCACACAAACATGGGAAGAAAATGCAAACTCTTTGCCGATGATTTCCTTGTATGGATTTGAAAAAAGGACCTCAATGCCAGAAAGCTATTGTGCTAACCACTGAGCCACTGTGCTGCTCATCAGCAGAAGTACCTGATTGGTTCCAAATTTAGCCTGCAGCTGGACAACAACCCCAAATATACACCTAATGTCACTAAGAAATATTTTCAGTGTAAGGAAGAACGTAAAGAAATGGTGATATGGCCACCACAGAGATCTGATCTCAACATCATTGAGTCTGTCTTGGAGAAAATGAGGAGACTGAAGGATTTGCTCAAACGTACATCCACAGATCTGTGGTGAGTTCTCCAAGATGTTTGGAGCAACCTTTCTGATGAGTTCCTTTAAGAACTGTTTTCAAGTGTAACTAGAAGAATTGATGCCGATTTAAAGTCAAAGGGCAGTCACACCAAATATTGATTTGATTTGGATATTTCTTTTGTTCATTCATTTTGATTTCTGAATTGATAAAACTAAACTACTAACATTTCTATTTTAAAAATATTCTTACTTTGCAGCATCTTTTCCACAATTGTCTAAAACTTGTGCACAGTATCTACTGTATGTCCAAGGAGAACTGATAAATTCATAGAAGAAGTATGATGAGTGACCCACTTTCACAGGCACATGGCCTGCCATCTACCACTAGCCGAACCGCTAGATAAAAATTAATGACATTAGTAATGCTAAGAACAGAGAGGAACACAAAAAAATAATTTCTCTTTGTACATGTGAATTATGTGAACCACACAGCCAGGACCACTCTGTGTTGAATATTGATTGACGGTAAGCATTTCTGAAAATAATATGTGAGTGGCACTGCATCAGAGCCCATTTATGTGTGTTTACTGACCTACTTTAATACTTATAAGTTTATAATATTTGATGTGTCAATTAAGGTGCATGTCTATATAACACCTGCCATGTGCCTTTGTGCCACTTACATCAAATAAACTGACAGTAATAATTTGGGAATAACAATGAACACAATACACGTGTCTATAAATGGATTTTGGCAAATATTTTCAGTACTAAATGTTCTAGTTACATAAAAAGCAAACAATGAAGGAATGGCTGGCCATTATTGTCATTAAATCATTGTGAACAGCGGCACAGAAAACACCATTGTTTGTGAGGGTGCCATTGAAGTAACAGGATAAAAATCTTTTTGGAAAGTTGTCTGCAGGAGCAATTTACATTATTCCTTTATATTTTAGATGGGAACACATTTCTTTATATTCCCTAGCCACACAACTGGAGCCCACACATCATTTCAATAAGCTGTGCTTGTAGGGGTTTCCAGGTTTAAAAGTTGTCCAGGGCCCAATAGAACTAAAGCGCTGCCCATGAAGCTACCTGAATTGTCTATTTGTTTTTTATTTTATTGGCCAATTGTTTAGATGTCATAATCCCCAGAACTTAATAAACTAATTTAGATATGCAAATTATGTACTTTCTTTGGCAAACATATATAAAGTTGTAAAACATACATTTTTTAAAATTAGAAATGTCACAATCTATATGTAAAATATTGTTATAATCTTCCGACTGCTTAATTTCCAGTATAAGCTTAGCTGTGTTAGGTTTTATCTCCTCCGTAGTATCGATTGTTTTAATGCAGTTTCCCCCAATGTTAGCATTGCATGCACACCATAATGTTAGTGTTACAGTTTACACCATTTTTTTTTATCATTAAACAAATAGTATTTAGAATTTCATCATCCTAGGTTGCTTTGTTCAGCAGATATTTAATGATTTGCATGTACATGGTCAAAAACTTTATTTGGAGCTCTGGTTTAAACGTTTTGTAAAAATAAGCATGATGTAGCTGTATGGAATATGCAGACACAGTGGTAAAGTGCACACATTTATTTCTTAATTATTTATAATTCAAGTAACCAAAGATGCAAAGTCTGGCAACTGACAATTTGCAAATTATAAAATGTTAAATTGTTATACAATTCTCCGACATATTGTTTTGATGTACCAAACGTCATGCTGTGATCGTCTTTAGTAAGAGAGAGGGGCCTCAAACTGACCCTCGAACTGGGAACCTAACTATCGCTGTCCCAGGGGAACTCTTGAAGTTAGAGAGGCCCAAGTCTCCAACCTTATTATGCTCCTGTTAAACCATGATCTGTCCCCTTCCTCGCCCCCATGAGGCATGGGACAAAAATGTCAGATAAACAAGACACAAGGACAGTAACAGAATACCACCATCATAGAAAACACTCACCAACAATTGGGAGGAGGATAGGGAGGAATTAACTAAATAGGAATAGGGACCAGGAGATGAACTCTTACATACAATATCAAACAACAGATCATTACTGTTACAACTCCACTCCAACTACTCAGCTTTAGCACTAGCAGAGGAAGATGAATCTTTCACCTGCAAGGAATCTTCTCAGGAACATATCCCTTACAGTACACCAAGTATTGTAAAGAGTGGCAAAAACCACAAAGAAATCCACAACCCTTGTCACCTAGAATTCCAAATTACCATAAACAATAACCAGTAGCAGCAGCAAGGGTGATGGCTAGGGTTGAGCGAAACGGATCGGACAAATTCAAAAATCGCCGACTTTCGGCAAAGTCGGGTCTCATGAAACCCAACCCGATCCTAGTGTGGGATCGGCCATGAGGTCGGCGATCTCTGCGCCAAAGTCGCGCTTCATATGACGCTTTCACCGCTATTTTTCAGCCAATGAAGGAGGACGCAGAGTGTGGGCAGCGTAATGACATAGGTCTCGGTCCCCACCATCTTAGAGAAGGGCATGATAGTGATTGGCTTGCTTTCTGTGGCGTCACAGGGGGTATAAAGGGGCGTGCATGCTGACCGCCATCTTACTTCTGCCGATCTTAGCATAGGGAGAGGTCGCTGCAGCTTCATCAGAAGAAGGGATATAGTTAGGGAGGGAAGATTAACCCCCAAATCGCTTGTGCTGTAGCAATTTCCACTGTCCAACACCACCTTTTTTTTGCAGGGACAGTGGAGGCTATATTTTTGTGCATCAGCTCTGTAGCTTATTAGGCTGCCTTATAAGGCTCCCTGATAGCTGCATTGCTGTTTGCACGCTGCTGTGCAAACCAACTGCTTTTTTAAAAGCAAAAATTCTGTTGCTCCTTTCAGCACAGTTATCTTGTTTATTTGTCCACAGTGCACTTTTGTGTGCAGCAGTCCTTTTTATTGCTGCCATACTTGTCCTGAGATCATTGTAGGGAGATTGAAATTGTACTACAGTCCTTGTATTTTTTCATATATCTTCCAGCCACTTTCTGCCACTTACATTGTGTTGTTTTATACACTGGCCTGAGTTTTGGTTCAGTCTCCCCCCATAAAAAGGGAGATTCAAATGCTCACAAAGTGGATATATTAAAGTCCTGTTAGTTTGTCGTATATCTGCCACTTACATTGTGTTGTTTTACACACTGGGCCTGAGTTTTGGATCAGTCTCCCACCAAAAAAAGTGAGATTCAAATTCTCACAAAGTGGATACACTGCAGTCCTGTTAGTTTGTCGTATATCAGCCAGCCACTTTCTGCCACTTACATTGTGTGGTTTTATACACTGGGCCTGAGTTTTGGTTCAGTCTCCCCCCAAAAAAGTGAGATTCAAATTCTCACAAAGTGGATACACTACAGTCCTGTTAGTTTGTCGTATATCAGTCAGCCACTTTCTGCCACTTACATTGTGTTGTTTTATACACTGGGCCTGAGTTTTAGTTCAGTTTCCCCCCCAAAAAAGGGAAATTCAAATTCTCACAAAGTGGATATACTACAGTCCTGTTAGTTTGTCGTATATTAGCCAGCCACTTTCTGCCACTTATTTTATGTTATTTTATGCACTGGGCCTGAGTTTTGGTTCAGTCTCCCCCAAAAAAGGGAGATTTAAATTCTCAACAAGTTTATATACACCTTCTACCTTATTTTAAAGTACCATATAACGGTTGTTATTTTGGTTAGATTTTCCCAAAAATGAGGAAATCTGGTGGAAGAGCCCGTGAGCGGTAGTTGCCAGCTGGTACTGATAGTGGTGGTGGTGGTGGTGCATCTGGTGGTAGTGGCAAAAGCACAATAGCACCTAAGGCTGGAGGTGTTGAGCCAGCGTCATCATCAGGCTACACAAGGCCTCGAAGGCTCCCTTATCTGGGAGTAGGAAAACAGCTTTTAAAGCCGGAGCAGCAGGAAAAAGTTTTGGCTTTCCTTGCTGACTCAGTCTCTAGCTCTTTCGCCTCCTCTTCAGAAAGTTCCAAATATAAAAGCAGTGAGTCGTCATTGGATGCTCCCGGTCAGGAACAAGATGTTTCCTTGTGTCCTTCACCCAAACCAAAAGTGAAGGATGCGTCAGGCAACACTACAGGTTACTCCATGGAGCTCTTTACACATACCGTGCCTGGGTTAGAAAGGGAAATTGTTAACTGCCCATTACAAGATGAATCGGACATGGAGTGCACTGATGCACAGCCACAGCTAGATTATTATGCTGTTCCATTGACTCAGATCACTACATTGCCCTCGCAGTGTACTGAGCCTGAATCTGACCCTGATGAGACTATGGTGCCCCGTCCCGAACGCTATAGCACCTTACATGGTGACACAGAGGAAGGTGCACATGACATTGAAGAGGAGGTGATAGATGACCCAGTTGTTGACCCAGATTGGCAGCCATTGGGGGAAGAGGGTGCCGCTGCCAGTAGCTCAGAAGCGGAGGAGGATGATCCGCAGCAGCCATCTACATCGCAACAGCTGTCATCCGGCAGGCCGGTATCAGGCCAAAAATGTTTGTCAAAAACAAAAACAGTTTTAGGACAGCATGGCCATTCGGTGAAAGTAGCACAGCGTGCAATGCCTGAAAAGGTATTCCATAGTTGGAAGAATGCAGTGTGGCAATTTTTTAACCAAGATCCGAATGATCAGTCAAAAGTAGGGTTGAGCGACTTTTATTTTTATAGGATCGGGTCGGGTTTCACGAAACCCGACTTTCTCAAAAGTCGGGTCAAGTGAAATCGGCCGATCCTATAAAAAAGTCGGGGTCGGGGTCGGCCGAAACGCGAAACCCAATGCAGTGCAATGGGATACTATGGTTCCCAGGGTCTGAAGGAGAGGAAACTCTCTTTCAGGCCCTGGGATCCATATTTAAGTGTAAAATAAAGAATTAAAATAAAAAATATTGATATACTCACCCTCTGACGAGCCCTGGTAGTAATCGGCATCTTCCGTTCCTAAGAATGAGCGAGCGTGTTCAGGGCCTTAGATGACATCACTGCTTTGTGATTGGTCGCGGCGGTCCACGTGACCGCTCAGCGACCAATCACAAGCCATGACGTAATTCTCTCAGGTCCTAAATTCCTCATTCTAGGAATCTAGGCCATGAGAATTACGTCACGGCTTGTGATTGGTCGCTGAGCGGTCACGTGGGCCGCCGCGACCAATCACAAAGCAGTGACATCATCTAAGGCCCTGAACACGCTCATTCTTAAGAAGGAAGGCTGCCGGAAAGAAGCAGGGCACGTACGAGGGTGAGTATATACCTCATAGGAATATACTCACCCTCGGCTTCTTTCCGGCAGCCTTTCTTCTTAAGAATGAGCGTGTTCAGGGCCTTAGATGATGTCACTGCTTTGTGATTGGTCGCGGCGGCCCACGTGACCGTTCAGCGACCAATCACAAGCCGTGACGTAATTCTCATGGCCTAAATTCCTAGAATGAGGAATTTAGGACCTGAGAGAATTACGTCACGGCTTGTGATTGGTCGCTGAGCGGTCACGTGGGCCGCCGCGACCAATCACAAAGCCGTGACGTCTTCTAAGGCCCTGAACGCGCTCATTCTTAGGAACGGAAGATGCCGATTACTACCAGGGCTCATCAGAGGGTGAATATATCAATATTTTTTATTTTAATTCTTTATTTTACACTTAAATGTGGATTCCGATACCGATTTCCGATATCGCAAACATATCGGAACTCGGTATCGGAATTCCGATACCAGATTCAGAAGATCGCCGACCTCATGGCCGACCCCACATAGGGGTCGGGTCGGGTTTCATGAAACCCGACTTTGCCAAAAGTCGGCGACTTCTGAAAATGGTCGACCCGTTTCGCTCAACCCTAGTCAAAAGTTATCTGTAAGAAATGCTCAAAGACCTTAAGCAGAGGGAAGAATCTTCAAAATTTAAATACAACGTGCATGCTTAGACATTTAACCAGCATGCTCTTGCAAGCCTGGACTAACTACCAAATGTCCCGTATTGTTGGTGCACCTGCTCAGAATGAAGGTAGTCAGCAACGCTACATTGCTTCCCTCACTGTAAGCCCACCGGTTAGGACACCACCAGCAGCAAATGTGGAGGTATCGTCGCAAGGCCAAAGCAGTCAGGGAATCACAAGGTTTTTGGTAGGAAACACTGTATGTAGGCCAACATCAAGAATACCATCACCAACCCTCTCTCAATCCGCCATGTCCACCACCACCACCGCTAGTTCCACCATATGCAGCTCTCCAGTCCAGCTCACCCTACAAGAGACTCTTGTTAGGAAAAGAAAGTACTCATCCTCTCATCCGCGTACACAAGGTTTGAATGCCCACATTGCTATACTAATCTCGTTAGAGATGATAACCTACCAGTTGGTTGAAAGCGAAGTTTTCAAAGACCTAATGGCCTACACAGTACCATGCTATGACCTACCCAGTCGGCACTTCTTTGCGAGAAAAGCCATCCCAGCCCTCCACCAGCATGTCAAAGGTGCACCTCACAACAGATTCATGGACCAGTAGGCATGGCCAGGGATGTTACGTGTCCATCCCGGCACACTGGGTTAATGTGGTGGATGCAGGGTCCACAGGGGACAGCCATAGTGGGACAGTTCTGCCTAGCCCACGGTCTAGGAAACAGTGGGCTGTAGGCATTCGCCATCCCTCCTCCTCCTCCTCCTCCAGAAGTGAAAGCTCGTCCACAGAGCTCAGTCGCACGACCACTCCATCCGCAGCTGCTAGTGTTGCACATGAGGTGTCCCATTATCGAACAGCTAGTGGTAAGCGTCAGCAGGCTGTGTTACAAATGAAGTGTTTGGGCAACAACAGACACACCGTGGATGTACTGTGTTGTGAATTCCGTTCTCGGACTCCCTCCTGTGGTCATGAATGGTACTTTGGTTAGTTCTGCTCTTGGGCTCCCTCTGGTGGCTTCGAGCGGAACTGCTGGTCACTAGGTTGACTTTATCAGCTGCTCTCGTTATGTTGCTATGCTGCTTCCCTATTTAACTCCACTCAGATCGTTACCTGATGCCAGCTGTCAATGTATCAGAATTGGTTCAGATCTCTCTTGGACTTCTCTGAGGACCTGTCTACTCCAGCAGAAGCTAAGTCCCTGCTAGTTCATTTGTTGTTACTGCTACCTGAATATATTTCTTAGCTCTGCTAAATTCTAGTCCAGCTTGCTATCATGATGTTTCCTTGCTAGCTGGAAGCTCTGGGGTGCAGTGTTGCACCTCCACACCGTGAGTCGGTGCGGGGGTCTTTTTGCATACTCTGCGTGGTTTTGTAGTTTTTTTATGCTGACCGCATAGTATTCTTTTCTATCCTCTGACTATTTAGTAAGTCTGGCCTCCTATGCTAAAACCTGTTTCATTCCTGTGTTTGTGACTTTCCTCTTAACTCACAGTCAATATATGTGGGGGGCTGCCTTTATCTTTGGGGAATTTCTCTGAGGCAAGGTTAGGCTTCTATTTCTATCTTTAGGGGTAGTTAGCTCTTAGGCTGTGAAGAGGCGTCTAGGGAGAGTTAGGTACGCTTCACGGCTATTTCTAGTGTGTGCGATAGGAGTAGAGTTTGCGGTCAGCAGAGTTAACACTTCCCAGAGCTAGTTCCGTTTTTTGAGTTTACTCATCAGGTCATTCCAAGTGCTCCTAACCACCAGGTCCAAAACAGTACTGGCCGAGTACTTGCAGCAAGAAATTCAGTCATGGCTGGGCAGTGTACATCTTGAGGCAGGCAAGGTAGTCAGTGATAACGGAAGGAATTTTAGGGCTGCCATAGCCCTTTCAGAACTGAAACACATACCTTGCCTGGCTCACACCTTGAACCTGGTGGTGCAGTGCTTCCTGAAAAATTATCCGGGGTTACCAGCCCTGCTCCTGAAGGTGCGAAGACTTTGCTTCGCACATCCGCTGGTTACCTGTACACTCCAGCCGTATGCTGAACCATCAGCGATCGCTGAATCTTCCCCAGCACCACCTAATAATCGACGTTGCAACAAGGTGGAACTCTACACTGCACATGGTTCAGAGGCTGTGCGAACAGAGGCGTGCTGAAATTTATTTGTGGGAGGATACACATACACGGGCAGGCAGTTGGATGGCAGACATGGATTTGTCTGGTGTGCAGTGGTCGAAGCTACAAGACCTCTGTCAAGTCCTTCAGTGTTTTGAGGAATGCACACGGCTGGTAAGTGCAGATGATGCCATCATAAGCATGAGCATCCCACTAATGCGTCTGCTGATGCAAAGTTTGACGCACATTAAGGAGCAGGCATCTGCAGCCGAGGAGGAGGGAAGCCTTGATGACAGTCAGTCATTGTCTGCTCAGGGAACTGTCCTGGACGACGTGGCGGACGAAGAGGAGGAGGAGGAGGATGATGTGGATGAATATTTATGGGAGGAGGATGCTTCTCACGGGGCAATAGAAACTGGTGGCATTGCAAGGTCAGGTACAGGGTTTTTGCGGGACACAAGTCATGTTGATTTGCAAGAATGTGCTCCTCAACCCAGCACAAGCAGTGAATTGACACCTGGAACATTGGCCCACATGGCTGAGTATGCCTTGCGTATCCTAAAAAGGGATCCCCGCATTATCAAAATGATGACCGATGACGATTACTGGTTAGCCTGCCTCCTGGATCCACGATATAAAGGAAAATTACAAAATATCATGCCACATGAGAACCTTGAGCAAAATATTGGCTAGCAAACAAGCAACTCTTGTAGACCATTTGGTTCAGGCATTCCCAGCACACAGCGGCGGTGATGGTTCTAACACGAGCCGTAGGGGGCAACATGGCAGAGGTGTTAGAGGTGCACAAATCCGAAGTGGCGTTGGACAGTGGGGTTTTAGGACCAGGTTGTGGAGTGATTTTGCAATGACCGCTGACACGACAGGTACTGCTGCATCGATTCAAAATGACAGGAGACAGCATTTCTCCAGTATGGTTACACACTACTTTTCCTCCCTTATCTATGTTCTCCCTCACAAGTCATTCCCTTTTGATTACTGGGCATCTAAAATAGACACCTGGCCTGAATTGGCAGAATATGCATTACAGGAGCTCGATTGCCCTGCTGCTAGTGTGCTATCAGAAAGAGTCTTCAGTGCTGCTGGTTCAATACTGACCGAAAAAAGGACATGTCTGTCTACCCGAAATGTTGATGATCTAACCTTCATTAAAATGAAAAAATCATGGATTTCAAATTATTTGGCCCCACCTTCCCCTGCTGACACGTAGCTTGCCTGAAAAATGTCTTGCTTTTGGCCTCCTCTTACTGACTGCTCCAATTCCTCCATTTACAGCTGCTGAATGTCCACCGTAGGCCATTTTTATACCTCCCCAAATGGGCTGACTCCCCCCACAGGGCCGTGGTCACCACCTGGCGCAAGCACCCGTGCGAGTGCCGTTTGCCTGGACAGGTGGGTGGGCCCACTCTTGGTAGACGTCACTGGCACAGGGTCCCTCATAGTACAATGAAGTATCTCTGACGGTGGTGGTGCACAACCTACATCAGACACACCATCGTAATATGAGGGGCCCTGTGCCAGTATCGCCACCCACGAGAGAGTGTTCCCCCCAGCTCAAACAGTGCTCTACCACTTGCAATACTTACCTTTCCCTGCTCAACCACTGTGTAGTCTGGGCTGTTAAATCCTTCAATGGCACTGCCAATACAAATTTGTTGAAATGATAGATGATAGTTAAAATATACAGGGGCCCTGGCCTCCATTTAGATCAGTTAATACTTTGCGCCTACTACCACTGTCTGCTACTCAGCAGAGGAGCCCACCCCTGTACCTAGCTATGCCACCTGTTTGTTTATGAACAATTTTTTGGCAGACATTTAGTCCACTTTATTATTTGGGCCTACTAACTGTGTCTGCCACTCATTACAGTTGTCCTCCACTGAATAAAGCAATGCCGCCTGTTTAGTCCTGTTACCACATTTGAACTGCATTTAGCCCACTTTATTATTTGGGCCTACTAACTGTGTCTGCCACTCATTACAGTTTTCCTCCACTGAAAAAAGCAATGCCACCTGTTTAGTTCTGTTACCAATTTTGAACTGCATTTAGCCTACTTTATTATTTGGGCCTACTGTGTCTACCACTCATTACAGTTGTCCTCCACTGAACAAAGCAATGCCGCCTGTTTAGTCCTGTTACCAAATTAGAACTGCATTTAGCCCACTTTATTATTTGGGCCTACTAACTGTGTCTGCCACTCATTACCGTTGTCCTCCACTGAACAAAGCAATGCTGCCTGTTTAGTCCTGTTACCACATTTGAACTGCATTTAGCCCACTTTATTATTTGGGCCTACTAACTGTGTCTGCCGCTCATTACAGTTGTCCTCCACTGAACAAAGCAATGCCGCCTGTTTAGTCCTGTTACCACATTTGAACTGCATTTAGCCCACTTTATTATTTGGGCCTACTAACTGTGTCTGTGTCAGGACTCTGAACATTTTTTACCTTTTGTGCATTACTGCCCTTTTCCAAGATGGCGTCTTTGGTCTCATGTGCACTGTGTCTTCCTGCTATAAAACTCCACCCCAGCCTTCAGTCTGTGCTAGAGTATTCTGCCTTGCATCCGGCTCCTGACCTCTGATTACTCCCTGGCTATACACCTGCTCCTGTGAACCTGTGTGGTGATCCTGCTACTCTGCTCTGAGTTCCTGCTGCATACACAAGTTTCCAGCAATCCTCCTTCATCTGCTGCTCGTGTTTACTTCCATCTGCATTTGCTGGACATGTAAGCTGTGGCTGCTTTGCAATAACCTGAGACTATTAACCAGGCCTCCCAGGTTGAGCTAAGATATTATTTGAACTGCCTTATAAGCATATCTATCTGTGTCTGGACTAAGACAAGGATTTATTCGTGTCAAGTATCCTCAAGAATAACTGTGCTTCATAGACTTTCTGCTTGATTGCATTTTTCTCTGAAGTTTCCTATAGACTGCTAAGCTGCGTTTATTATTTGCACCAAGTGTTGTGGACTTGAGTTTCTCTCTGCACCTGTTTGAATCACCATGTGATAATATAGACTTTACCACTTATAAAACTGTGTCCTGTAGTTGTCTTGTTCCACGCAAAGAGTCTCCTGAGTTTATCCCCTATAATTATTAGATGATACTCTAGCCTAAAAAAAAAAAGGAGACTGCTGGAACAATGACTGCAGAAAGCAGATTAGAGCAGGTGTTTTCCATAATTAGATCACTGCAGAAAGATGTGGAAGGTCTGCAAAAGAAGTTTGGAAGCTTTGAACTCAATCAGCAAGTGTTTGGACAGACTTTGCAGGACTTGAGCAACCGCATGGCAGCCCAGGAAAAGAAACTTGCTGGCATAGAGTCCCAGTATGGACGGGCTTTTCAGGACATAAGCACGAAATAGCTGCACAAGCGACTTTTCCCTCTGGGCAACCGCCACCAGCTAGCCCACCTAAGTTGCCCCATTCAGATTTAATGGTGATCGCGAAAAATTTTGTGGCTTTCTGAATCAATGTATGCTATATTTTGATGTGCATGCTGACCGTTTTCCTACTGTTAGATCCAAAGTATTGTGTGTAATAATGCTACTGACCTCACGAGTGCTCGCCTGGGCGAATCTGATGATTGAGTCTCATGACCCACGGTTAAATGACTTGGATGATTTCTTGGCCGCTATGGCATTAATGTTTGATGACCCTAATCGCCGTGCAACCGCTGAATCTGCTTTGTTGTCTTTACGCCAGGCTAAAAGTTCTGTTATCGAGTATGCCACTAAATTCAGGAGATTGGCGGTAGATACCAATTGGGACAGTTATGAACAATTGCCTATTTTTATAAGGGGTCTGTTTAGTATTGTAAAAGATGAACTAGCCTGCTCTGAGTCACCACAAGAGCTAGAGACATTTATACAGCATTGTGTGCTCATAGACATTCGCCTTACTGAGCGTAGGCAGGAGAAATTTGCTCCATATAACTGTGTTTCTAACTTTTCCCTTCCTTCCAAAGAGCCTGCAGGTAAAACCTCTCGGGAGGTGGAGGAGGTGCCCATGCAAATTGATTCCATTCAGAGGCGTGAGATCAATGAGCGCAGGGAGCATCGCCTTCGTGAAAGTCTATGTTTCTACTGCGGCCAGTCTGACCTCTTCTTGATCAATTGTCCTAAGCGTCCTAGACGGCCTAACAAGGTGCTAGCAGCAATAGGGGAGTATGACAACTGTGATGATGAATCTGACATCTCTGAATGTAGCCTGCCTTTAAATGCTGTATTCCATTCACTTTCTATGACTTCACCCCCCAAGGAGCTGAAGGAAAAGAACTCTAACTGTTCTCTCCCGGTTAAGATCCTGTGTTCAGGACAGTGGATTTCCAGTTCAGCTATGATTGACTCTGGTGCAGGTGGCAATTTCATGGATATCGCATTTGCCAAGGAACATGGTATTAAAATTCAGCAAAGAGCCTCTCCAATTACCATGGAAACAGTGGATGGGTCACCTTTAATCTCTGGGCCTGTGGATCAGGAGACCGTACCCCTTGAAATTTTGTTGGAGCCTAATCATCAGGAGCAACTTTCTTTCTTGTTAATTTCTTCTCCTCATTTTCCTGTGATTTTAGGCATTCCTTGGTTGCGTTCTCAGAACCCAATTATCAACTGGGAGACCAAGGAGATTATCTTCCCAACAAGGAGCAACTCAGCGTTAACAGAAGCGGTCCCTGAGTCCACGACTACGGAACCACATGTACAGGTATTTTCTTTACCTCCAGCTTATAAAGAGTTCTCTGACATCTGTGACAAGAAGAATGCAGATCAGCTTCCTCCACACAGGCATTATGACTGTCCCATTGAGCTGCTTCCCGGGGCAGCCATTCCTTTTGGTAACGTATACCCTTTGGCGGCACCTGAGCTTCAAGCCTTAAAAGAGTATATTGATGAAAATCTGGCCAAAGGCTTCATACGTCCTTCTTCCTCACCAGCAGGGGCACCTATCTTTTTTGTAAAGAAGAAGGATGGGACCCTGAGACCCTGTGTTGACTATTGAGAACTCAATAAAGTAACCGTACGAAACCGTTAACCTTTGCCTCTGATTTCCAAATTACTGGAAAGAGTCCGCCATGCTAAGGTGTTCTCTAAACTGGATCGTGGGGCTTATAATTTGGTGCGTATTCGTCCAGGGGATGAGTGGAAGACAGCATTCCGGTGCTGGTATGGACACTTTGAATCTCTTGTGATGCCCTTAGGGCTTTGTAACGCCCCTGCAACATTTCAACACCTTGCTAATGACATTTTCAGAGATTTGTTGGACCAGTTTGTAGTGATCTATTTGGACGATATACTAATCTTTTCTGACTCTCTACAGGAACATGAAGAACATGTCAAAACTGTTTTAAGACGTCTGAAAGAGAACGATCTGTATATTAAGCCGGAGAAATGCGAGTTCCATCGTTCTGAGATACAGTTCTTAGGTTATATCATCTCTCCCCAGGGGCTGAACAAGGAATCTGGTAAGATTCAGGCTATCCTTGACTGGCCGGTACCCAAGAACGTTAAGGAGGTCCAACGTTTTATTGGGTTTGCAAATTTCTACAGACGCTTCATTTAAAATTTTTCTGATATTGTCCGTCCCATTACTTCATTGAAAAAGAAGGAAAAGCCCTTTAAGTGGTCATCACAGGCTCAAGAAGCTTTTGATCGGCTTAAGATCTGTTTCACATCAGCACCGCTGTTGATACACCCAGATCCAACACTTGCTTTCATTGTGGAGGTGGACGCTTCTGATAATGCTTTGGGGGCTATTCTCTCCCAAAGAACTGGAGAGAAGGGTCTGCTACATCCTTGTGCTTTCTTATCCCATAGACTAACCTCAGCAGAGAAGAATTACGACGTGGGAGACAAGGAATTGCTGGCTATTATTGCAGCTTTCAAAGAATGGAGGCATCATCTGCAAGGAGCTGCACAAGAGATCATAGTGCTAACTGACCATCACAATCTAGAGTTCCTTAGATCCGCTAGATGTCTTTTTCCTCGTCAGGCTCCTTGGAACTTATTTCTAAATCAATTTAACTTTGTTATCTTGTACCATCCAGGTTCTCGTAATGGGAAGGCTGATGCTTTATCCCGAATCCATGCTGTGGATTCCGTACCTGGAGCCCCGTCCAAGACCATTCTATCTGATGCTAATTTCATCGGAGTTATCAACGATCAGGACATGTGGAAGGAGTGCAGGGAGGCCTATGAAGGTGATGTATTTCTGGCCAACCCACCTGTGGATATTATTCTTGTCTTTAAGGGTGGCATGTAGTTCAGATATCGATGTATCTATGTCCCGGAGGTCGTCCGTCTGCAGATCCTCAAGTTGGTACATGACTCCAAGTTGGCTGGTCACAGGGGGATACAAAAGACACAAGAGTTCTTGAGCCGAATCTTCTGGTGGTCAACTTGCCTGAAGGATACCAAGGACTATGTTCTCTCTTGCGAGGTATGTGCCCCTAACAAGACTCCTCATGTGGCACCTACGGGTCTTCTACAACCATTACCTGTTCCGTCCCGCCGTTGGGGGTCTATATCAATGGACTTTATTGTGGAGCTGCCTACATCAGGGGGCATGAATACAATCATGGTGGTAGTTGATCGCATGACTAAAGCTGCTCATTTTGTTCCGTGCACCGGCCTCCCCTCAGCTAAAGATACAGTGAACTTGGTTATACAGAATGTCTTTCGGTTGCATGGGGTTCCGGATGAGATCATCTCTGACCGTGGAGTACAGTTCACTTCAAGGGGTTTTTCTCTGCACTCAATATTAATGTCTGTCTCTCTTCTGCTTACCATCCCCAGACAAATGGTCAGACTGAGCGTACCAACCAGACGCTGGAACAATATCTAAGATGCTATGTCAGCCATCTCCAGGATGATTGGTTGGAGTTGTTGCCGTTAGCCGAAATTTCATATAATAATTCTCAGAGCGCCTCCACTAAATTTACACCTTTCTTTGCCAATCTGGGTTATCATCCGTGTATTTTATCTAGGTCTCCAATTAATTTTCCGGTTCCGGCGGTGGAGGAAAGGCTGACTGCGATGAGACAAAATCTGGAGGTTCTGAAGGAATCCCTGACCACAGCTCAAGAACGTTATAAGAGATCGGCTGATAGATTCCGTAAACCTGCACCCATGTTCAAGGTAGGAGATTCCGTGTGGTTAGCAACTAAGAATCTGAAGTTAAACATTCCTTCACAAAAACTTGGACAGAAATTCATTGGCCCTTTCAAGATCAACGGTATTGTGAGCTCTGTGGCCTGCCGGCTGAAGCTGCCTAGGACAATGAAGGTACACCCAGTTTTTCATGTATCTTTACTAAAGCCTGTATCTCCTAATACCTTCCAGGAACGTGTTGTGCCACCTCCGCAGCCTGTGGTGATTGATGGGCAAGAACAATTTGTGGTGGAGGAAATTATTGATTCCAGGATTCGCAAGAATCGACTGCAATATCTGATAAGATGGCAGGGATTTCCCCCTGAGGAAGACTCTTGGGAACCTGTGGAAAACATCAATGCCCAACAGAAGATTTCTCATTTTCATCAGAGATTCCCTGAGAAACCAGGTCCAGGATCGTCCTGAGGCCGCTTCTAAGGAGGGAGTAATGTCAGGACTCTGAACATTTTTTGCCTTTTGTGCATTACTGCCCTTTTCCAAGATGGGGTCTTTGGTCTCATATGCACTGTATCTTCCTGCTATAAAACTCCACCCCAGCCTTCAGTCTGTGCTAGAGTATTCTGCCTTGCATCCAGCTCCTGACCTTTGATTACTCCCTGGCTATACACCTGATCCTGTGAACATGTGTGGTGATCCTGCTACTCTGCTCTGAGTTCCTGCTGTATACACAAGTTTCCAGTAATACTCTTTCATCTGCTGCTTGTGTTTACTTCTATCTACATTTGCTGGACATGTAAGCTGTGGCTGCTTTGCAATAACCTGAGACTATTAACCAGGCCTCCCTGGTTGAGCTAAGATATGATTTGAACTGCCTTATAAGCATATCTATCTGTGTCTGGACTAAGACAAGGATTTATTCATGTCAAGTATCCTCAAGAATAACTGTGCTTCATAGTCTTACTGCTTGATTGCATTTTTCTCCGAAGTTTCCTATAGACTGCTAAGCTGCGTTTATTATTTGCACCAAGTGTTGTGGACTTGAGTTTCTCTCTGCACCTGTTTGAATTACCGTGTGATAATATAAACTTTACCACTTATAAAACTGTGTCCTGTAGTTGTCTTGTTCCACACAGTCTCCTGAGTTATCCCCTATAATTATTACAGTCTGCCACTCATTACAGTTGTCCTCCACTGAACAAAGCAATGCCGCCTGTTAAGTCCTGTTACCACATTTGAACTGCATTTAGCCCACTTTATTATTTGGGCCTACTAACTTTGTCTGCTGCTCATTACAGTTTTCCTCCACTGAACAAAGCAATGCCGCCTGTTTAGTCCTGTTACCAATTTTGAACTGCATTTAGCCTACTTTATTATTTGGGCCTACTAACTGTGTCTGCCACTCATAACAGTTGTCCTCCACTGAGCAAAGCAATGCCGCCTGTTTAGTCCTGTTGCCACTTTAGAACTGCATTTAGCCCACTTTATTATTTGGGCCTACTAACTGTGTCTGACACTCATTACAGTTGTCCTTCACTGAACAAAACATTGCCGCCTGTTTAGTCCTGTTACCACATTTGAACTGCATTTAGCCCACTTTATTATTTGGGCCTACTAACTTTGTCTGCCACTCATTACAGTTGTCCTCCACTGAACAAAGCAATGCTGCCTGTTTAGTCCTGTTACCACATTTGAACTGCATTTAGCCCACTTTATTATTTGGGCCTAACTGTGTCTGCCGCTCATTACAATTGTCCTCCACTGAACAAAACAATGCCGCCTGTTTAGTCCTGTTACCACATTTGAACTGCATTAAGCCCACTTTATTATTTGGGCCTACTAACTTTGTCTGCCGCTCATTACAGTTGTCCTCCACTGAACAAAGCCATGCCGCCTGTTTAGTCCTGTTACAAATTTTGAACTGCATTTAGGCTACTTCATTATTTGGGCCTACTAACTGTGTCTGCCATTCACTACAGTTGTCCTTCACTGAACAAAGCAATGCCGCCTTTTTAGTCCTGTTACCAATTTTGAACTGCATTTAGGCTACTTTGTTATTTGGGCCTACTAAGTGTGTCTGCCGCACATTACAGTTGTCCTCCACTGAACAAAGCAATGCCGCCTGTTTAGTCCTGTTACATTTGAACTGCAATTAGCCCACTTTATTACTTAGGCCTACTAACTGTGTCTTCCACTCATTACAGTTGTCCTCCACTGAACAAAGCAATGCCGCCTGTTTAGTCCTGTTACCAATTTTGAACTGCATTTAGGCCACTTTATTATTTGGGCCTACTAACTGTGTCTGCCACTCATTACAGTTGTCCTCCACTGAACAAAGCAATGTCGCCTGTTTAGTCCTGTTACCACATTTGAACTGCATTTAGGCCACTTTATTATTTGGGCCTACTAACTGTGTCTGCCACTCATTACAGTTGTCCTCCACTGAACAAAGCAATGCTGCCTGTTTAGTCCTGTTACCACATTTGAACTGTATTTAGCCCACTTTAATATTTTGGCCTACTAACTGTGTCTGCCGCTGTCCTCCACTGAAAAAAGCAATGCCGCCTGTTTAGTCCTGTGACCAATTTTGAACTGCTTTTAGGCTACTTTATTATTTGGGCTTACTAACTGTGTCTGCCACTCATTACAGTTTTCGTCCACTGAACAAAGCAATGCCGCCTGTTTAGTCCTGTTACCAATTTTGAACTGCATTTAGGCCACTTTATTATTTGGGCCTACTAACTGTGTCTGCCACTCATTACAGTTGTCCTCCACTGAACAAAGCAATGCTGCCTGTTTAGTCCTGTTACCACATTTGAACTGCATTTAGCCTACTTTTTTATTTGGGCCTACTAACTGTGTCTGCCGCTGTCCTCCACTGAACAAAGCAATGCCGCCTGTTTAGTCCTGTGACCAATTTTGAACTGCTTTTAGGCTACTTTATTATTTGGGCTTACTAACTGTGTCTGCCACTCATTACAGTTTTCGTCCACTGAACAAAGCAATGCCGCCTGTTTAGTCCTGTTACCAATTTTGAACTGCATTTAGGCCACTTTATTATTTGGGCCTACTAACTGTGTCTGCCACTCATTACAGTTGTCCTCCACTGAACAAAGCAATGCCGCCTGTTTAGTCCTGTTACCACATTTGAACTGCATTTAGCTCACTTTATTATTTGGGCCTACTAACTGTGTCGGCCACTCATTGCAGTTGTCCTTCACTGAACAAAGCAATGCCGCCTGTTTAGTCCTGTTACCAATTTCGAACTGCATTTAGGCTACTTTATTATTTGGGCCTACTAACTGTGTCTGCCGCACATTACAGTTGTCCTCCACTGAACAAAGCAATGCTGCCTGTTTAGTCCTGTTACCACGTTAGAACTGCATTTAGCCCACTTTATTATTTGGGCCTACTAACTGTGTCTGCCACTCATTACAGTTGTCCTCCACTGAACAAAGCAATGCCGCCTGTTTAGTCCTGTTACCAATTTTGAACTGACTGCATTTAGGCTACTTTATTATTTGGGCCTACTAACTGTGTCTGCCGCTCATTACAGTTGTCCTCCACTGAACAAAGCAATGCCGCCTGTTTAGTCCTGTTACCACATTTGAACTTCATTTAGCCCACTTTATTATTTGGGCCTATATCTGTGTTTCTACCTCATCCTGCCCATTGCCCAGCCACTGCTAGATGAGTCTGCTGGTACATTGACTCAAACTACTACATTCCCCTTGCACTCTTCACAGCCAGAATCTGATCCTGCTGAAAGTCAGGTTCCCCTTCCCGCATGCTATACCAGCTTACACGCGGACAAAGAGGAAGGTGCAGATTAAAGTGCAGGTTCCTTCATCAGGTGGGGGGCATACTTGTTGGCGACATCACTGGCACAGGGCCCCTCATAGTACGCAAAAGTGTCTCTGCCGGTGGGAGGCACCACCTGCCGTCAAACACACTACCGTACTACGAGGGGCCCTGTGCTAGTGCCAGTGCCAACGAGTGGGCCCCCACTGCTTGCTCAGGATCACAGCACTTGCAAAGTTGAAATACTTACCTCTCCCTGCTCCACTGCCATGACGTATTCCGCGTTTCCTGGGCCCACGAAAATCTTGAGCCAGCCCTACCCCCCCACAACTTTAGCCAAATGACCCCCAGTTTTCATTCCCTAACTATTATTATAAAGTAAATTAAGATTGACAAGCTTAAGTAATAAGAATTGATGTTTTTGGCATTAAAATGGGTACTGTAGGTGTTTTCCTGTCTTCCACTCACTGCCGACTTTGATTCCCCATTGACTTGCATTGGGTTTCGTGTTTCAGTCGGCCCCCGACTTTTCGCAATAATCGGCCGACAAAGTCAGGTTTCGCGACTTTTTGAGTTAGCAAATCTCAAAAAGCATTGGAATGCTTTAAGATTTTCTGGCAGATCTCATTTCAAAACGGCAGATACCTTATCAAGATCCATCCAGAAACCTGCAGCAGACAATAGAAAACTCAGAAACTGAACCTCTTGTACTTTTTAAATTTGGCATATAGTTTATCATCCTGCAGAAACTGCCTACCTGACATGCACTTGATGTTACTTGAGCTCAGGTGAGTATATAAAAATATCATCAAAGTACATCATGACAAACCTACTCAAAAGGTGATGAAAAATGTAATTAACAAAATGTTGGAAAACGGAGGGGGCATTAGTCAAACCAAAGGGTATGTCAAGGTTTTCATAATGCCTTTCAGGGGTGTTAGGGTACCGTCACACAGTACCATTTACATCGCTACGACGGCACGATTCGTGACGTCGCAGTGTCATATGATTATCGCTCCAGCGTCGTAGACTGCGGTCACACGTTGCAATCACGGCGCTGGAGCGATGCCGAAGTCCCCAGGTAACCAGGGTAAACATCGGGTTACTAAGCGCAGGGCCGCGCTTAGTAACCCGATGTTTACCGTGGTTACCAGCGTAAAAGTAAAAAAAAACAAACAGTACATACTCACCATCTGATGTCCGTCAGGTCCCTTGCCGTCTGCTTCCTGCTCTGACTGAGATCCGGCCGTACAGTGAGAGCAGAGCGCAGCGGTGACGTCACCGCTGTGATCTGCTCTCACTTTCCGGCCGGCAGACAGTCAGAGCAGGAAGCAGACGGCAAGGGACCTGACGGACATCAGATGGTGTGTATGTACTGTTTGGTTTTTTTTACTTTTACGCTGGTAACCACGGTAAACATCGGGTTACTAAGCGCGGCCCTGCGCTTAGTAACCCGATGTTTACCCTGGTAACCAGCGAACGCATCGCTGGATCGCTGTCACACACAACGATCCAGCGATGACAGCGGGAGATCCAGCGACGAAAGAAAGTTTCAAACGATGTGCTACGACGTACGATTCTCAGCTGGGTGCCTGATCGCAGTAGCGTGTCAGACACTGCGAGATCGTAACGATATCGCTAGAACGTCACGAATCGTGCCGTCGTAGCGATAAAAATGCCACTGTGTGACGGTACCCTTAAAGGCCGCTTTCCACTCAGCCCGCTCCTTGATCCTAATCAGGTTACAGGCTCCCCTGAGGTCCAACTTAGAGAATCATTTATCCCCAACAATCTGATAAAATAAGTTGGGAATGAGTGGAAGGGAATAAAGGTCACCTATAGTAATCAAGTTTAGTTCACAAAAATCTAAATAGGGACACGGGCCCCCATCTTTCTTCTTAACAAAGAAGAACCCCACCACTACGGGCAAAGAGGAGGGTTTAATATGTTCCTTAGCAAGCCTCTGAGAGATGTAATTCTTCATGACTTGCCTTTCAGGGCCTGACAGATTGTACAAACTGGTCTTGGGTAAACTCGCTCTAGGAAGCAAGTTTTAGGGGCAATCATACACACGGTGAGGAGGCAGTTCCTGGCACCCCTTTCTGAGAACACATCTACAAAATCAGCCAGAAAAGAGGGTATGGTTTTAGTAGAAAGAGTAGAAATGATATTACACAAGCAAATACAGAAATCACTCTACTTCACTATTTATCTGAACTGCCATTCAATAACCAGCTTATGCACAGTTAGGCAGGGAAGGCCTAACACAATAGCAGTAAGGATACCTTCTAAGACATAACAAGAAAGGAGCTCCCTGTGAAAAGCCCCTATGTGCAGGTTCACATTATGCACAACTTGTGTAAAAATTTTCCTACCGAGAAGTGCAGAGTCAATAGTAAATATGGATATGGACTTTGCCAACGTTCTAAAGAAGAGACCATGGTCCTGTGTGAAACAAGCATCTACAATATTAGCTGCCACCCCACTATCCAAGAGGATAGATATTTTGTAAGTTTTCTTACCTATAACCATTTCATTGGGGAAGAAAAACCTAGATACACATACGAAAGAGATATATATAGCCAGGTTGTTATCCTCCACACAACTTAGGTTAAGAGCTTTTTCGAAGGCTTTCTGGTGTTTTGGTAAAGAAGGACAGACCCCAATAAAATGACCCTTTTGATCACAGAAAAAACACAACCAAGTTTGACAGTGAGCTGCTGGAGGGTCATACCGAGGGAAAGAGGACTGTATTGTTTTTTTCAGAACACGTAGGGGGACTTCGGTTTAGAGAGTACCATAGATGGCTGGGTAATACCAGGTCTATCCCTGAGGCGTCTATCTACAGTATGTGTATGGCCAGAGTCATGGCGGCCTCCACCAACTCAGGAGTTTTGTAAAGCTGTAAGGCGGCCAGGGAGGTAGTTGTGACAACGGGTTGTTCTGTTCCCATACCTGGCGCCCCACAGATGAAATACAAAGTGTAGTGTGTGTAATGCATGCCGAGTACTCACTTCAATTGCTGGAGTCCCCTTAGTCTCTGTCACTCCGGCTTCAGGTTTCCAGGTTCCTGCAGTCACAGTCCTTTTGAAACAGTTCAGCATGGTAACTCATCACTTTGGCAGCACAATTCACACAAGCCGAATATCCTGCATTTTCCCTGCCTTCGGGCAGAATCTATTCTTTCTGTAATCTCTCTGTCTTTCTTCTCGGCATTTGCTGTCCTTCCTCTGGTCAAACTCTGTTCTGTCTGAGCCTTTCTTTTCCCTGCCATTCGGGCAGCCTCTTTGGACAGTCCGAATCCCCTCTGTGCCTTCCTCGTCACCAGCTCCCTGTCATCCTCTCGTCCAGTTCCAATTGGGAAAGGTTCTGGGAATGCCATCTCAGCTGCTCCTGCCCCTGGATCCTTCTTGGGGATGGTCCTGCTGAGCTGGTGCCCGTCTGCACTATTCTCCAGCCTGGAGCCCCTTCCTGCCATAGCAGCTTTATCACCACGGCCTGCAACTGTCTGCTTCACTGCGTCTCACACACCTGCCCTGGGCAAAGGTGCCCTTGCTTCTGCCTCTAATTAGGAAGTGCTTCTCCTATGCTCTGCTCTGTGCTGCTCTGCTCCTCCCATTAGCTTAACTCTGTATGCTGCCTGTATCTAACTAAGGGTACCGTCACACAGTACCATTTTGATCGCTACGACGGTACGATTCGTGACGTTCTAGCGATATCGTTACGATATCGCAGTGTCTGACACGCAGCAGCGATCAGGGATCCTGCTGAGAATCGTACGTCGTAGCAGATCGTTTGGAACTTTCTTTCGTCGCTTGATCACCCGCTGACATCGCTGGATCGTTGTGTGTGACAGCGATCCAGCGATGTGTTCGCTTGTAACCAGGGTAAACATCGGGTAACTAAGCGCAGGACCGCGCTTAGTAACCCGATGTTTACCCTGGTTACCAGCGTAAACGTAAAAAAAACCAAACAGTACATACTTACATTCCGGTGTCTGTCCTCCGGCGTCTCAGCTTCTCTGCAGTGTGAGCGCCGGCCGGCCGGAAAGCGAGCACAGCGGTGACGTCTGACGTCACCGCTCTGCTTTCCGGCTATGGCGCTTACACAGTGCAGAGAAGCAGAACGCCGGGGACAGACACCGGAATGTAAGTATGTACTGTTTGTTTTTTTTACGTTTACGCTGGTAACCAGGGTAAACATCGGGTTACTAAGCGCGGCCCTGCGCTTAGTTACCCGATGTTTACCCTGGTTACCCGGGGACTTCGGCATCGCTCCAGTGCCGTGATTGCACCGTGTGACCGCAGTCTACGACGCTGGAGCGATAATCATACGATCGCTGCGACGTCACGGATCGTGCCGTCGTAGCGATTAAAATGGTACTGTGTGACGGTACCCTAACACTTTTATCTATTCTATACTATTCTATCTCTATGATGTCCCCCTCTACTCTAACTGGTTCTATGCTAACTAGGATCCTATCTTAACCCTAACTCTATGGAGTACACAATACATACACAATACAGCAACACATAGTACATTTGCATTACAATTCAGGACATCACAGCATAAGAACATTAATAAACAGTGAGGTTGTGCATGTGAATGAGTGTACAGCATCCAAAAGAAAGGAGGCACTTGAGGGTCCCCGCCACCTCCTTACAAAGCACTAGTGGGTCTTTTAATGTTTCAGACAGGCCTTGACAACACTGACTACTGAGAGCAGGATTGTTTGACCAGGAGTCAGTAGCCCATGTAGAGATTTCAGAGCAGAATTTCTCTCCAGACGGGTCTGCTAGAGCTTACATAGCTTACACTCAGCAAGGGAAACATGGTCCAGATCATAGTGCACAAGGCCTGGAGCCGCAAAAACTCACCAACTGAACAGAGAGACAGTGAGTCTCATGGAAATGAAAGACCCAGGATTGAGGATCTCCCTGAAATAGCTAAAAAACAATCCCAACCTTTTGCTCTTCATTCCAAGATGAACACAGATGAAGTCTAAAATAAAGCTTGCAGGCTTCACAGAAAGCAACAAATTTATCCCATCACCCAGAAAACCTATCTGGGATGGCCAGGCCACGTTAGGTTCTGGTTCAGCCTGGTTTCTCCCCAGACCAATAGTCTGCTGCGAGACCTTAGATTGCAGGTCTGACCTGCAATTGTTTGGTATGGACTGCGACGGTGTCCATACGAATAAAATAAAAATTAGGGTGGGTGAAAGTGTCAAGCTGTGATGGTCTTTACTAAAGGAGAAGGGCCTCAAACTATTCCTGGAACCTAACTATCCCTATCCTGGGGTACTCTTGAAGGTAGAGAGGCCCGGGTCTCTGACCTTACTGTGCTCCTGTTAAACTATGATGTGACCCCTCCTCCACTCCCATGAGGCTTGAAACAGAAATGTCAGGTAAACAAGACACACAGACAAAACAGGGATAACAGAAAACCACTATTATACAAAAAACTCACCACTAATAGGGATGATGATAGGGACAGGAAAGAACAAACTAAGTAGGATTAGGGACCAAGACATAAATGCTCACGTACAACAGCAAACATCAGATCACTACTGCTACAACTCCACTCCAACTACTCAGCTTTAGCACTTGTACATTAAGATGAATCTTTCACAGGCAAGAACTAAATGCCCAGAGCCAGTATATATATAGAGGGAGTAAATGATAAGCAGTTGCAGCTGAGAACAACCAGGCTGTATGGTATCAGCCAGCATGGAAAGAGTATTTAACTCTCTCATCCATTTAAAATAGGACATATATCACACCATCTCTAAAGAGGATTGCAATTTATTACCTGACATGATTTTCTATCTTCAGGTCTTCCAGGGCACATGATACCCTCCCGACACCTAAGCACTGACTTAAAGCGAAATAAATAAGCGAGAACACAAGTTTGTATACATACAATGTGTAGGAGCATATATACAGTTTGACCATTTAGCAGACAAATCTCAAGAAAAAATTTTTTTAGTTGTTTACTTGCAACAAGCTATTTTTGTTTTTTCTTGGGTTTCATTAATTAAAGTGTGAACATGCTCATACACACTACAAGTATACAAACTTATGTTCCTGCTTATTTGTTTGGTTTTGATCTAGTTTATTGTACTTTGTAGAAACAGGGGCATGGCTCTCTCTTTCTGAGCTAGGCATTTTATCTACAGCTCTGATTTTTCTCTTTATAGGTATATTTTTGAGTAAAATGTAAATTGCTCTTTTATTCTATAAACTACTGACAATGTCTTTGAATTTCCAAGTGCTAAATTTTGTATTTATTTTAAGAAAATGAGAAATGGTCAAAATAACAAAAAATGCATTGCTTGCAGACCTCAAATAATGCTAAGAAAACAAGTTCATAATCATTTAGAAACAAAAATACTAATGTTTTAACTCTAACTTTAAGAAAGAGTTCAGAAACCAATATTTTGTGGAATAACTATGATTTTTAATCATAGCTTTCATGCGTCTTGACATGCTTTCCACCAGCCTTTCACACTGCTTTTGGGTGACCTTATGCCACTCCTGGTACAAAAATTTAAGCGGTTCTTTGTTTGATGGCTTGTGACTATCCATCTTTCTCTTGATTACATTCCAGAGGTTTTCAATGGGTTTCAGGTCTGGAGATTGGGTTGGCCATGGCAGGGATTTGATGTGGTGGTCTTTCATCCACACATTACTAACCTAGCTATGTGGCATGGCACATTGTTCTGCTGGAAAAAAACAGTCCTCTGAGTTGGGGAACATTGCCTGAGCAGAAGGAATTAACTGTTTTTCCAGGATAGCCTTGTACGCAGCTTGATTCATACGTCCTTCGCAAAGATTAACCTGCACAATTCCAACCTTGCTGAAGACTCCCCAGATCATCACCGATCATTCACCAAATTTCATAGTGGGTGCAAGACACTGTGGCTTGTACGCCTCTCCAGGTCTCCATCTAACCATTAGATTTAGACTCATCTGTGAAGATTACCTTACTCCAGTCCTCTATGGTCCAATCCTTATGGTCTTTGGCAAACTTCAGCCAGGCTCTCCTTTGCTTCACATTGATGAAAGGCTTTTTTGCTGCTTTTACATGACTTGAGCCCTTATTCTAAGAGCCTGTTACGAACTGTTCTTGCCATGCACTTCTTCCCAGTTGTAATTTGCCATTCCTTTTGTAGGTCACTTGATGTCATCCTGCGGTTGCTGAGTGACATTCAAATAACATAATGGTCATCCTGGTCAGTTGAAAGTCGTTTTCGCCCTCTGCTGGTCTGCAGCTTTGTTGTCCCCAATGTCTGTTGCTTAACCTTGTTGTAATGGATTGTCGTCTTAGAAATTTTAAGGATGGAGGCAACAAGATGCTCACTGTATCCCTCTGCTAGTAAAGCCAGAAATGAGCCCCTCTTTTCCTTACTCAAGACTTTTCTTTTCAACTCCTTTGGCATGGTTAAAAGTTATTTTTTCATTCCTATAACTTTTTTTCCTATTGCAAGAGGATTCTGAACACCACAGCAGGGTTTTTTTTTACACTTTCCTTCATTAAATAAGATTTGGTTCAGGTGATCACCTAATCAGAAGCACATTAAGTAGAATGAGGTGTACTCTGATTGGAATTCAACTGACACTGGATTTGAATGGCTGTCAGATATGTAGAGAAGCTGATTTTTATAAAACTGTGCAGTGGTCTCTTAATTTTTGCCAGAGCTGTATATAGCTTCCCAGGGGCAGGTGTCTGAACAGTTGGGCCTGGGTCCTGCTCTGCCCCCATCTATTTTAAGATCTGTTTACGTGTGGTGAGGTTTTAATACTAAAGATAGATCCGTCCCGATTGGGTTTGTACCTTTCATGGTGGGATGGCTTTTACGCTTTTTTGATCAAATTAGTGTTAACTAAGTACCCTGTGCTGTTTACATGTACTATTACTGTTTACTTATTTGCTTGCTATAGGATATATGCTCATTTTGTTGTTTTTTTTCTTGGATTTTGTCTAAACACTGACTTGTACAATACAATCTAAATCACAAGGTTAGCTAAATAATACTCCAAATTATATTGATAAAAGATGCACTCATTTCTAATTCATGAAAGTCCACTTTGTTACTATAATAGTTGTTTCCTAATCTTCCAGCTCACCGCGACAAGCCCTAATGGGAGTTTAAAAAAAATAAATAAATAAAAGCCAAAGTTATGAAATGGGTTATAAATTGATGTGCATGCAGCATGTAAGCGCATGCTCACACTAGCTACTAAACACCAAAAAACAAAGAAAGAGACATAATGATTAAATTACCCTGCAGTAAATAAATAAATAAATAAATAAATAAATAAATAAATAGCATAGTGCATGATAATGATATGCGGTACTTAGTTTACATTTTTTTTATCAAAAAAATGCTAAAGTCATTCCACTTGTCATGGCGACTGTTATTGGGACAGTCCGAACTATAATATTAAAAACATTACCGTTTGTCATGTGACACACATGTAGATAAGGGCTGAGAAGGACTGGGCCCAACTAGTAGACACATAGCTAAGGGAGACCACATCAATAATGCCCAACTCAAAGAAAAGGCAGGCCACACCTTTATATGCACATGATGCCAACAGACAGAAACCCCCCCAAAGGTATGAACAGTTGATGGTGATGAACACTTGACATGAATGGAAAACTGTTGTCTACCAAGTTATTATCAGTATTCACAATCACTGCTATAGTATAGCTTAATCAGCACCATTAAAGCCAGTTAATATTACAAAAAATCCTCTGTGAGACCAAAGTGTACCATACATATACTATGACAAAGGTCTCAAACGTAGGACATATGATAATGTATGCAATTGTATTAAAATTAACTTTGATGAGAATTGACGAAGCATGACTAATGCTAAGCTAGGCATTGTGCCAGCCCAGCTCAAAACTAATCTGTTGTGCATTGTCTGAAAGGCTGTTTTCTTAATAAACACTGCCTAGCATCCGTAGATATTACAATGATGTTGTCAGAAAAAGCACATTCGTAGCAACTACTGCTGTGGCAGATAATTCAGGTCTCAAGTAGTGATGAGCGAATTTGTTCGGAAAACGATCACCAAACATAAATTCGGCACGGATATGGCACATTCGGATTCATGATCGGAAGCAAGAGCAAAATTTGATATAAACGGTAAAAATCTGTAACATTCCGTAAAAAGTGCGAGAAAATATTTGTCACAAAAGTATTTTCAGCAATGATAATGGTGGTGTATGATGAGCGATTTGCATGTGTTTGATGAGGGGATGGGGTTTGCAGACCTCAGAGGTGCGGCGTTCTTGTAAACTTTTTTCCCTAACTTTATGTGTGCACATTGCGGCTAGCCAATCAGGGCACAGGAAACATCCACAATGTCCTGACACCATGGCTTGTGTCATTGGCTGCTGAAATCACATGTCCATCTCCTTATAAAGAGAAACATCTTGTTCTAGTGCCATTTTGACACTGTAACAGTGCAGAGAGGCTGCTCCTGATGCTGGCACTGTTAGCAGCAAGATTTTAGCTAGTTAGCTAGGTCATTGTATGTCAGTCAGAGAGTGTAGCTAGCTAGTGTCCAGTGTGGCTGTTAAATTTACCTTCTAACATTTTTTCTTTGGCCATTACTGAAATCCACAGACAAAGCCAGCAGGGCACATGTCATGCAAGTGTGTTGTGCACTGCTTCTAATGTGCTCCATGCACGAGTATAGCATTCTAAAAAATATTGTTTTCACTAGCAAATGTGAAACAGCCTGCTGTATCCCACCTTGTCATTTATTGCTGTGGTGATATGAAACTGTCTGCAGTCCTAATGCACATTAAAAGAAATTATATATATTTCAGCTGCAAAAAGTTAGACAGCCCACCGTATCACACTTTGTCATTTTGTTGGGTTGAAATTAAGCTGTCTGCAATGTTCAAGCACATAACCAAAAAAATGTTTCTGTTGCTAAACGTCATACAGTAGGGGAGGCCTGACTTTCAAATTGTTTGTAGCACATTTTCTTTGTTTCACAGGCCTCATCTACACTCAAGCAATTCTTTCTTCTGTGACTAACATGATATAGAATGCCATATTTCACCTTGGAATTTACTGTAGCTGTAATTCTGCTGTTTGCAGAGGAGGTGCAGAGTTTAAAATCTAATTTTTAGTTACAAATACTGTGCTCCCACCACATGCTGCATTTCCACCTGGTAGATACAGAAGGTTTCTGAAAGCTGATGGCCGTCGCAGTCCCTCAGTACTAATTGCCCAGTCACCATTACTTTTCTAAGAAAGCTGTGCCTGCACTACACCAGAATGTCACAGGAAACATCATCTGTTCCTTGACTAAATCTCTGTCTTCCAGGGTGCATGTCACCACAGGCACTTGGACGAGTAAGTATGGCCGAGGGTGTTACATCTTACTGACTGGGCACTGGGTGACTCTGGTGGCTGTGGGGGCAGGCACTGCTCCACAAGTCTTGGAATCCCCAAGGCTTGCAGGACAAACCACTAAATTTAACACTTCCTCCACTGCTTCTGCCTACTCCTCTATCTCCTCTAGGGCCTCCACCTGCTCCTTCAACCTCTGCCTTAATGAGACATGCATTCCAACAGTGCAGAGCGAATCCCCTCCACCTCCGTACTGCAAAGCCACGGCTAACCGCTATCTGGCACAATTAAAACTGATATGCCTTGGAGATCGCAGTCATACAGTTGAAGTGTTGTGGACAGTTCTCCAGGCTGAGTTTGATCAATGGCTGTCTCCACTGAACCTGCATCCAGTGAAGACCGTGTCTGATAAAGTTGTGAACCTGATGGTAGCCCTATGGCGAGGCAAGCTCACACACATGCCTTGTATGGATCATGTCCTCAACCTGGTGTTACAGTATTTTCTCAGCCACTATGATGGCCTGGATGAGCTTATCCAGAAAGCACGTAAGCTGTGTGCACATTTCCGCCACCAGAGGTCTTTGTCCATGCCAGTTAATAAGTTGATATGCAATGTGCCAGCACGATGGAATTCCACTCTGCATATGTTGCAGTGACTGTTGCAGCAGCAACAAGCCCTGACGCAGTATGTCATGTCGTATAGCCTGGGCCAACACAGTATGGATGTGGCACATATCACGTTTACAGAGTGGGCCCAGTTTAAGGAACTACTTAATTTAAGTACTAAGGCTACTAAGATTGTTAGCGCTGACAATGCCATCATCAGCATCACTATTCCGGTCATCTATATGCTGGAGCAGACTTTTAGCAGCCTGTGGGAGGAGATGGTTGTCCCAGAAGAGGAGCAAGAAGAGGAGGATGTGGAAGGGATAACATTGTCTCCAAGTTCCAGACTGTTGTCACATAGGCGGGTGCCAAGGGAGGGTGCATTACTGCATTCAAGGGGGGCTGGTGATAACAAAAAAACTTATCAAAGGTGCAAGATCTGAGGAACAGATGGAGGAGGAAGAAGTGATGGGCG
Organism: Ranitomeya variabilis; assembly: GCF_051348905.1. NCBI lineage: Eukaryota > Metazoa > Chordata > Amphibia > Anura > Dendrobatidae > Ranitomeya > Ranitomeya variabilis. Next base: position 533,307,467 of record NC_135236.1, read on the forward strand.
AGCAGCTGTGAGATGATAATCCTCCCCTCTCTGCTGTTTGTGATTTGTGGGAGGGAATGGAGAAAACAAGCCTCATTGTTACCCAGCCACCAACACAGCATGGGATTGGACCTCATAGTAGAGCCCGACATATGAGTGCCTTCTTGCTGCACTATATGCAACATGATCCCCATATCGTTATGATTAGGAATACTTCTGACTACTGGGTTGCCAATCTGTTAGATCCACTTTATTAAACCAAATTTTGCCCAATGATTCTTGCCCTGGAAAGGGACCCACAAATGCTGGAGTATTGAAGCACACGTTTACACAACCTTAAGAGAGCTTTTCCCCAAATTAGCAATGAAGAACACAATTCTTATCAAAGCTCTAGACTTCCAACCTCCAGCATATCAATTCGTCAATGCCAAAAAATTAGCAGCAGCGGTTTAAGTGAAAACAGGAATTTCTGTGAGTCCTTTGCCACATTTTTTTAGGCCAGCTCATGCATCAGCATAACAGAGTCCTGAATAACATCAGGGAGGGTTTGGAACCTTTCACACTTTTTCTTCCAAAATGGATGAGTTGTCTGACCTAGTCTCACACGTCTTGGAGGATTTATCATGCCTGGCAGTCAGCATTCTCTCAGAATGTGTCTTCAGCACTACTGGTGGTGTCCTGATGGATAAGTACAGCCGGCTGTGCCCTGAAAGTGTAGACCGCCTATCTTTCATCAAGAAGAACAAGTCATGGATCTCTAAGGACTTTTGAACCCCAATCGCAGACAGCAAAGACTAGGTGATATTGCATTTTTAGTGTGATAAATTAATTGCACTCTGTGATAGCTTTAGTGTGGCTTCTGTGCCTGCTGTGGCTGCTTCTGCTGATGTTAACACAAATATGTGTAAATGTGAGCAGTCATGGTTGGTCTACATCTGCTGGGTTTTTTTTTAATGTGAGGTGTAGTGGGAGACCTGTCAGTCGCTTTTGTACTATTTCTACTGTGATGAAATTGATGCTACTTTTGTATTGTCTGCCAATAATTTTTGGAAATGTGAACACTCCCGATTGGATGTCCATCTGCTGGATTAAATGTAGTGGAAGACCTGTTGGTCCCTACTATACTATTTATACTGTGGTGAAATTGATGCCAAACTGTGATGCAAGGCCCTCATTTGTTTAAATGTGAACACTCCTGGTTGGGTGTCCGTCTGCTGGATTGGGTGTAGTGGAACACCTGTCGGTCCCTATTATACTATTTCTACTGTGGTGGAATTTATACCAATTTGTTGGTGTCTGTCAATATTTTTTGAAAATGTGAACACTCCTGGTTGGGTCTCCTTCATGCATGTTGCCTGTAGCAGTAGAGCTCCGAGACCTTCAGGCCTCCACTTACTTTGACTCAACTACCCGTTTTACTATCCTTAAATTTTTCTGACAATGGTATTTTACAAAATTGATATTTGTGCCACCTGAGTGTGGCTCAGCATGAAAGCAGGTAGAGGTGTTGCATGTGTGTATTAGGGCTCCCAGCAAAATAGAACTACATTGATCCCTCACCCACCTCGTCTTACTGTGACGTTCAATTGAAAGCTGTAAATGCTGTCCCAGACCCCAATACTTCATTTCTGGCTGATAGCTGCAGTGCCATGCTACAATTTGAACTGTGGGTGAATTGAGGCCACTTTCCTGGTGTCTGTCCCTCATTTGATGTGTTTTGGTAGCATTTGGGAACCTTACAAGGTGTTGTGCATGTGTTTGTTTTGCCTCCCATTGACATTAATGGCATGTGGTTATGATTGGCGAATATTCGATGAATTAATTGGCGAATATTGCAAACTTAGCGATTGTAATCTGAACCGAACATTGAATTATTCGCTCATCTCTAGTCTCAGTCTCAAGCACCTACTAACTGTTGTGCAAAAGTTAAAATGTGTTAGCAGAAAAAAAACTATAATTTAAGTCAGGTTTTTGATTTACACGCAATTCTGGAAATATTTGTTTTTTCAAGATCTGTATTAAAAAACAAAATTAGTAATGTTGTAATTTTTATACTGTTCACAGGGCTGTTTTAGACCCATACTTCCTGTTCCTTCAGGTAGAGTTTTCAGTAGGCTCATTAGCATCAGAGGCAGGCTTGCAATGACATCTAACATATCTGCATACAACTAATAACAGTGGATTCACTATTCACAATAGCATTCATTACAGCTTTCCTTGATTTTTTTCCTTGCACAATTACTTTAACCATCTAATGAGCATGAGCAAAATACAAAATATATGGTATCTGATGATTAGTACAAGTGGAGTTCCTGAAGCAACAGGCAGTTGGAGTTTTAAGAAATTACAGTGGTCAGAGTGAAAAAATATTTATATTTTTTATTTTACATTCGGAAAAGAAAACATTGCCAATATATATATTTTTTAACATTTAATTCGCACAAAACCTGATTTATGCAATAGGTAATTTTCTGATGACACATACTCTTTAACCTGCATTAATCATACATAACAGTTCCCTTTCAATATATTGTACGACCGAACAAATGAGTGAAAATCTAAAGAGATGAACTGGAATATAAGTTGGTGTGCAATCAGCATGTAGGTGCATGTTCAGATTGGCCACTAAACAGACAAAACATAAGACAAAAACAAGTCAAGCAAATAACCTGCACTAAATAAAAAAATAGCAATAGTGCATGAAAATAATATAGGGTACTTAGTTAACATAGGGACATCGGCAGAGAAGCCTCAATCTGCATCCTTCTCCAACATATTGAACCCTTGCAGAGACACTACTGCCCCTGAAGCCTAGAGCACAAAGGTTATTGGGTGAGGGTGGAGAAGAGGTTTCCTTATTGGTGGTGGAGACATTAACCCCTTCACCCCAAAGCCTGTTTTCACCTAAGTGACACGGCCAATTTTTACAATTCTGACCACTGTCAATTTTTGAGGTCATAACTCTGAAACGCTTCAACGGATCCTGGTGATTCTGAGATTGTTTTCTCATGACATATTGTACTTTATGATAGTGGTAAAACTTCTTCGATATGACTTGCATTTATTTGTGAAAAAAACAGAAATTTGTCGAAAATTATGAAAATTTAGCAATTTTCAAATTTTTCGTTTTTATGCCCTTAAATTAGAGATTTATATCACATAATATAGTTAATAAACAAGATTTCCCACATGTCTGCTTTACATCAGCACAATTTTGGAAACATAATTTTTTTTGTTAGGGAGTTATAAGGGTTAAAAGTTGACCAGCGATTTCTCATTTTTGCAACAAAATTTGCAAAACCATTTTTTTTACGGACCACCTCACACTTGAAGTGACTTTGAGGGGTCTATATGACAGAAAATGCCCAAAAGTGACACCATTCTAAAAACTGCACCCCTGAAGGTACTCAAAACCACATTCAAAAAGTTTATTAACCCTTCAGGTGCTTCACAGGAATTTTTGGAATGTTTAAAAAAAATTGAACATTTAACTTTTGTTTCACAAAATTTTTACTTCAGATCCAATTTGTTTTATTTTACCAAGGGTAACAGGAGAAATTGGACCAAAAAAGTTGTTGTACAATTTGTCCTGAGTACACCGATACCCCACATGTTGGGGTAAACCATTGATTGGGCACATGGCAGAGCTCGGAAGGGAAGGAGCGCCATTTGACTTTTCAATGCAAAATTGGCTGGAATTGAGATCGGAACCCATGTCGTGTTTGGGGAGCCCCTGACGTGCCTAAACAGTGGAAACCCCCACAAGTGACACCGTTTTGGAAAGTAGACCCTCTAAGGAACTAATCTAGATGTGTGGTGAGCACTTTGAACCTCCAAGTGCTTCACAGAAGTTTATAATGTAGAGCCGTAAAAAAAATTAATATTAATTTTCACAAAAAATGATCTTTTTGCCCCAAATTTTTTATTTTCCCAAGGGTAGCATGATAAATTGGACCCCAAAAGTTGTTGTGCAATTTGTCCTGAGTACGCTGATACTTCATATATGGGGATAAACCACTGTTTGGGCACATGGCAGAGCTCGGAAGGGAAGGAGCGCCATTTGACTTTTCAATGCAAAATTGGCTGGAATTGAGATCGGAACCCATGTCGTGTTTGGAGAGCCCCTGACGTGCCTAATCAGTGGAAAGCCCCACAAGTGACACCATTTTGGAAAGTAGACCCTCTAAGGAACTAATCTAGATGTGTGGTGAGCACTTTGAACCTCCAAGTGCTTCACAGAAGTTTATAATGTAGAGCCGTAAAAAAAAAATAATATTAATTTTCACAAAAAATGATCTTTTTGCCCCAAATATTTTATTTTCCCAAGGGTAGCAGGATAAATTGGACCCCAAAAGTTGTTGTGCAATTTGTCCTGAGTACGCTGATACTTCATATATGGGGATAAACCACTGTTTGGGCCCATGGCAGAGCTCGGAAGGGAAGGAGCGCCATTTGACTTTTCAATGCAAAATTGGCTGGAATTGAGATCGGAACCCATGTCGTGTTTGGAGAGCCCCTGACGTGCCTAAACAGTGGAAACCCACACAAGTGACACCATTTTGGAAAGAAGACCCCTAAGGAACTTATCTACATGTGTGGTGAGCACTTTTAACCCCCAGTTGTTTCACTAAAGTTTAGAATGTAGCACTGTGAAAATTAAAAAATCATTTTTTCTTTCCACAAAATGATGTTTTAGCCCGCAATTTTTTTTCCCCAAGGGTAACAGGAGAAATTGGACCTCAAAAGTTATTGTCCAATTTGTCCTGAGTACGCTGATACCCCATACATTGGGGGGAACCACTGTTTGGGCGCACGGCAGAGCTCGGAAGGGAAGGAGCGCCGTTTGAAATGCAGACTTAGATGGATTGGTCTGCAGGTGTCATGTTGCATTTGCAGAGCCCCTGATGTACCTAAACAGTAGAAACCCCCCACAAGTGACCCCATATTGGAAACTAGACCCCCCACGGAACTTATCTAGATGTGTTGTGAGAACTTTGAACCCCCAAGTGCTTCACTACAGTTTATAACGCAGAGCCGCAAAAATAATAAATATATTTTTTTCCACGAAAATTATATTTTAGCCCCCATGTTTTTATTTTCCCAAGGGTAAGGCTGGTTTCACACTTGCGTTTTTATCTGCATGCGTTTTTTGAAAAAACGCATGTAAACGCGGTAAAACGCATGCGTTTTTTAGACGCATGCGTTTTTATAGAAAAACACAAGAAAACAAGAAAAAACAAAAAAACCCTAACCCTACCCCTAACTCTAACCCTACCCCTAACCCTAACCTGAAATACGTGGCACTGAAATACGTGGCACTGAAATACGTGGCACTGAAATATGTTTATATACGTATATACGTATATAAGTGCCACAATATTTCAGTGGCCATGATATTTCAGTGGCCACGTATATAAGTGCCACGTATATAAGTGCCACGTATATAAGTGCCACTTATTTCACGTAAATGCCATATTTCAGTGGCCACGTATATAAGTGCCACGTATATAAGTGCCACGTATTTCACGTAAATGCCACGATATTTCAGTGGCCACGTATTTAAGTGCCACGTATATAAGTGCCACGTATTTAAGTGCCATGTATTTCACGTAAATGCCACGATATTTCAGTGCCACGTATTTCACTGAAATATCGTGGCACTTAAATACGTGGCACTGAAATATCGTGGCACTGAAATATCGTGGCACTGAAAGACATGGCACTGAAATATCGTGGCACTGAAATATCGTGGCACTGAAATACGTGGCACTGAAATTCGTGGCACTAAAATACGTGGCACTATGACTGTCAGAAAATGTTCATTAAACGGTTAGGGGTGAGTTTAGGGGTAGGGTTAGGGTTAGGGTTTGGATCCCTTTATCACCTTGATGGTGGTGGGTGACTTTTCAGTGTGTGTTCTGTTTTTTTTCTATAAAAACGCGTGCGTTTTTAACGCAAACAAACTCGTTGAGATCGGACGCCATGTCGCGTTTGGAGAGCCCCTGATGTGCCTAAAAAGTGAAAACTCCCCAATTCTAACTGAAACCCTAACCCCAACCCTAACCCCAGCCCTAACCCTAGACCTAACCCCAACCCTAACCCTAGTCCTAACCCTAGCGCTACTTTCACACTAGCGTTTTTTTGCATACGTCGCAATGCGTCGTTTTGGCGAAAAAACGCATCCTGCAAAGTCATCTGCAGGATGCGTTTTTTCCCCATAGACTAACATTAGCGACGTATTGACACACGTCACAAGCGTCGTGCGACGGTTGCGTCGTGTTGTGGCGGACCGCCGGCAGCAAAAAACGTTACATGTAACTTTTTTTGTGCCGACGGTCCACCATTTCCGACCTCGCATGCGCGGCTGGAACTCCGCCCCCACCTCCCCGCACCTCACAATGGGGCAGCGGATGCATGGAAAAACAGCATCTGCTGCCCCCGTTGTGCGGCGCTTGCACAGTATGCGTCGGTACGTCAGGCCGACGCAGCGCGACGGCCCCGTACCGACGCTAGTGTGAAAGTAGCCTAACGGGAAAATGGAAATAAATATATTTTTTTAAATTTTATTATTTTTCCCTAACTAAGGGGGTGATGGAGGGGGGTTTGATTTACTTTTATAGCGTTTTTTGGGCAGATTTTTATGGTTGGCAGCCATCACACACTAAAAGACGCTTTTTATTGCAAAAAATAGTTTTTGCATCACCACATTTTGAGAGCTAAAATTTTTCCATATTTTGGTCCACAGAGTCATGTGAGATCTTGTTTTTTGCGGGACGAGTTGACGTTTTTACTGGTACCATTTTCGGGTACATGACATTTTTTGATCGCTTTTTATTCCGATTTTTGGGAGGCGGAATGAACAAAAACCAGCAATTCCTGAAATTCTTTTAGGGGGGGCGTTTATACCGTTACGCGTTTGGTAAAAAGGATAAAGCAGTTTTATTCTTCGGGTCAGTACGATTACAGCGATACCTCATTTATGTAATTTTTTTATGTTTTGGCGCTTTTACACAATAAAAACTATTTTATATAAAAAAATTATTGTTTTTGCATCGCTTTATTCTGAGGACTATAACTTTTTTATTTTTCTGCTGATGATGCTGTATCATGGCTTTTGTTTTGCGGGACAAGATGACATTTTCAGCGGTACCATGGTTATTTATATCCGTCTTTTTGATCGCGTGTTATTCCACTTTTTGTTTGGCGGTATGAGAATAAAGCGTTGTTTTTTGCCTCGTTTTTTTTTTTTTTTTTTACGGTGTTCACTGAAGGGGTTAACTAGTGATATAGTTTTATAGGTGGGGTCGTTCCAGACGCGGCGATACTAAATATGTGTACTTTTATTGTGTGGTTTTTTTTTTATTTAGATAAAGAAATGTATTTATGGGAATATATATATATTTTTTTCTTTATTTAGGAATTTTTTAATTTTTTTTTACACATGTGGAAACATTTTTTTTTAAACTTTTTTACTTTGTCCCAGGGGGGGACATCACAGATCGGTGATCTGACAGTGTGCACAGCACTCTGTCAGATCACCGATGTGACAGCACATTGCAGAGGCTTGCCGGCGCCTGCTATGAGGAATTCTCAGCAGACACTGGCAAGCAGGGTCATCTCATGACCCGGAAGGAGTCCCGCGGCCATCTTGGATCCGGGGACTCCTTCCAGATCTCATCTCGCTGCTCCAGTGGGAGAGCGCAGGGAGCCCCCGTCCCTGCGCGATCCCTCTCTATGCCGCTGTCACTATTGACAGCGGCATCAGAGGGGATAAATGCCCGCGATCGGTGACAGCGCCGATCGTGGGCATTGCTGCGGGGTGTCAGCTGTCATATACAGCTGACACCCGCACCCGATCACCGCGGCGATCAGCGCGAGACCGCGGTGATCGATGCGCCGTACTAGTACTGCGGCTGGCACTAATGCAGTGCCGGCAGCGCCGTACTAGTACGGCGCATGGCACGAAGGGGTTAAAGTCATGACATTTGTAAACATAAACATACATTCAAAGATAGGGAAATGACCAGCATACATTATACCTCTTCACAACGTTTGATGTATATGTATGACAAAAGTCATGTCCCCACACATAATGGCTGAATTAGTCAGCCATCATGTGCCTTTAACAGCTGATGGAGCGTAGCATCTGTTAACCTGTTAAATGCCACTGTCAATCATTGATAAGGAGGATTTGGGGATTATGTGCGCTGCTGGTATCCTATATATTATATCCAAATCCATACAAAAGTTAATGCGTTTTTTCTTTTATCGTCAACGCATTTCGAAGTACTATAGACTTCTTCATCAGTACAAGAAAAGCAAAAATAAAGCCTCACGGTGCAACGGTGAGTTGACGCAGTTCACCAGGGGAAATTTCTCACAGTGAACAGCGGTGAACTCTCTGAACTTAGTACTGCACCGTGAGACCTTCTTACTGTGCTAACGGGAATCTCACCAAGGTCATCATAGTACCGTAGTATGGGCCCAGCTAGAAATGCAGCCTCAGTGACCGGCGGTAACCGCGATTATGTCACTGCTGGTCAATGACACTGTGCATGCAGCAGCTCATTCTTCCAGTGGTTCTCAGCCTTGACGGTCGCATTTTGGCACCGTCCAAGTTGAAAACTGTTTATCCTCCTGACATGGGTTATGGCGTGGGACAGAACGATGGACAGGTAAGGGATATTGTTGTTTTTTGTTTTTGTTTTATTACTGGAGATGATGGCTACAATGGAAAGGGAGATGACATAAGTATGGTTTAATTTAGAATCATTAAAGGAGTCTGTGTAATTCTTTCAATTAAAGGACTTTATTCTGGGTGTGTGTTTATTTACAATATAACTATAGGATTGGTAATGAATATGTGTCTTATAGACGCCTCTCCATTACTAATCCATGCGCTTGATGTCACCAGACAATACAAAGGTGACATCAACTGCATAAATATGAACCCCATTTGCCACCACTACAGGGCAAGTGGAAGGAGACAGGCAAAGTGCAAGAACTGGCACATCTAATAGATGCTGTGGGCTGCTGTTTTAAGGCTGGGGGTGGGGCCAATATCAATGGCCCCTTACCAGCCTGAGAATACCATCCCCCAGCTGTTGGATTTAGGAAGGCTGTTTGTCAAAAATGGGGGGACCCACATCATTTTTTACATTTTCTAAATTATTTAAATATTTAAAAATTAACAGCGTGGGGACGCCTCTATTCTTGATAACCAATCTTGCTAATGATGACATCTAAGGATTTCAGAACTCATAGCTGTCTGATCGGTGGTGATGATCTTATGGCAGATCAGAAGCAGTGTTTGCCATGAACATGACAGCGTGGCAAACGCTGGATGTTCAGACCCCCGATTCAAGTGAATGGGGTCCAGGTTCGGGTTCGAGTACTGTTCTGGTACCTGAACCCAAACTTTTTTTAACTGTTTTGCTGGACCCTCCGGACCCGAACATCCAAGGGCTCGCCTATCTCTATTTACAATACATTTTGAACAATACTATCATTAACTTTTGACAATATTTTGAAATTCAATTATTCAACCCTTGCCAAATAGGTACATGCACAGTGAGCAAAGTGTGGCCCCCCTTTTTTCCCCTGGATGACGGGTGAATACACAAGATGAGGATCTAGCACCCGACTTTGTTTATCTATTACATCTTCCCCTGATGAGTCTTGTAAACGAAACGCGTTGGGAAGCTTGAATGCTGGGGTAATGTTTCCATGGTGATCAACGTGGGGTAATGTGTGGAATGATTTGCCTCCCCCATATATTTTGACACCGATTTATTCTAGGGGCTTTTCTCCCTCGTCATGATGAATACAATAGTATGAGGTGAGATTGTTCCCCCTTTTTTGTATTAATGGTCTGTATTAGGACTATGTGATATATGGATGGCCTAATTCTTCGGCCACACAATTCTTGCTGTATTTAGGAGGCTGTCTCCTTTTTATTACGTGTATTTTGGTACGTATTTGTGTTTGTATTTTGGGTCTGTTATAATTTAAGTTGTCACTTAGGGTGTTATTTGTTGTTATCATAGGTTACTTATTTTTGGTATAGTTCATCCCATTTTAACAATTGTCCATTAAAAGTTAATTTTTAACTTATTAGTCCCACCCTGCTTTATCCAACAATTTTTGGACTGGTGATTATAGTTTAAATTACTTAAGAACATATCCAAAACCACAGCACTTACAACCAGGTGCTAAACTAGTGTGGCATGTATGAATGGAAAATTTGACTAGTGTCGGACCCCGACCAATCAGACAATGATGACCTACCCTAAAGTTGTTCATAATAGTGATGAGCGAATATACTCGTTACTTGAGATTTCCCGAGCACGCTCGGGTGTCCTCCGAGTATTTTTTAGTGCTCGGAAATTTCGTTTTCATCACCGCAGCTGAATGATTTACTTCTGTTAGCCAGCATAAGTACATGTGGGGATTCCATAGCAACCATAGCCTTTCCTGACTGTGATATGATAGATGCTGGACATTATAGAAAAGTTTGTACCTGAGCTCATGTCATCCTTCTCTGACTGATGCAATTTTCTGTCATTTAGGCCAGAGGTGTCAAACTGCATTCCTCGAGGGCCGCCAACAGGTCATGTTTTCAGGATTTCCTTAGCATTCCACAAGGTGCTGGAATCATTCTGTGCAGGTGATTAAATTATCACCTGTGCAATACAAGGATATCCTGAAAACATGACCTGTTGGCGGCCCTCGAGGAATGAAGTTTGACACCTCTGATTTAGGCTGTGTGCCCACGTTCAGGATTTTTTGCGTTTTTTTAGCGTTTTTTTCGTCGGGTTTCCGCTGCAAAAATGCTAAAAAAAGCTTACATTAAGCATCCCATTATTAGAATGCATTCCACAATTTTTGTGCCCATGTTGCGTTTTTTCCGCAAAAAAAACGCATAGCGAAAAAAAATGCAGCATGTTCATTAATTTTGAGGAAAATCTCCGGATTTGCCACTATGTAATATAGTAGTAGGACGCTCCGGAAAAATATGCGAAAAATACTCGAGAAAAACGTGAAAAATACGCGAGCGGATTTCCTGCAAAAGGAGTCTGGTTTTGATCAGGAAAATTCTGCAAACAATCCTGAACGTGGGCACATAGCCTTAATGTAATGATGCAATCTTCTGTAAAGCAGCAGGCATTTTTTTTGGCTATTCACACACATCAATTTTTGACAATTCAGATTGTTCAAATTCACTTAAACTTGCAAATTTCATTAACTTTCAACTGAAATTAAATTTGAGTAAATCGATTTGCTCAGCTGTATTTCTGATTCTATACAAATTTAGCAATCCTGAACTTATCAGATGACGTGCCAAATGACTACATTAATAAAGTAGTGTACCATTTGAAAATTAAGAATTGCTGCATGTATGTTTATACTAAGTGCTTTAAAGGAATATTCCCATCTCCGATATCCGATTCCAAGGCATAATAATAATGGTAGCAAATACTTTTAATCAGAAATGCAGTATAGTTCTTCTGATAAGCTATATTACTTGCCCATGTGCAGGGCATTGCATTAACTTCAGCCATGGATACCTAAACTACTGTACTGTCCTGCGTATGAGATAAGAGACATTGTGAAGCAGAAGAGCTATACAAAATTTCTAACTAGAGGTATTTGCTAACATTACCATTAACAACCAAAAAGAAATGGATAAAAGAGCAAACAATGTAAAAAGTAGATATAACATTATTATAACAGTATACATAAAAATAGAAACATAAGTATAAATGTTTAAAATTCAAAGGGCAGCGACACTTTAGTTCCACATTGGGTCAGAGTCAAAATTCGTTGGTCATTATAAATGCCCAATAATAAGCAAGAGAGATATACAGGATACAAGTATATCTATACAGGATTGATCCTTTATAGAGGTAGCTGGATGTAATCATACAATAAAAGACTGTACCATGTAATACCCAAGGGAGTGATAATGAAAATTCATATGTATATAATCAAAGAGATAATATAAAGTGCATAGTGCAAAGCATATAAAATATAATTTAATATAATATAATATAATAACTATCACATATGAGGTGACTGCTGAAGATAGCCAATAACATGTACAAGTGGTCCAACCAATCAATCATTCTAACAGCTGGTTAACATTCAGCAGAATATGTTTGTGATAAGGCAAAGACAGTCTGATCAATATTGGATACAAATCCTAGTTAAGGTACAGGAGCCTGAGCTATATAAAATACATCTCCTAATAAAGGTAATTTCTTTAATCTAGACAGAGAAGGGCATAGTGGAGCTAAGTGACCAACCTGCTGCAAACATGGGAGAGGCAGGCCCCAATGCACGTTTCGCAATGTGCGTCTTTGGGATAATGTGGGTCACAATCTGATTCTTACCTATAGGACTGAATGTATACATTTACATATAGTATAAATATAATGGAATGGGGATAAAGGTTTTGAAATTTTGGGAAATTATTATTTTATACAATAAAATTAATTAAGAATTTCAGAATCACTGAACCCTGGTGGGACAATACACATGATTGGAATCGAAGGCTAGAAGGATACAACTTATTTGCAAGAAACAGACTTGATAAACGAGGAGGAGGTGTCGCATTATATGTTAGAAAAGCGTATATCTGCACAGAGATTGAAGCTTCAGAGACTGGGAGATCTGTGAAAACTGTTTGGGTAAGAATACAAGGAGAGAACAATGGAAAGGACATCATTGTAGGCATTTACTACAGACCGCCTGTTAGGGGTCGAGTTCCCTCCTCTGCACAGGGGGAATCTCGGGCCGTCTCCGCTGCGGTCTCCTATTCTTCTCCTGCTGCAGTGGAGCCTGCTCAGCGGAGACGTCGGTCCCAGCGTCTTGCTCAGTCCCACTCTGTACAAAGAGTTACTGCTGCTTTTCCTGCTTCTGCCATTGAAGTCAGTGCTGGGCAGCGGCGAGCAGACGCTTCTGGGACTAAGTCCTGCTCTTCTCGTTCTGAGCATGCCCTGAGTAAGATCTCTCAGTGGAGATCGATGGTCACATGGTCAGATACTGCAGCTAAGTCCATTGGTCCTTTCAGGAAGGTCCTGTAGGTGCTAGGACTAAGTCCTGCTTGGCACACACTGAGCATGCCCAGGGCAAGATCTCTCAGTGGAGATTTAGGGTCACATGCTCAGGTATGGCAGCCTCTCATTGGTCCTTCTGGGAAGGTCTTTTACTTGCTGCAGCTATGTAAGGCTCGCATGGCCGCATGGCCATGCGCTAGTATTGCTTTCATTTATGTACTTTGCGCCAGTGTGGTCTTGTATGTGTGTGTTCAGGGACAAGGCTGAAATAAGCCCCTAGAATGCTGGCACCTCTGGCGAGGAGTTCGTATGCTTGTGTGTTCAGGGACCTGGCCGAAATAAGCCCCTAGAATGCTGGCACCTCCGGCTAGGAGGTTCGTGTGCGTGTAAGACCACTGACTGCTCTTGTTTAGACAGTTATCCTGTGCCTCTGTGGAGTCTAACAGGGCGCAGCGCTTTGAGTTCACGGCTGCTCTGTGAAGTAACAGAGTTAGCTAACACTGCTATTAGTTCCGCTATTTACTAGCAGCAGGATCCCCTGCATGGTGGACCCCGGGCTGCGAACGCATCTATCCTAATAAAATATATACTTTCATTAGGTGCGTTCCGCTAGCCCTATCATAACACCGCCTGTGCAAGTTGAAGATATGGATGAACTCTTTATGCATCAAATGGCGAAGTTCTCCAAAAATATGACATAGTTGTCATGGGAGATTTCAACTATCCAGACATTTGTTGGGAATCTCTCTCAGGCAAGACTAACAGATCAAACAAATGCTTATCCTCTCTTGCTGACAATTATATCTTCCAAAAGGTAGGAGAGAAAACAAGGGGATCTGCAACCTTGGATCTAATCCTTATAAACAGGGAGGAAATGGTTGAGGAGGTAACAGTGGCTGGGACCCTAGGAGGTAGCGACCATGCTATTTTAGAATTTTGTATAACTAGAGGAGGAAGACCTGCGAAGACTCAGACGTCAAGGTTAGATTTAAGAAAGGCAGATTTTATGGGACTACAAAAGAGAATCGGAGTGATCCAATGGCTGGATATCCTTAAGGACAAAAATGTCCAGGAAGGATGGGAAATCTTGAAAAATGAGATTCTCAAAGCACAATTGTTAACAATTGCGAAAAGAGGGACGAATAGGAAGCATTTAAGGAAACCAAGATGGATGAACACAGAACTTAAACACATGCTAAAAAGGAAGAAAGAAATGTTTATCAAATGGAAAGAGGGAGGCATATCTAAAGAAGAATATAATGCTGTCTGCAGAAACCGGCAGGGCACAAACCAGATTATCTAAAGCTGGCAATGAATTAAGGCTTGCAAGAGACATCAAAAGCAATAAAAAAGAATTTTGGGGACATGTCAAAAGTAAAATAAAAGTCAAAGATGCTATAGGATTTTTACAGGATGAAAATGATGAAATGGTAAGAAAGGATGTTGAGAAGGTCGAACTTTTAAATTCCTATTTTGCATCTGTATTCTCTCAGGAAGGAAATTTAACATCAACTGATTTTCACTGTCCTATTAAGGGAATAGAAGAATCCAGGATATCTATAAACAGAAGATAGTGAGGAAACACTTAGCTAACATAAATGAATTTAAGTCTCCGGGGTTCCAGATGAATTACACCCCAGAGTACTGAGGGAGATAGCACAAGAAATTTTTGAACCACTCTCCATAATCTTTGAAAATTCTTGGAGAACAGGAGAAGTCCTAGAAGACTGGAGAAGAGCAAATGGTGTTCCTATCTTCAAAAAGGGGAAGAAGGTGGACCAAGAGAACAATAGGCCGGTTAGCCTGATGTCTATACCAGGAAAGATATTTGAACATATTACTAAACAACATGTATGTAAGTACCTGCATAAGAATGAAGTGATTACACAAAGTCAGCATGGGTTTGTAACTAATAAGTCATGTCAGACTAACTTAATATCCTTCTATGACAGAATCACTGACTGGGTGGATCAGGGAAATGCTGTAGATATAGTATATCTTGACTTCAGCAATTTTCCCACAATAGCAAGGTGACATTAACACTTCATTACCCCATATTCCACCGCTACACGGGAGTGGGAAGAGAGTGGCCAAGTGCCAGAATAGGCGCATCTTACAGATGTGCCTTTTCTGGGGTGGCTGGGGGCAGATGTTTTTAGCCAGGGGGGGCTGTTGTGAATTCTGTTGTGGGTTCTGCTCTTGGGCTCCCTCCGGTGGTTATAAGTGGTAGTGCTGCTGTTTGTCCTTCACAGCAGTCATCAGGTGCTTCCACTTTGGACGGGGCTATTTAGTCTGGCTTCACCCTTTAGTGAGTGCCAGTTGTCCATTGTTTTTCTGGAGGATTCACATATCTGCTTGGTTTCTCCTGCTGGATTGTCCAAATCATCAAAGGTAAGTCCTGGCTTTGTTTTTGCAGTCCACATGCGGTGGACTTTATAGTTCAGTGAATTGCTATGTTTTTTCTTGTCCAGCTTTGTCTGTGTAAGGATTTATTCAGCCAAGCTGGAAGCTCTGGAGTCGCAGAGTTACCCTCCATGCCTTTAGTTAGGTGTGGAGATTTTTGTATTCTCTGTGGTGGAGTTTTGTAGTATTTTAATACTGACCGCACAGTACTCTGTCCTGTCTTTTCTTTCTAGGTAGCGTGGCCTCCTTTGCTAAATTCTGTTTTCAGTCTGCGTTTGTAATTTCCCTCTCCTCTCACAGTCAATATTTGTGGGGGGCTGTCTTTCCTTTGGGGATTTTCTCTGAGGCAAGATAGTTTTCCTGTTTCTTTCTTTAGGGGTAATTAGTCCTCCGGCTGTGACGAGGTGTCGAGGGAGTGACAGGAACATCCCACGGCTACTTATAGTTGCGGTGTTAAGTTCAGGGTCTGCGGTCTGTATAGAGGCCACCTACTTCAGAGCTCGTCCATGCTGCTCCTTGGCCACCAGATCATAACAGTACAACTGGCCAACAATGAGTTAACCGCATCTCAAAAGAAGGGAAAGAAAGTGCTGAGCCCTTTTTTTTTCTGTACTCTGTTGTGGTTTTTTTTCCCTCTTCACCTCTGGGTGGCTCAAGAGTTAGGCGCTGACATGGATGTTCAGGGACTTGCTTCTCGGGTGGATCAACTTGCTGCTAGAGTACAGGGTATTTCTGATTATATTGTGCAGACTCCTGTTTTAGAGCATAGAATTCCTACCCCCGATCTGTTTTTTGGGGACAGGTCCAAATTTTTGAGCTTTAAAAATAACTGTAAACTGTTTTTTGCTCTGAAGCCCCGTGCCTTTGGTGATCCCATCCAGAAGGTAAAAATTGTCATATCTCTGTTATGTGGCGACCCTCAGGATTGGGCATTTGACCTGGAACCTGGGAATCCGGCCTTGCTTAATGTAGACACCTTTTTTCAGGCGCTTGGGTTATTGTATGATGAACCTAATTCTGTGGATCATGCTGAGAAAACCTTGTTGGCCCTGTGTCAGGGTCAAGAAGCGGCAGAATCATATTGCCAGAAATTTAGAAAATGGTATGTGCTTACTAAGTGGAATGAGGATGCTTTGGCGGCAATTTTCAGAAAGGGTCTTTCTGAATCTGTTAAAGATGTTATGGTGGGCTTCCCCACGCCTGCAGGTCTGAGTGATTCTATGTCTCTGGCCATTCAAATTGATCGGCGCTTGCGTGAGCGCAGAGTTGTGCACACTATGGCATTGTCTTCCGAGCGGAGTCCTGAGCCAATGCAGTGTGATAGGATTGTGTCTAGAGCTGAACGCCAAGGATTCAGACGTCAGAATAGGTTGTGCTTTTACTGCGGCGATTCTGCTCATGTTATTTCTGTGACCCTGATCTGCTCATTATCGTCATTCTCTGTCATGGCATTTGTGAATTCATGCGCCGCTTTAAATTTGATGGACTTAGAATTTGCCAGACGTTGCGGTTTTCCCTTACAGCCTTTGCGGAGTCCTATCCCTTTGAGGGGTATTGATGCTACACCATTGGCTAAAAATAAGCCTCAGTTTTGGACACAGTTAACCATGTGCATGGCGCCAGCCCATCAGGAAGATTGTCGTTTCCTGGTGTTGCATAATTTGCATGATGCTATTGTGCTGGGGTTTCCATGGTTACAGGTACATAATCCAGTGTTGGATTGGAAATCTATGTCTGTGACTAGTTGGGGTTGTCAGGGGGTTCATGATGACATTCCTCTCATGTCAATTTCCTCCTCCCCCTCTTCTGAAATTCCTGAGTTTCTGTCAGATTTCCAGGATGTTTTCGATGAGCCCAAGCCCAGTTCCCTTCCACCGCATAGGGACTGTGATTGTGCTATTGACTTGATTCCAGGCTCTAAGTTTCCTAAGGGCCGACTTTTCAACCTGTCTGTGCCTGAACAGGCCGCCATGCGGAGCTATGTAAAGGAGTCTTTGGAGAAGGGGCATATTCGGCCATCTTCTTCTCCATTGGGAGCAGGTTTTTTTTTTGTTGCCAAGAAGGATGGCTCCTTGAGACCCTGTATTGATTATCGCCTCTTGAATAAGATCACAGTCAAATTCCAATACCCTTTGCCTTTGCTTTCTGATTTGTTTGCCAGGATTAAGGGGGCTAGTTGGTTTACTAAGATTGACCTTCGAGGGGCATATAATCTTGTTCGTATTAAGCAGGGTGACGAATGGAAAACTGCGT